>NW_012105475.1:6034754-6043065 GCF_000951045.1 Mandrillus leucophaeus
GCCACCTCTCCCGGCTAGTTTTTTGTGTTTTTTTAGTAGAGACGGGGTTTCACCGTGTTAGCCAGGATGGTCTCGATCTCCTGACCTCGTGATCCGCTCCTCTCGGCCTCCCAAAGTGCTGGGATTACAGGCTTGAGCCACCGCGCCTGGCCAATTTTTTTTGTAGCGACTATGTTGCCCAGGCTGGTCTTGAACTCCTGGGCTCGAGTAATCCTCCAGCCTCAGCCTTCCAAAGTACTGGGATTACAGAGATGAGCCAGCATACCCAGCCTGTATGTCATTTTCAACATGTGTGAATTGCTAAAGATAATCAAAGACAGACATTAAAGTAATAAAAACAGATTTTATTCAGTAACTACTGACAGTAGCTGAAAGAGGTGAGCTCCATTCCAACTTATCCAGAGGTAACTGAGCAATTTAATGAAAGAATAAGGGAGAGAGGAAGGGGAATAAACAGGGGCTCAAACAGTCAGGGAAGTGAAAAATTACAAAAAGTAGGTAAGAATTTGGGTCAACCTGTCGCAGTGGCTCACACCTGTAATTCCAGAAGTTTGGGAAGCCAAGGCAGATGGATCACTTGAGCTCAAGAGTTTGAGACCAGCCTGGCCAACATGGTGAAACTCCATCTATAAAAACTACAAAAATTAGCTGGGCCTGGTGGTGCACACCTGTAGTCCCAGTTACATGGGAGGCTGAGGCAGGAGGATCACTTGAGCCAAATTGTTTGAGGAGGTCGAGGCTGCAGTGAACTGTGATCATGCCACTGCACCTCCAGTCTGGGCAACAGAGTGAGACTCTGTCTCAGAAAAAAGCAAAAAAATGTGGGTGAGCATAAATATGATTACTCCAGCTATGTCTACTAGCTGGCATTTTTTTTTTTTTTTTTTTTTGAGACAGAGTCTTGCTCTGTCACCCAGGCTGGAGTGCAGTGGGACAATCTTGGCTCACTGCAACCTCCGCCTCCTGGGTTCAAGCAATGCTCCTGCTTCAGCTTCCTGAGTAGCTGGGACTACAGGCATACAACACCACGCCTGACTAATTTTTGTATTTTTAGTAGGGACAGGGTTTCACCATGTTGGCCAGACTGGTCTCAAACTCCTGGCCTCAAGTAATCCGCCCACGTCAGCCTCCCAAAATGCTGGGATCACAGGTGTGAGCCACCACGCCAGGCCTACTAGCTGGCAATTACTGAAGTTAGGATTCTCCTACAGACTGAGAGACAGGTCGTACCCTTCCTGGTGGTTACATTTCAAAGGAGTAGCTTTCAGGTCCTTGACAATGACATGCCTAGTTTATATGAGATATGTACATATGTCATTGGTATCCATGGGGATTGATTCCAGGAGCCCCAAAGATACTAAAATTCCCAGATGCACAAATCCTTGATACAAAATGGTGTCATATTTGCATATAACTTATATGTATCCTCCTGTATACTTTAAATAATCTTTGAATTACTTATAAAATCTACTATAAACCTATATAAATAATTGTTATTCTGTATTGTTTAGGGAATAATGATAAGAAAAAAGTCTGTACATGTTCAATACAATGCAATTGTTTCCAAATATTTTTGATCCACAGTTGGTTGAATCCAACAGATAAAAAGCACTGGCTCTATAACCCGAAGGGACAGAGAAAGGATTTACAAATGTAAGCTTCTTTCAGCTAAATTCTCTAAGAAAGAAGGAGTCAGGGCCTATTGTTAGGTGTTGGCTAGAACAAACTTAGCTTCAGCTTTCGCAGACAGGAACTCAAAGGGAGCGAGGATGTCCCAGGGATGCAATTTTAGGCAGTCAGAAGCCACGCCAGAGTTGGCCAGGTCTCTTAGAGCTCATGTTGTGCCAAGAGTTATTTTGTAGTTCTCAGAATGTAGCCGCAAGATAAATATCATACGTTCAGTCACTGGGTCAAATTGCCCTCCTTAGAGAGGACATCAATTTATGCTCCTACCCAGAATGTATAAAAATGCCTGCTTCCGCCGGACGTGGTGGCTCACGCCTGAAATCCTAGCATTTTGGGAGGCCAAGGCAGGTAGATCACTTGAGGTCAGGAGTTCAAGACCAGCCTGGCCAACATGGCGAAACCCCATCTCTACTAAAAATACAAAAATGAGCCAGGTGTGGTGATGGGTGCCTGTAGTTTCAGCTACTTGGGAGACTGAGGTAGGAGAATTGCTGGAACCCAGAGGGCGGAGGTTGCAGTGAACCGAGATTGCGCTACTGCATTTCAGCCTAGACGACAGAGTGAGACTCTGTCTCAAAAAAAAAAAAAAAAAAAGAATTACCATATGATCCAGCAATCCCACTACTGGGTACCTACCCAGAGGAAAATAAGTCATTATATGAAAAAGACACTTGCAGATACATGTTTATAGCAGCACAATTTGCAATTGCAAAATATGGAACCAGCCTAAGTGTCCATCAACCAACAAGTGGATAAAATATGGTATATATACACTGTGAAATACTACTAAGCCATAAAAAGGAATAAAATAATGACATTTGCAGTAACCTGGATGGAGTTGGAGACCATTATTTGGAGACCATTATTCTAAGTGAAGTAACTCAGGAACAGAAAACCAAATATTGTATGTTCTCACTTACAAGTAGGAGCTAAACTATAAGGACAAGAAGGCGTAAGAATTATAGAATGGACTTTGGGCCGGGCGCGGTGGCTCAAGCCTGTAATCCCAGCACTTTGGAAGGCCGAGACGGGCGGATCACGAGTTCAGGAGATCGAGACCATCCTGGCTAACACGGTGAAACCCCGTCTCTACTAAAATACAAAAAAAATTAGCCGGGCGAGGTGGCGGGCGCCTGTACTCGCAGCTACTCGGGAGGCTGAGGCAGGAGAATGGCGTGAACCCGGGAGGCGGGGCTTGCAGTGAGCTGAGATCCGGCCACTGCACTCCAGCCTGGGCAACAGAGCCAGACTCCGTCTCAAAAAAAAAAAAAAAAGAATGGACTTTGGAGACTTGGCAGGAAGGGAGGGGTGAGGGATAAAAGACTATACACTGGGTACAGTGTATGTGCTTGGGTGACAGGTGCACCAAAATCTCAGAAATTACCACTATAGAACTTATCCATGTAACAAGAAAACCACCTGTTCCCCAAAAACTATTGCAATAATAATAAAAAAAATCCTCGCACATTTGATTCCTTCTTGGTGTCTACTTCTCAGAAAACTCAGATTAACACACTGACCCTTTCTTCTGCTATCCCCAATCACTATTAAGCCAGTCAGTAAATGTTTTTATTTCAGAAATTGTACTTTTCAGTTATTGAATATGTGTTTGGCTCTTTTTTATAGTTTCCATTTCTCTGTTGACATTTCCTGTATATTATTCAATAATTATTGTGGTACTTTTCATCAGTACTCTAGTGAAGGAAAAACAGCCCAATTTATTATCTAGACAAGCAAACTTTTAATCTAAAATACAACTGGAAAAGGGCAAAGATGTCAAATGTCCTTGACTTTGAGAACTTCCAGATTTAAATTTATTCTTTAATTCTAAGGAAATGCTATTAAATGTAATAGTCACATCTCATCTTAATTGACTAGGAATTTATGTCACAATGTTTCAGAAAGAATGCCATCTTTTCCGGGATAAAAAATTGTCAAGTTATTGCACTAAAGTTATATAAGATGTCAGTTAACATTAGGGGAAGCTGGATAAAGGATATGAGCAACTCCTGAACTATTTTGCAACTTTAGTTCCTATCCTTTGCTGAAAGGGTCCTGATTAATATAGTTAATAAAAAGAAAATGTATTCATTGAATATTTGTAGAGATAGACCTCAACAGGGAACTTCTGAAATACTGATCCTCATCCGTGAATTATAATTTGAGATTAAAGAAATTATCTCCTTTCTAATATATTCTGAACATATCCAACTTCAAATCATTCTTTTAAACTAAGCATTAGTAATGTCTTTTCTATTCATGCTCTTATGTTATACTATATATATTTCCTGAGTGAAATATATATAGTATATATACTGCTGAGGCAGGGGAATGGCGTGAACCTGGGAGGCGGAGCTTGCAGTGAGCAGAGTTCGTGCCACTGCACTCCAGCCTGGGCGACAGAGCGAGACTGTCTAAAAAATAAACAAATCAATAAATAAGAAATTAATCATCTTTCCCACTAACTTTACTCTTTTAAATAGAATTTTAAAATGTTAATTGATAAAAAAATAATCTATCTGAACTCTAAAAGAAGGTGACATCCAGCCATCAAACCTAATTGTTTTTCTTCCAATTACTTGAGTCATCCTTTTTTCCTGCTTACTATAACCATCATCTACTACAATAACATCCTAATTTTAGTTTCAATTCCCACCCCAATACATCCCCCACATGCTGCCAGGGTTGTATCCGAATTGCCAGGCTGTCTCTCTGTTTTCTATCTTTATCTTTATCTTTTTTTTTTTTAGAGACAGGGTCTTGCTCTGTCACCCAAGCTGAAATTCAGTGACATGACCATAGCTCACTGCAGCCTCAAGCCTCTGGGCTCAAGCCATCCTCCTGCCTCAGCCTCCTGAGTAGCTAGTACTACAGGGGTGGGCCACCACGCAAGGCCGTCTGTTGAGTGGCTTCCTATTACATAGAAAGTACAAACTCTCTTTGATCTCAGCTTTGCTCCTGTCTCTAGCCTCCCTTCCAGGCACTCACTTTCCCCTGCTTTATCTCAAGCAGTTAAACCTGCCCATAATATCATGTTGTTCCTTGATTTCCCACCTTGACTCATGTCTTAAGACATCAGTGCTCTTCCTGCCCTTGTCACCTGTGACTGTTCCTCCTTTATCAGCTCAGGAGGTAGTTACTTCATGATGCGACTCCTTAATTTCTAAATTCAGATCTGGTGCCCCTCTCTGAGCTCTCAGGAATTATGTCTCTATTGAAAAATTCGTGCGGCTATCAGAGTGGTCTTTTTCCTTTGTCTCCCTCTCATTTGTTTTTCTGCTGTTAATTGAGAAAATAGCAGTCCAAGTTACAGCTACTCCTAATGAACACTAGATGTCACTCTTGTCTTTTGTTTGAGCAAATGAGTTGACACTAATTCTACCTCTAAACTCAGCTTTTAAAATTGTCGTTTTCCTGGTTAAATCTCAGAGTTAAAAATAAAAGCATTTCTGTCCTGAAGTTTTTTGTTTGTTTGTTGTTTGTTTTAATGAAACCAAGTCTTTATATGTATGCAAGTTCAACAAGGAATGAATCCCAAAATAAAAGCTACGCCGTTAAATAAACTGGCTTAGCCCTGCCATCCCAGCTGTTACTGCTATCGAAACAAATATATTGATTTTCAAAAGCATGTAATTAATTGTATTTTGGGGGGCAAAATAATGGAACTTGGGAAATTTGTCTTTTAAAGGTTTTTCTAATCTTCATAAAAGATAAACTCTTATCCTTTGTAATACAAATGAGTAGTAAATATTTTATGATCTATTATGATTATCTGTAGAGCTATCAAAGTGTTAAATAGTTTAAAAGAGGTCTGAAGATTACACCAAAACAATACTATATCAAGGAAAAAAATTTAGAACATGTTTTCAAAAGCAAAGGCTTGATGGTGCTTTAATTATTTTAATTTTTTATGTTTCTTATACACAGAAGACTCATATCATGTCAACTTTTATTTTCCTTCCCAAATCTAACAGTCTCCCAGTTTACCAGCTCTGTAAATGGCTCCACTCCCATTCAATTATTCTAGCCTCAATCTTTGTGGTATTCCTAAGTTTTCCCTTCCCTTCATAATCTATAACCAAATCATTAGCAGAAAAATCTATTGGCTCTTCCTTCAAAACATATAGCTAGGCCAGGTGCAGTGGCTCACGCTTGTAATCCCAGCACTTTGGGAGGCCAAGGCAGGCAGATCATGAGGTCAGGAGTTTGAGACCAGCCTGGCCAACATGGTGAAACCCCATCTCTACTAAAAATACAAAAATTAGCTGGGCGTGGTGGCGGATGCCTGTAATCTCAGCTACTCAGGAGGCTGAGGCAGGAGAATTGCTTGAACCCAGGAGGCAGAAGTTGCAGTGAGCCAAGATCGCGCCACTGCACTCCAGCCTGGGTGACAGAGCAAGACTCTGTCTCAAAAAAAAAAAAAAAAAAGTGTATATATATATAAAAAAAATATGTCCACCACTCTTATCTCCACTGCCACCACCCTGGTCCAAGTCACTGCCTCTCTCCTACCACAAGAATTTTCTTACTGGTCTCTTTGCCCAGGCTGCCCAAGCCACTGTAAGCCCTCAGCTTTGGGAAAGAGGCCAACTCCATTCTAAATCTATTTTACATAGAACCCTTAAGGAACAACCTCAGGTAAAAACTCCTCAAATTTGAACTAATCTAAGAAAGTTCACATAGTAAAAAGAACCATGAAACAGTTTAAGTAATGAATTGTAGGAACATTGTCTAGCCATCACAATCCTATGCTTCCAGAAAAGAGGATTCGATATTGCTTTCTATTACAGCAGATATTGCCAACAATGTTCTTTTTCTATTGGACTCTAAATAATCAGAACTGCCCAAAAGGAGTTGTTTATATTAGTGAAAGAACAGTGAATCTTGAAAGTATTTCTCCTGTGGCAATAATGCTTTTTGTTATATGGTAGATGCAGCTTCCGCAAATAATTGAAATTTTCATTTTGTTATTAAACAGTCTAGCCTCTTTGCAATTCATTTTATGGGAGAACATTTATTGGACAAGCCTGCCCTTCCCGGGTGATTTACACTGATTAAGTTAGAAATGGAGCAACATCTATTCCTTTCATTAAAGAGGGGTAATTTCTCCCATAAAATTTATTGGTATGGTATAGGGAAGGTCAATCTTAAATTTTTTTGGAAATTTGTTTTTAGCTCCATTCAGCAGATCAATCTCCAGCCAGCCTGAGCCTAGACAATATGTTTCTCTTGTCATCTGATCTAACAGAGAAGCTGAGAATTACGTTTTAAGGGATTGGAATGAAGTGTTCCTATCATCTGCTTCTTTTTTTGTCTCTCAGGGTCTTCTGAATCCAGTTATTTTTCACCATGTATTTTGATTCAATTTATTCCTTCATCCTCAGTTTAGCACAGGGAAGGAACACTATAAACACATATAACTATCTGAAAATAATATTTAGGCACCCCTTTTAATGCACAGAAGTTATTGCTTCTAAATTCAAGTTAATTTGTTTTCTAATATAGTTTGTGTAAAACTATTTAAAATTTTTCATTTCTTATCCCAAAAATATTTTTTCCAAGATTGAACAGAGGAGATAGGGGACAACTGTCCAGATTATGGTAGCCAACATTATAAATAGAAGTCATGCCTTAGATATTGCTTCCTTAATATATTTTTAATAAACTGGTTACCATTTATTGAATATATTCTATGTGTCAGTGGCTGAGCTGAGCACTTTCTGTGCTTTCCCATTTAACTTATTTAGTCTTCACATCAACCCTGTCAAGTAGGTGTCATTCTGTTGTTTTACAGCTGAGGAAACTGAGGTCAGTGATGTTAAGTAACTACCCAAACCCACACAACCAGTATGTGACACTGCAGGGCTCAAGCCCCAGTTCTTTTGGGACCCAACCTATGTTTGTTTGTTTGTTTTTAACCAAACTACACTTCCTTTGATGCTTGCTCTTTCCTGCAAATGTTCTCAAGTGGATACTCATGAGAATAACTTACAAGCTTCTAGTGTTCAGGAGATTTTGAATCCTTGATATTTTTTATCTTGTTCAATGAACTAGTCTAAAATGCACTCAAACATGGAGACTCATCTGAGCCAAGTGGACAATTTTAGAAAGCACTTGTTGGATTGTCTTTAAAATTGCATCCTCAGACTTATAAAACATTTCTCAAAATTAACCAGAGAAATTAGGTACCGCTTTTAGTAATAATAATTTTAATTTAAGTCCAAACTACTATCTATATATAGTATATGTAAAAGTCCATACAATTATATATATAGATTATCTATTATCTATGTTTTGTGGACATGATGGTTGATATAAAAACCACAATCTTGCATGGCATTTGATTTTGTTGTGAAGTAGATAAGAGTCCTGTAGATTTCTAAGAGCCTAAAAAATGCTAGTCCTCTGCTCACCCTACCAGGGAAAATGATGAAAGTTTAGGCTGATGGACGTGCCTTAGGAGCAGCACCTTGGGACACCAAAATAGACTGAGTGCTAAAGGAGAGATGACTATAAGCGAAATAAGTGGAGCATCTGTTAAGACCCAGAGAGGTGCTGCACTGATTTATGAACAGGCTAGTCATAGACTATAACTATTTTATATATATATAAACACTTTTATATA
>NW_012105475.1:6043435-6049244 GCF_000951045.1 Mandrillus leucophaeus
TTTTTTTTTTTTTTTTTAAGAAACATAAACATAAATTTAACTAGCAATAGTTAATTCATTATTTTATATATAGGACTTTCCTCGTAATTTCTGTTATTCTCTAAGACATTTGCTTTATTTATTTAAGAAATGTGGGATATTAGATGAAAATTTCACTGAAGACAGAAAATATTATCTATTTAAACTATGGCCAGAATATAGACATTTATAACTTATTTTTTATCCCTATTTTACTCCAGGGGAAAATGCTAAAATTAAATTCAGATTTGATCACTATATATATCTTTTCTTCCTCACTATATTTTGATCCTGAAATAAGTTGTGATATTCAGTTATGACAGAGAAAAAAATACTTGGAAACTATATGTCACACAAATTAAAGGAAAATTATTTTTGTTCTGATTATAAATTTAGAATTTTACATTATGCATTCTAAAGGCAAGATCTAAAGAACTTCTAATAAGTATTTCGCACTTCTATTGAGAGTAAATTAAAAACACCTAAAACATCAGAGTAGGAAGGAAAAAACATAAAACAGAAGTTGTTAGAGAATTTTAGAGGGGAAAATGTATAGGCTTAAAACCAATAGCTGGAACATTTTTAAAGCTGTTACATGAGGATTTAGATTTCCCTTCCTCCCCGACCAAGCATGGCATTGCTATTAAGGGAAGTAACACCTATTTAAAGGATG
The DNA here is from genome assembly GCF_000951045.1 of Mandrillus leucophaeus. NCBI lineage: Eukaryota > Metazoa > Chordata > Mammalia > Primates > Cercopithecidae > Mandrillus > Mandrillus leucophaeus. The sequence continues at coordinate 6,044,127 of NW_012105475.1, forward strand.
TTAAGAAAGTAAAATTTTGTTTTGCTTCACACCAATAAGCTAACATTGTAGCATGAAGTTGGTCAGGTAACACGTTTCGTAATTACAGTGGCAGATGCTGGTCATTATAGAGTCCCAAGAGAGTTCCAGGCTCTGGGCTTAAAATCCTGGCTTTTCTTTGATATGGAGGGCTAGAGATTCCTCCACCCCTTCCCAACACCTTCACCTCACCACTCCTCTGCAAAAATTCAGCAAAAACTCATCGACATCTTTTATTCTCGTATTTCTTTATTTGCAGCCTATTTATCTTCTTTTATAATATTAATTTTCTTAACACAGTTTCTCTTTTAGCCTTCTGTTTTTCAATACTTTTAGCCAAAATCTAATGCATAGTAGTTATAGAATATATCTTTTGTTTTTTTAAAAAAAGTAATTTTTCATACATATTGCAATAGCTCTGTCATCACACCCTATTAAACTTTATATATAGCTCAGTCTCCATGACCATTCTTAAACCTTATTTACACAGCACTTAGGTAATTGTTAAGTGTTTTTACTTCTTTTTCTTATGTCTTTATATATTGTCTTCTCAATGTATGTGGTCCTTATTGATTAAAATTTGTTGTTGTTACTACTGTTTTATTTGCAAACAGTCTCAGCCCACATTTAAGTAATTTTCACAAATGGCAGCCAGCAAGCGATCTGAACAGGTAGACAAGATACACTAGGGTAACACTTTTTTTTTTTTCCTTTGAGATGGAGTCTTGTTCTGTTGCCTAGGCTGGAGTGAAATGGTGCGATTGCAGCTCACTGCAACCTCTGCCTCCCAGATTCAAGTAATTCTCCTGCCTCAGCCTCCCAAGTAGCTAGGATTACAGGTGCCCACCACCATGCCCAGCTAATTTTTGTATTTTTAGTAGAGACAAGGTTTCACCAGGTTCGTTGGGCTGGTCTCAAACTCCTGACGTCAGGTGATCCACCCACCTCAGCCTCCCAAAGTGCTGGGATTACAGGCATGAGCCACTGCACCCGGCCGGTGCTTTTTTTAAAAAAGAAAGAAACAAGGAAAACAAGCCTAAGTACTTAAAACTACCCAAAGAGGCTTTGATTTGACCACTCTACACATATTCAGCAAATCAGCCAAACTGAATTTGAAAATGAATCATCCTTTGAATCTGATCCCGGCCTCACAGCCCATTGCGCTGCATACTTGTCCAGAGCTCAGGTATTCTGGAAACAGCAGCAACATAGCAACCAAGGCTAAGGTATTGACTGGCTGATTTTTAGGGATCCATATGCTGCTAGAATATTCAGTGATCACTTACAAAGACAGGTATGGTTATCACAATCCGTCCTTTTCCAGAAATTAAAGATTGTTTCTAAAATACTTTTTTTTTTTTTTTTTTTTTTGAGATGGATTCTGGCTCTGTCACCCAGGCTGAGTGTAGTGGTGTGATCTCAGCTCACTCCCACCTCTGCCTCCCAGGTTCAAGCGATTCTCCTGCCTCAGAGTAGCTGGAATAACAGGCAGGTGCCACCACGCCTGGCTAATTTTTGTATTTTTAGTAGAGACGGGGTTTTGCCGTGTTAGCCAGGCTGGTCTCACACCTCAGATGATCTGCCTGCCTCGGCCTCCCAAATTGCTGGGATTACAGGTGTGAGCCACTATGCCCAGCCCAAAGATGGTTTATAAAATTCTGATACTTAAAGAATCACTTCATGATATCTGAATGGACATATGTCCTTATGAGTGTATCCTAGAGTCATTCTTCCACTCATTCCACAGCTGTGTCCTGGGATACAGGCATACATGATACAGATGTGAGGAAGACACAACAATCCCTGATTTTACAAAAGCATTCGTGGCTGACCCTCACCCCTTGACATCCACAAGGGACCCTTCTACCTCTTTGCTCAGGAATCTAGCCAGACCCATCTTGGTTTATGCTTGCAAATGTACTGTCAAGTGTTTTGTTTGTTTGTTTGTTTTGAGACAGAGTTGTGCTCTGTCGTCCAGGCTGGAGTGCAGTGGCACGATCTCGGCTCACTGCAAGCTCCGCCTCCCAGGTTCACACTGTTCTCCTGCCTCAGCCTCCTGAGTAGCTGGGACTAAAGGCACCCACCACCATGCCTGGCTAATTTTTTGTATTTTTAGTAGAGATGGGGTTTCACCGTGTTAGCCAGGATGGTCTCGATCTCCTGACCTCGTGATCCTCCTGCCTCAGCCTCCCAAAGTGCTGAGATTACAGGCATGAACCACCACACCCAGCCTAACCCATTCAATTTGTTTCTAATCCTGCTTTCAAAGTATTAGATGGTTCGTGATTTCCTTCAAATAACTTACCTGAAGAATTAATATTAATAATAATGGGCCAGGGGCAGTGGCTCATGCCTATAATCCCAGCACTTTGGGAGGCCGAGGTGGGCAGATTACAAGGTCAGGAAATCGAGACCATTCTGGCTAACACGGTGAAACCCTGTGTCTATTAAAAATACAAAAAATCAGCTGGGCGTGGTGGCATGCACCTGTAATCATAGCTACTCGGGAGGCTGAAGCAGGAGAATCGCTTGAACCCCGGAGGCAGAGGTTGCAGTGAGCTGAGATCGCGCCACTGCATTCCAGCCTGGGTGAAAGAGTGAGACTCCATCTTAAAATAAATAAATAAATAAAATCATATATATATATATATATGTTGATAATTAGTACTTGACTTTACTTGAGGTATTGTGCTAAATATTTCACATGCATGGTCTCATTTAATCCTTAAAACAACCTATGTACAGTTGTTATTCTCATTTTACACATAGAGAAAACTGAGGCTTGGAGAAAGTGCAAAATTTTGCCAAAGTTATACCTAGTAAGTGGTGGGAAAATGGATTTGGAGTACACTGACTTCAAAGTTCCAATTTTTCCCCTTCTTTTCCTATCCCCGCCATTCTCCTCTTTAGTTTAATTAATTAATTAATTACATTGTTATTATTTGGAGACAAGGTTTTACTCCCATTGGCCAGGCTGGAGTACAGTGAAGCAACGTCAGCTCACTACAACCTCCGCCTCCTGGGCTCAAGCAATTCCCTGGCCTCAGCCTCCCAAGTAGCTGGGACCACAGGCGCACACCACCACACACAGCTAATTTTTTTTTTTAAACAGAGTTTCGCTCTTGGTGCCCAGACTTGAGTGCAATGGTGCAATCTCTGCTCACTGCAACTTCTGCCTCCCGGGTTCAAGACATCATCCCGCCTCAGCCTCCTGAGTAGCTGGGATTGCAGGCATGTGCCACCACGCCCAGCTAATTTTGTAATTTTAGTAGAGACGGGGTTTTCTCCATGTTGGTCAGGCTGGTCTCGAACTCTCAACCTCAGGTGACCTGCCCACTTCAGCCTCCCGAGGTGCTGGGATTACAGGCATGAGCCACCACGCCCGGCCAACACACAGCTAATTTTTGTATGTTTTGTAGAGAGGAGATCTTGCTGTGTTGTCCAGGCTGGTCTCCAACTCCTGGGCTCAAACGATCTGCCCAAGTTGGCCTCCCAATGTGCTGGGATTACAGGGGTGAGCCATTACACCCAGCCTAAAGCTAAATTACTGTTTATTTTTATAACTCTGGTCATTATGACTTACTACCAAACTTGTTTTCTATTTTGAATGCGCCAAAGGGTGCTTCATTCCTGAAGTTCATCAGTGTCTAGCGGCACAGGAAACAAGGACAAAATGCTTGATTTAGTTAAGACGCTTATGAATCAGTACTTTTCAAATCTGTGTCAATCAATAACTGAGGAAGATTAATCTGGCAATATTGCTATTCTTATAAATGTTTGTTTTAGAGATAGGATCTCGCTCTCACTAAGTTGCTCAGGCTGGCCTGGAACACTTGGCCTCAAGCAATCCTCCTGCCTCAGGCTCCCAAGACACTGGGATTACAGCCATGAGCCCCCGTGCCAGCTGTCAGGCAATATTATTTTACTGTAGGTTATGGTTGACCTGACTAACAATGCTTACATAAGGAAAATAAAAAGATAACTCTCCACTCTTTTAGATGCCACATCCTGCCCATACACGGTTTTAACATCTTGCTGGAAAATTAAATAGAATCCTCAAGAAAGTATATCTTATTTAAGTATTTGAAAGAGATTCTATAATATTCTAAATGGTATGTGAGATAGAAAGTGCATGGCGGACATTCACTCATTTTGTCTGCCCAGGATAATTTCCTCCCCTTCAGGAGGCAACTCCCTGATTGCTATTCTTGGCCTGCGCCTGTGTGAGACTGGCCCCATCCCGCTAGTTCAAGGCTTGATCATGTGACCCAGGCCTAATTAGCCAGAAGTGCTGTGATTGGTTCAGGGGTGACCATGTGATCCTATCAAGGTCAGTGAGAGTCAACCTTGGGTCTTTTTCCAGAACCATGGCGGACTATATGTAGTCTTTCTCCTGGGTTTGCTAAACTGTTCGGAATTAAGTTGAATTGCTATTGACCACCTTTGCTGATACTGGAGAAGACTCTGCCTGATCTCATTTTCTCAGAGGAAAGCAGAGGTGGAAAAACACTGCTTCAAAGGGCAAGTAAGAATCCGAATAAGGGTAAAGATTAAGGGAGGGAATTCCAAGTAGGAAAGGCCAGAAAGCAAAACACTGAGGTGCAAATGTGCGTGATGAGGGTAGCGGGTAGTAAAGAGACAGGCAGGATGGAGTGGAGGTGCGGTGTTAGACGTCATTGAACGGAAAGGCGCACAAGTAAATGGAACCGGGTCTTGGAGGCCTTGAATGTCAAGCAGAAACTTTGTAGCTTTGTTGGGGCAGGCATTAAATTCGAGTGGGTGGTTAAATATTAAATAGGAACAAGAATCTGACAATGTTGTGAATGATAGGTAGAATGGGAATATGGAAGAAACTGAAGTTAGTGTGACCGGCTGTGCAGTCACTGTAGTGATTGAACGTAATTGATTTTGCTAATTTATTATTATTTCTTTATTTAAAAATAGTTTGGCTCGCCGGAAGTGGTGGCTCATGCCTGTAATCCCAGCACTTTGGGAGGTCGAGGCGGGTGGATCACTTGAGGTCAGGAGTTCAAGACCAGCCTGACCAACATGGTGAAACTCTGTCTCTACGAAAAATACAAAAATTAGCCTGGCTTGGTG
>NW_012105475.1:6051319-6060470 GCF_000951045.1 Mandrillus leucophaeus
GTATTTTTTAGTAGAGACGGGGTTTCACCATGTTAGCCAGGATGGTCTCGATCTCCTGACCTCGTGATCCGCCCGTCTCGGCCTCCCAAAGTGCTGGAATTACAGGCTTGAGCCACCGCGCCCGGCCAGAACAGCTATCCTTTACTGCTTCTCTTATCTAATAATTTTGATATTTACCTCTATCTAAATAATAGACTTATACTGCTATTTTATGATTTGTCAGTTTTAGACATTATGAATAAAACTTCATGAAGGAAGACAAAGATTTAGATTTTTCCCCTCCCCCACATGTTGCCACAACATACTTGCATTCTTCCTATCCTCCATCTTCCCAATGCAGTTATAATTTTTGTTATATCCATATTACTTATTAATATATAAATGGCTGGGCGCGGTGGCTCACATCTGTAATCCCAGCACTTTGGGAGGCCGAGGCGGGCGGATCACCTGAGATTGAGAGTTTGAGACCAGCCTGACCAACATGGAGAAACCCTGTCTTTACTAAAAATACAAAATTAGCAGGGCATGGTGGCACATGCCTATAATCCCAGCTACTCGGTGAGGCAGGAGAATAGCTGGAACCCTAGAGGTGGAGGTTGTGGTGAGCTGAGATAGCACCATTGGACATCAGCCTGGGTAACAAGAGTGAAACTCCGTCTCAAAAACAAAAAATATATAAATTATATAAGTATTATATTATAAAAATTATTATATAAATAAGATAGATCTAATGAGGATAATGATATAAATAATATGGATCTAACTATATGTATGCATATTATGACTATGTAAATACTATTCACAGCTAAGCCATATGGGAAACTATAATTATTTAGTCTTTTCTGTATGACTCTTTATTTTCTTTAGGATTAATTATTGTGTAATGTCTTTCATTTGCCTTGTTGTCTATATATGAATATTTTTTCTCTAAGTCAACCCCCAAATCTCCACTAATTGTCTAAATCTCTTAATACATTCACATGTATCAGGTGTTTCATCAATTTAATCTTCTTAAGAAGCTTTCTCTGTTTTCTGGCTTGTTCCAATCTGGACCAATTGCCCTCTATCCCAGTAGATAGTCATTGTCTTGGGATATTTCTTCACCATCATTCTGAGAATTCTGTTGGCTTTTCTATTATGTTGGACCTTTTGTTTCCTGTTTCTTACACCTTGCTTGTGACTTACTCCTTTGTTTTAATAAAGCACATTCTCTGAGTTTCCTGAGAAAGAATACATGAAAGATAAAGCCTTGAAGGACCTTTTGTGATTTAGAATGTCTTTATTTGACTCTCTTATTTGATTCATAGTTTAGCTTGGTCTATAATTATCACTTGGAAATAATTTTCTTTCAAAAATGTGCAGGTATTTCTTTATTGTCTTCTAGATTCCAATTATTTCTAATGAGATGTATAAACCTATTCTGATTCTTGATCCTTTGCATATGACCTGCTTTTTCTAATAGCTTGGAGAATCCTGTCTTTATTCTTTATTGTAATACATTTCAAAATGATATGCTTTGGGGTGAGTCTATTTTTATTGATAGTGTTGGATATTTTCAACTGAAAATTTGAATCCTTCATTTCTAGAATTTTTTCTTGAATTATTTCTTTGATAATTTTCTTCCTTTCATTTCTTTATCTAGAACTTCTATTAGTTGTATGTTGGATCTCAAGGACTGATCTTTAATTTTCCTAACTCTTCTATTCAGTTTTCCATTTCTGGTTTTTTTTTTTAACCCTACTTTCTGGAAGAGTTTTTCAATTTTATTTTCCAGTGTTTCTACTTACATTTTTATTTATCTGAACACATTTTTAATTTCCAAGAGCTGTCTTTACATGATCCTGTTCTTTTATGTATTCAATAGCATCTCTTATCTCTCTAAAGATATTGATTTATTATTTGACATTTTCATTTCCACGTGATATGGTTTGGCTCTGTGTCCCCACCCAAATCTCATTTTGAATTGTAATCCCCATTGTAATTCCCTCCCTCAAGGGAGGGACCTGATGGGAGGCAATTGGATCATGGGGGTGGTTTCCCCCATGCTGTTCTTGTGATAGTGAGTTCTCACAAGATCTGATGGATTTATAAGAGTTTGACATTTCCTCCTTCACATGCACTCTCTCATTTGCCACCATGTTAAGCCATACCTGCTTCGGCTTTCGCCATGATTGTAAATTTCCTGAGGCCTCCCCAGCCATGCAGAACTGTGAGTCAATTAAACCTCTTTTCTTTATACTTTACCCCGTCTCAGTTAGTATCTTTATAGCAGTGTGAAAACAGACTAATAACCCCATGAATAGCTCTGTTTTCTCCATATTTCTTTTTCCACTTTGTTTTGGTTTTTACCTTTTGTACCAGAGACTTTTCTCCAGTATTCGGTGGTCCTTGGTTATAAGTTCACATTCAAAAGAGGGCCAGTAAGAAGCCAACAGAAATCTTTGAGCACATGGGTAGGACTTTAATAAAGGATGATCTGGCTGGATCAATTATTTGGGGAATCCCTTTATCTGAACCTTTAGGTGTTTCCCCTTGGAGAGTTAACTTTCCTCAGAGAAGGTCTTCCATTCACCTTCCTGGAGGTTAATAGCTAGATGTAGTGCCCTGTGAGCTTAAAAGGGGAAGAGGGCTTACAGGATTCAGCACAAAATTTACAAGTATTTACTTAATACTTCTGTTTTAGACTAACACCCCCAACTACAGGTGCGCCTGTTGTGCTCACAGGCCAGGAACCTCTGTTTCACCTTTAAAGAATAAACCTCCATTATTTTGCGAGGTAAAAGACAGTCATCCAGCTTTGTTTGCGGAATTGAAGAGGAGATCTGGGAATGTAACTACTTCACAGAGTTTCAACTTAGCCTTCTATTTTGAGCCCTCACTTCCAACTACACCTGATGCCACCAATTCCTAAGTCTTTGGAAAATCCTTGTATATGTGTTTGCTTCCAGGCTTTCCTGTTTGCTAGTTTAGACATTAGCTTTCTCAGATCTGCTAGATCCGTTGTCATATATCCGTCTCTTTCCAGCTTCCAAAGTTTTGTTCCTGTTGCCTCCTTTCTGGTCATTTATATCCCTATGGATTTCTGTCTTTTAAAAAATCCCAGCTGGGCTCGGTGGCTCATACCTGTAATCCCAGCACTTTGGAAGGGTGAGGTGGGCCAATCACGAGGTCAGGAGATCAAGACCATCCTGGGCAACATGGTGAAACCCCATCTCTACTAAAAATACAAAAAAATTAGCTGGGTGTGGTGGTGCACGACTGTAGTCCCAGCTACTTGAGAGGCTGAGATGGGAGAATCGCTTGAACCCAGGAGGCGGAGGTTGCAGTGAGCCAAGATCATGCCACTGTACTCCAGCCTGGGTGACAGAGTGAGACTCCATCTCAAAAAAAAACAAAAAACAAAAAACAACAACAAAAAACACCCTTTATTATTGTTTTAATAGAGTTTCAATAGGATGCAAAAATAAATGAATGAGTGGAATTTGCCATTTTCATCCATAAGTTGACTTTGAAATGTTCTAGTCTTCTACGACTATATTATTTTATTTTTGCACACAACTAAATGTTGAATTTGGAGTTAAATTTCTCTTAGTGACCATGCTTCAGTTTATGGTATAAAATCAACCGTTTATCTACCACTATGCTTTTAGTTTTAGTTTAGTAAGAAATTTGAGGAACAAATTGCAACATAGAAGGGAGCACACATCTGGCCTGGCGCTGGCCCTGGCCTTATCCTTCTAAATTTCTTTAACCTCCAAACTCTAGTGTGCCTCTGAGAACAAGGTGATCTTTCTAAGTGTGGCCTTGGCTGTTGTGAATAGGAAGCCAATTATCTGAGTTTCATAGTCCAATAATTTTTTTCTTTTTAAAAAAAGACCTTTTTTAAAAATCTGCCTACTTTATTTGGTAAAACAACAACAAACAAAACCTTATTTTTTAGAGCAGTTTTAGGTTCATAGCAAAATTGAGAGGTAGGTTCAGAGATTTCCCATACACCCCCGATCCCACATGTGTATAGTCTTGCCCATTTTTAACATCCCCCACCAGAGCGGTACATTTGTGATAACTGATGAACCCACATTGATACATCATTATCATCCAGAAGTCCATAGTTTACATTAGGATTCACTCTTCGAGTGAATTCTCTAGGTTTAGACAAATGTGTAATGACATGTAGCCATGATTATAGTAGCATACAGAGTAGTTTCACTGCCCTAAGACTCCTCTGTGCTCTATTTATTCTTCCCTCCCTCCCCTCAACCCTTGGCAACCACTGATCTTTACTCTGTCTCCATAGTTTTGACTTTCTGGAATGTGATATAGTTGGAATCTTATAACATGCAGCTCTTTCAGATTGGCTTCTTCTTTCACTTAGTAAAATGCATTTACATTTACTCCGTATCTTTTTATAGCTTGATAGCTCATCTCTTTTCATCACTGAATAATATTACATTGTCTGGATGTATCGCAGTTTATTTATCCGTTCACCTACTGAAGGACATCTTGCTTGTGTCCAAGTTTTGGCAATTAAAAATAAAGCTACTGGCCTGGCACAGTGACTCACACCTGTAATCCCGGCACTTTGGGAGTCCAAGGTAAGCAGATCTGTTGAGCCCAGGACTTTGAGACCAGCTTGGGCAACATGATAAAACCTACCTTTACACAAAAACAAAAACAAACAAACAAAAAAAACAAAAGTTAGCTGAGCATGCTGGTGTGTCCCTGTTTTCCCAGCTACTCAAGAGGCTGAAGTGGGAGGATTACTTGAGCCCAGAAAATTGAGGCTACAGTGAGCCATAATTGCACCACTGCATTCCTGCCTGGGGGCCATAGCAAGACCGTGTCTCAAAAAAAAAAAAAAAAAAAGAGAAGAAGGAGAAGGAGGAAGAGGAGAAGGAGGGGAGGAAGGAAGAAGAGGAGGAAAAAAAGAGGAAGGAAGGAAGGAGAGAAGAAGTAGAGGAAGAGGAGGAAGAGGAAGAAGAAAGTAGGAGGAGGAGGAAGAAGAAGGAGGAAGAAGACTACAATTATAAACATTCATGTACGGTTTTGTTTGTTTGGGAGAGAGGGTCTCGCCCTACCACTCAGGCTAGAGTGCAGTGGTGCAATCATAGTTCACTGCAGCCTCCATCTAGGCTCAAGTGATCCTCCTGCCTCAGCCTCCTGAGTAGCTGGGACTACAAGTGCACACCACTGAGACCAGCTAATTTTTAAATTTTTTGTAGAGACAAGGTCTTACCATGTTGCCCAGGCTGGTCTTGAACTCCTGGCTTCAAGCAGTACTCCCTCCTTGGTCCCCCCAAAAGTGCTGGGATTACAGGCATGAGCTACTGCATCCAGATTTTTAAAATGTGGACATAGTTTTCAACTCCATTATCAGTACCATGAGCAGGATTGCTGGATTGTATGGTAAGAGTATATTTAGTTTTGTAGGAAATCACTAAACTGCTTTCTAAAGTAGCTGTATGACTTTGCATTCCCACCAGCAATAAATGAGAATTAATGTTGTTCCTCATCTTCCTCACCATTTGGTGTTGTCACTGTTTTGGATTTTGGTCATTCTAATAGGTGTATACTGGTATCTCATTTTTGTTTTAATTTTTATTTCCCTAATGACTTATGATGTGGATACTTATTTGCTATTCGTATATCTTCTTTGCTCTGGTGACTTCAGATCTTTGAGCTATCTTTTAATCAGTTAATTGGTTTTTTTTATTGTTGAGTTTTAAGAGTTCTTTGTATATTTTGGATGACAATCCTCTACCAGGTATATTTTTTGAAACATTTTCTCCCAGTCTGTGGCTTGTCTTCTCATTCCTGTAACAGTGTCTTTCACAGAGCAAAAAATTTTAATTTTAATGAACCAGCTTATCAATTCTTTCTTTCATGAATCACAACGTTGGTGTTGCATCTAAAAATTTATCATGAAACCCAAGGTCACCTAAATTTTCTCCTATGTTATCTTCTAAGAGTTTTATGGTCTTGTGTTTTTCAAGTCTGTGATCCATTTGAAGTTAATTCTTGTGGAGGGTGTTAAGAGCTGTGTCTAGATTCATGTTTTTGAATGCAGATGTCCAGTTCTAGTACGATCTGTTGAAAAATCTATCTCCTCTCTATTGTATTACCTTTGCTTCTTTGTCAAAGAACAGTTGACTGTATTTATGTGGATCTCTTTCTGGGCTTTCTGTTCTGTTCCATTGATCTGTCTGTCTATTCTTTCATCAATGTCATGCTGGCTTGATTACTGCAGTTTTGTAGTAAGTCTTGAAGTCAGATAGTGTCATTTCTCCAATTCGTTATTTTCCTTCAATATTGTGCTGCCTATTCTGGGTCTTTTGGCTTTTGGCTCTCCATATCAACTTTTTTTTTTTTTTTTTTTTAAGATGAAGTCTCACTCTCTTGCCTCGGCTGGAGTACAGTGGTGTGATCTCGGCTCACTTCAGACTCCGCCTCCCAGGTTCAGGTGATTCTCCTGCCTCAGCCTCCCAAATAGCTGGGATTACAAGCATGTGCTTCCATACCTGGCTAATTTTTATATTTCTAGTAGAGACGGGGTTTCTCCATGTTGGCCAGGCTGGTCATCAACTCCTGACCTCAAGTGATCCACCCTCCTCAGCCTCCTAAAATGCTGGGATTACAGGCATGAGCCACTGTGCCTAGCCCCCATATCAACTTTCAGATCAGTTTGTCAAAATCCACAAAATAACTTTCTGGTATTTTTACTGGATTTGCAGTGAATCTGTGGATCAAGTTGGGAAGAACTTAATAGCTTGACAATACTGAGTCTTCCTATTCATGAACATGAAATAACCTCTGTATTCATTTAGTTCTTTAATTTATTTCATTGGAGTTCTGCAGTTTTCCTAATACAGACCTTGTATATATTCTGTTAGATTTAAACTTAATTATTTCATTTTGGGGGGTGCTAATGTAAATGATACTGTTTTTTTTGGTTTGTTCATTTTGTTTTGTTTTGTTTTGTTTTGAGACAGAGTCTCACTCTGTCGCCCGGGCTGGATGGAGTGCAGTGGTGCAATCTTGGCTCACTGCAACCTCTGCCTGCTGGGTTCAAGCAATTCTCCCACCTCAGCCTCCAGAGTAGCTGGGATTATAGGCGTGCGCCACCACCTGCAGCACCACGAGACAGGGTTTCGGCCTGTTGCCCAGGCTGGTCTCAAACTCCTAGGCTCAAGCAGTCCACCCACCTTGACCTCCCAAAGTGCTGGGATTACAGGCATGAGCCACCTGATACTGTGTTTTAAATTTCAAGTTCCACTTGTTCATTTCTAGTATATGGGAAAATGATTCACTCTTGTATATTAACCCTGTATTTTGCACCCTTGCTGTAGTTGCTTATTAGTTCCAGGTTTTTTGTTGTTGATTCTTTTGAACTTTATACATAGACCATCATTGCATCTGCTAGCAAGGAGAGTTTTATTCCTTTCTTCCCAATTAGTATGCCTTTTATTTCCTTTTCTTGGCTTATTGTATTAGCTAGGACTTGCAATACAATGTTGAAACAGAGTGATGAGATGGACATCTTGCTGTGTTCCTAATCTTAGTGGGAATGCTTCAAGTTTCTCACCATTACGTCTGATGTTAGTTGTAGGTTTTTGTAGATATTCTTTTTTGTTTGTTTGCTTTTTTGAGACAGGGTCTCACTCTGTCACCTGGGCTGGAGTGCAGTGGTGCAATGTCAGCTCACAGCAGCCTTGAAACCTCCCGGGCTCAAGTGATCCTCCCACCTCAGCGTGTCGAGTAGCTGGGACTACAGGTGCATACCACCACGCCAGGCTCATTTTTGTACTTTTTGTAGAGACGGGGTTTTGCCGTGTTGCCCAGGCTTGTCTTGAACCCCTGGGCCTAAGCAGTCCTACCGCCTCAACCTCCCAAAGTGCTCAGATTACAGGCCTGAGCCACTGTGCTCAGCTAATTTGTAGATAGTATTTATCAAGTTGAAGACAAACCCCTCTATTCCTGGTTTACTGAGAGTTTTTATCATGAATGGAAGTTAGATTTTGTAACTAATTTTTTCTGCATCTATTGATATGATCATGTGAGTTTTCTTCTTTTGCCTGTTGATGTAATAGATTACATTATTTGATTTTTGAATGTTGGACTAGTCTTACATACCTGGAATAAATCCTACCTGGTATGGTATATAATTCTTTTTTATACATTGTTGATTCAATTTGTTAATATTTTTGAGGATTTTTGTATCTATGTTTATGAGAGACATTGGTCTATAGTTTTCTTTTCTGGTAATATCTTTGTCTGGTTTTGTTTTAAGGTGATGCTGGCCTTATAGAATGACTTAGGAAGTATTCCTTCTGCTTCTATCTTCTGAAAGAGGTTGTAGAGAATTGGTATAATTTCTTTCCTGAATCAATGAACCCATCTTGGCCTGGTGCCTTCTATTTTGGAGTTTTTTTGTTTTTTTTTGTTTTTTTTTTTTTGAGACAGTGTTTTGCTCTTGGTGCTTAGTCTGGAATGCTGTAATGCAATGGCACGATCTCAGCTCACTACAACTCCACCTCCTGGGTTCAAGCGATTCTCCTGCTTCAGCCTCTTGAGTAGCTGGGATTATAGGCACGCGCCACCATGCCCAACTAATTTTTTATATTTTTAGTAGAGAACGGGTTTCATCATGTTGGCCAGGCTGGTCTTGAACTCCTGACCTCAGGTGATCCACCTGCCTCGGCCTCCTGAAGTGCTGAGATTACAGGCGTGAGCCACCGTGCCTGGCCTGGAATGTTTTTAATTAGTGATTCAGTTTCTTCAATAGATATATTAAAAGTTTCAGATTATTTATTTTTGGGTGAGCTTTGGCTGATTGTGTTTCTCAAGGAACTGATCTGTTTCATCCATGTTATCAAATTTGAAGTCATAGTATTCATTGATTATCCTTTTAATGTCCATAGGATCTGTGGTGATAACCCCTCTTTCATTTCTGATTAGTAATTTGTGCCCTCTTTCTTTTTTTCTTAATCTGGCTAGAGGCTTATTGATTTTATTGATCTTTTGAAAGAATCAGCTTTTGTTTTGTTTTCTCTGTTGATTTCCTGTTTTCAATTTTAGTGATTTCTACTTTTTAAAGCTTATCTCCTTTTTTCTGCTTACTTTGGATTTAATTTGCTTTTTTTTTTTTTTTTTT
>NW_012105475.1:6061675-6064335 GCF_000951045.1 Mandrillus leucophaeus
CTGGGAGGCGGAGCTTGCAGTGAGCGGAGATCGCGCCACTGCACTCCAGCTTGGGCGACACAGCGAGACTCAGTCTCAAAAAAACAATAATAAATAAAATAAAATAAATTTGTTAAGGTGTTTTATGGCCCAGAATATGATCTACCATGGTGAAGGCTCCTCATGAACTTGAGAATACGTATTCTGTTGTTGCCGGAGGAAGTCGTCCATAGATGTCAATCATATACAGTTGATTGATGGTGTTTTTTGAGCTGAGATTCAACCCAGGAAATCTGGTTTCTATAGTAGCTGGTAGCCTACAGTCCCAGCTTCTTGAAAGGCTGAGGTGGGAGGATTACTTGAGCCCAGGAGTTCAAGATCTCAAATCTGGTTCCGAAATTCCATGCACCCTAGCTACTTCACTATGTTGTTTCCTGGGGGATTGATTTCTCTCAGTTTGTTTCACAATTTTAGAGGTAACCACTTTAGTTGGAATTTTAACGTTTCATTTGTATCTTGTAGATAGCTACTGTGTGAGAGACAACATGGAATGAAATACAAGGCATTTCTGTTTTGAGTTCATCTTCTCAAATCGTTTTTATTGTAAAGAGAAATTATCATTTTAGCTTGTGATAAAAGGATAAAAATTAAATGTCATCACTGCTGAATAGTTCAACTTGCTATAATTTATAATTTATTTATAATATAAATAGATAAGTACGATTCAGCCCTACTTACTTGACTAGCCTCATCTCGCTCTGCTCTTCAGAGCACATTAGCTGCCTTTCAGTTCCTGTCCCCTACCTCTAACTCCTACATACTTCAGGTCTCAGCCTAAATTATCAAGTTCTCAAGAAATTTGTCACTGCCTTTCCAATGTAAATTAGACTTCTCTGATACCTGCTTTTATAGCTCTATGTTTTTCTCTGATGACTCATACTGTAATTATAATCATGTTGTTCTTTGTATGTCTGTGTCTGCTATCACTTTTTTTTTTTTTTTTTTTGAGAAGGAGTCTCACTCTGCCGTTCAGGCAGGAGTGCAATGGCACGATCTCGGCTCATTGCAACCTCCACCTCCCAGGTTCAAGCAATTATTCTGCCTTGGCTTCCTGAGCAGCTGGGATTACAGTTATACAGCTGGGATTACAGGCGCCCGCCACCACACCGGCTAATTTTTGTATTTTTAGTGGAGATGGGGTTTCTCACTGTTGGCCACGCTGGCCTCGAACTCCTGACCTCAGGTGATCTGCCTGCCTTGGCCTCGTAAAATCCTGGGATTACAGGCATGAGCCACTGCGCCTGGCCTGCTATCACTTTTAAACTCGACAGGCATCTTGATTATTTATATGCACTGTTTTATCCCCGGCACCTAACACAGGGCCTAGCACATAGTAAGCACTTTTTCTTTTTGTTAAAATACTGCATCCATGTAATTAATAACTCTAAAGCTAATAAGTCAAATTATTGACCTGAGCATGCCAAATGAGTAAAATGGAAAATTGAGCAAATTTATTTATAGGCCACTAAGACAAGCATATCTTAAAGGTAATTTTTAAAAAGCAGTAGCCCAGTGATTGAAAGTGTGTGTGCTTATGTACCTTTTCGCCTTGTAGCAATCAATAATTCATGTAAAATAATTAACACAATATTGTCTGAAACTGAAAAGGACAACCTGCCTCCTTTGTCTGGAATGCTTTCCCTTTCCTTTAATGTTCAACTCCTGTTGTATTTTCTTCATGAAGTCTTCTTGTAAGACTGAAACGCCTAGTGACTTTTCCTCCTTCTCTGAATTTCTGTTACAGGTAAAGTCCAAAGCCCTGAAGTCAGCACTAGATCCTATAGCCTGCCTTGTATTGTCCACAGCTACTTTCAATGTTAGTCTCACCTTATTAGATTGTAAATCCCTGGAAGGGAGGAAACATACCTTTTTTCCTCTTCTATAATCCCACGGCGCCTAAAGCAGTGCTGAGAACATGATTTCTGCACAATGAGCACTCATTGAGTTGTCTGTAGGCAAAAACAATGAATCCGACAGTTTGCAGTTTGTGGGTCATGGGTGTGTTTGAATCTTTTCAGCACAGACCTTGCTCTCCAACCACCATCAGCCTGGATCGCCAGCAGTAAGCAGGGATAGGGAGTCTCCTTTCTTCCTCTTCGACTTCTCTAAAGTCTTGCCATAAAACAAACTAAAATAATCATTAGAACTGTTCCTACTCTGGGATTCGCTTCTCTTTAAGGAATACAGCTTAACGGTCAAAAAAGCAGCTGCTTTGTATTCTAGAGAATGTACCTAATTAATGAGAGACCAAACAAATAGAAGTAAATTCAGGCTTCCATTTTATTATTGAGTAAGGCCCATTTGATCTCCAAACAGATTTTGGGCAGGACAGGGGCATGTCCTGCTGATTTGAGGAGCTCCTCACACAGATCCGTTGGAATTTTGGTAGGATCAAGCAGTGTCCTTGAGCAGTGGCAGCCTCCTTTACTGTAGACCTCTAGAAAAAACTGCCAAGAGGTAATTACTAGCATACAAGTTGAGAGGGAAGAGAGAGTTGCATTGAAGACAGAAAGGATGTGGATGGTTGGCTCCTTTCATAATCCTTCATGCTGACCCTGTTCCATTCAATTGGTCATTTGTGAGCCTTTCAAAATTCTTTCTTTCTTTCTTTTTTTTTTTTT
>NW_012105475.1:6065930-6076064 GCF_000951045.1 Mandrillus leucophaeus
GCTTGAACGGGGAGCCGAAGGTTGCAGTGAGCTGAGAACGCACCATTGCACTCCAGCCTGGGCAACAAGAGCAAAACTCCATCTCAAAAAAAAAAAGGGGGGGGGGCGGGGGAGGTGCTACATGCTCGTGTGTGTTTCACAAACTACCGGTTAAACAAAGTTATTACAATAGAATTTTTTTTTGCAACCTTTAATATGATTATTTGAATTGTAGGTTCTCAAGATGAGGGTAAAGTTTTTTGTTTTTGAGATGGAGTCTCGCTCTGTCGCCCAGGCTGGAGTGAAGTGGCGCGATCTCGGCGCACTGCAAGCTCCGCCTCCCAGATTCGCGCCATTCTCCTGCCTCAGCCTCCCGAGTAGCTGGGACTACAGGCACCCACCATGGCGCCCGCCACCGCGCCCGGCTATTTTGTTGTATTTTTAGTAGAGACGGGGTTTCACCGTGGTCTGGATCTCCTGACCTTGTGATCCGCCCGCCTCGGCCTCCCAAACTGTTGGAATTACAGGCGTCAGCCACCGCGCCCGGCCGAGGGTAAAGTATTAAAATGTACCATTTCCCAAACTTAGTTGACTATAGGATACCTTTTAAATGAAGTATCATGTAGGACTGTGCTCTAAAAACTTGGGCAACGAGAATGCCTTTTCTCGCTTAATTCTGTGATTCTGCGTTTGTGCATTAAATGTATTTTTGTAGATCTATACGGAAACTAATTATTTTGCTAGTGTTAATTTCACTTAGAACATGTAAGAATTAGGCTGGGCGCGGTCACTTAGAACGTACAAGAATTAGGCCAGAGCTGGGCCCAGTGGCTCATGACTGTAATCCTAGCACTTTGGGAGGCCGAGGCGGGTGGATCACCTGGGGTCAGGAGTTTGAGACCAGCCTGGCCAACATGGTGAAAACCCGTCTCTGCTAAAATTACAAAAATTAGCTGGGCGTGCTAGCACATGCCTGTAATCCCAGCAACTCGGGAGGCTGAGGCAGGAGAATCGCTTGAACCCAGGTGGAGGTTGCAGTGAGCAGAGATTGCACCATTGCACTCCAGCCTGGGCGACAAGAACGAAACTCCATATCAAAAATAAATAAATAAATAAATTATGTGATCTTTTTAATACATACCAAACTTAGAGAACATGTTTGTTTTTCTCAAGTAATCTAAACCAGGTTGCAGTTACAGGTAATGTGTTATACCAAAAGACTGAAATGGTTCCAATTATATAATTGAAGTTCAATATTTTCTTGATACTAATTTTATAGTCTTTTGATTCTCTAGCATTTTCGCCAAAGATGCCACCTTAGAAACAACTTTTTGTGCTTAAGTTTGTGCATTAAAAGGACTCTGTTTGATATGAGCCCATTTTCTGTGGCGGAAAATTACCTGATCAAAACAATGTTAAACCTCAGAAAAGTTACCTCCTTAAATAAAGCCTGGAAGTTTATTTAATTATGATTTCGCCACCTGATAACTACAGATTGCCTCCACCCCCAAGAAAAGATGCCAAGTCAGGTTTGTTTGTTTGTTTCCAGAATCTGCAAACACTTACTTTTACATTTTAAAAAGTTACCCTGCCTTGAAATGTCAGCCTCTGGGGTTTTGTGAGACCCCTGCTGATTGACCCTACCCTTGACCTTAGCTCCAAAGCCCAACTCCATTCTGGCATGCTGGTGTAGAGAATTTATTTATTTTAACAGTAGGGAGCCAGAATTCCAGGAATATGCTTTTAAAAAGCCTCAAGAGCTATTTACCAGATCATCAGCTCCACAGGACTGGGAGGCCTCCACTAACACACGAAGTGGATAGTAGTGGTTGGTGGCAGCCAAGGGCTCCAGGGGCTGGCTCAGCTCTAAACAACGGGACATAAGGAAGTGTGAAAGGACTTCCACTAGAAGTGGTCTTTTTGACCATCAAGAAAAAAAGGAAAATAGACATGTTTTAATAGTAGAGACCTTTCAGTGAAAAGGGGCGGTCCTTTAAGTTCCTCAGGATATATTTATTAAAGCATGGAGGCAGTCTTAGGGCCAATTCTCCATTTTATCTGTCTGCCTCTATCCATCAATTCTCATTCTCTCTCATATGTCCTGTTCCACTGTAAGATTGTAAAGTGTAAGATGCTGTGTTTCTTTATTTTCTTTAAAATGGTTTTTATTAGAATTGGGTAACATGCCTGTTAAACATTTGTAAAATACTAAAAAGTACAAAAAGGAAAAAGTAAAAATTACTCATATGATGCTATCCAAACACAGTTACTCTTAATAATTTAGTAAATATCCTTTAGTTTTTTCTTGGGTAGGGCAGAGTCTCTTTTTACACATTTATAATAATTTTTATATACAATTTTCTCAGTAGATTTACTTAAATATTTTGGAGCATACACAAGAGTTGAAAACGTTTTACTGTGAACACTTATATTCTCATCGCTTAGACATTTATACAGTTAACATTTTACTATAAATGCTCTATCACATATCTCTCTATTCATCCTTCCATCTTATTTTTAAACATGTTTCTTTCCTTTTTTTTTTTTTTTTTTTTTTTTTAGCGACAGGGTCTGGCTCTATTGCCTAGGCTGGAGGTAAGTGGCGCCATCTTGGCTTACTGCAGCCTCTGCCTCCTGGACTCAAGCCACCCTCCCACCTCAGCTTCCCAGGTAGCTGGGACTATGGTGCATGCCACCATGCCTGGCTAACTTTTATATTTTGCATAAAGACAAGTTTTCACCATGTTTCTCAAACTGGTCTTGAACTTGTGAGCTCAAGCAATCTGCCACATCAGCCTCCCAAAGTACTGGGATTACAGGTATGAGAAACATGTCAAAGAAGGCATATAGACATTCTTTTCTTTTTTTTTTTGAGACAGAGTTTTACTCTTGTTGCCCAGGTCTGGAGTGCAATGGCGCAATCTCAGCTCACTGCAACCTCTGCCTCCCGGGTTCAGGCAATCCTCGTGGTTCAGGCAATCCTCGTGCCTCAGCCTCCTGAGTAGCTGGATTACAGGCATGCGCCACCACGCCCAGCTAATTTTTGTATCTTTGGTAGAGATGGGGTTTCTCCACATTGGTCAGGCTGGTCTCAAACTCCCGACCTCAGGTGATCCGCCCACCTCAGCCTCCAAAAATGCTCGGATTACAGGCGTGAGCCACTGTGCCTGGCCTGACATTATTTTCAATTGCTATATTTCATGCAGTGAATTTTGATTTTCTTTTAAATTATTTCCCTATGGTTGACCAATTGCTTGCTTCCCATTTTTTACTATTTACATAGACTTCATAGGAAGGATACACTTCTAAAATTTAATAGTAATTTCGGGCTATAGTAAAAGTGTAATACTGGAAAAATTGATAGGGACCATGTTGTGGAAGGTTTTGAGTACCAGGGAAATTACAGCAAAATGTAGTATAAATAGTTACATTCTTGGAATCAGATAGATCATATACTTATTAGGTAACTGACTTTGGAAAAAGTATTAAACCTCTCTTAGGCTGTTTTCTCACCTGTCGAGTGGGAGGCTATTGTCTTACAGGGTAATTGTGGGGATTAAATAACATATATGCTACTTCCTTAAATAGACTATTTTATCTGTACATAATAAATAGATTTCCCAAAACAATGGTTTCATGTCATAGTTGATGAAAAAAATTTATTGGAGGGTTTTGAGTAGAAGAGAGATGTAGATCAGACCTGATTTTAGGTGGCTTAATCTTGTAGAATTGTACATGATGGATAAGAGTGAGGGAGAAAGGTTATAAGGAGGTAGATTTTATTCGATTTAATAAATATCAACTGAGTAGGTATGAAATGTTTTAGCACTGTGCTAGGTTGCCTTGGGATTATAAAGCAGAGTGAGACAGCTGCCACAAATATTTTAATTCGGTGGGTAATGCATAGGGTGAAACAAGAGCTATAAAACCAAGCAGAATCCATCCATCCTGATTCATTATTTACCATCCATCCATTTAATCATCCACCCATGCATCCGTCCGTCCATCCATCCATCCATCCATCCATCCATCCATCCATCCATCCAATGAATATTAATTTGCTCATGTCCTATGTCAGTTACTGTTCTAGATGCTGAAGATACAGCATGAGCAAAACCAAATAAAGTTCTTGCCTTCATGTAGCATACATTCTAGTGGAAGAGGAGCTAATGTATAAATAAATGCATAATAAAACATCACATAGTATAATAATGAGTATCTTGAAGAAAAAAGCAATGTAAAGGAATAAAGCTATGTGGACCACTGGAGCCCTGCCTCATACCATTTTTTTTTTTTTTTTTTTAAGACAGAGTCTCACTCTGTTGCCCAGGCTGGAGTGCAGTGGCACAATCTAGGCTCACTGCAAGCTCTGCCTCCCGGGTTCAAGCAATTCTCCTGCTTCAGCCTCCTGAGTAGCTGGGACTACAGGCACCCACCACCATGCCTGGCTAAATTTTTGTATTTTTAGGAAAGATGGGGTTTCACTGTGTTAGCCAGGATGGTCTCGATCTCCTGACCTTGTGATCTGCCCGCGTCGGCCTCCCAAAGTGCTGGGATTACAGGTGTGAGCCACCGCGCCTGGCCTTCATATCATATTTTTAAAACTTACTTTCAGCTAGAGTAATAACGTGAATGTGAAAGTAAAAACCTTAAATGTGGCCAGACGTTGTGGCTCATCCCTGTAATCCTAGGACTTTGGGAGGCCAGGGTGGACAGATCACTTGAACCTGGGAGGTTGAGGCTGCAAACCCGAGATGGCACCACTGCACTACAGCCTGGGCAACAGAGCAAGACCCTGTCTCAAACAAAAACTTTATGTTTTTGAGAAACCCATAGGAGAATTATCTTTAAGACTTGGGAGTAGAGGACGATTTAAAAAGTATAAACTATGAGAGGTAAAAGATTGATAAATAAACGTTCATATTAAGAACGTCCGCTCGGCCGGGCGCGGTGGCTCACGCCTGTAATCCCAGCACTTTGGGAGGCCGAGGCGGGTGGATCATGAGGTCAAGAGATTGAGACCATCCTGGCCAACATGGTGAAACCCCGTCTCTGCTAAAAATACAAAAAATTAGCTGTGCATGGTGGCAGGTGCCTGTAATCCCAGCTACTAGGGAGGCTGAGGCCGGAGAATTGCTTGAACCCGGGAGGCAGAGGTTGCAGTGAGCCAAGATTGCACCATTGCACTCCAGCCTGGGCAAAAAGAGCAAAACTCTGTCTCAAAAAAAAAAAAAAAAAATTGCAAGAGCATCTGCTCATCAAAGATACTGTAAAGAGAGTGAAAAGACAGGATATTGAAATGGAAAAAGTATTTTTTCTTTTCTTTTCTTTTTTTTGAGACAGGGTTTTGCTCTGTCACCCAGGCTGGAGTGCAGTGTTGCAGTCATAGCTCATCTCCACCTCCTGGTCTCAAGCGATTCTCCCATCTCAGCCTCTTGAGTAGCTGGGACTACAGGGACCACCACCACGCCTGGCTTATTTTTTTATTTTTTGTAGAGATGGGGTTTTGCCATGTTGCCCAGGCTGGTCTTGAACTTCCCATCTTAAGTGATCTGCCCACCTCAGCCTCCCAAAGTGCTGGGATTACAGCCTTTGTGCCCAGCTGGAAAAAATATTTTCAGCACACCCACGCGTGTGCGCGTGCACATACTCTCTCTCCCTTTCTCTCTCTCTCTAGCTAGCTAGCTATCTATCTATCTATCTATCTATCTATCTATCTATCTATCTACCTACCTACCTACCTACCTACGTACCTATCTATCTATCTTATTTCAAGGTATTGGCTTATGTGATTGTGGGGACTACCAAATCTGAAACCTGTAGGGCAGGCCAGCAGTTTGGAAACTCAGGCAGGAGCTGCTATTGCTGTTTTGAGTCAGAATTTTTTCTTCTTTAGGGAAACCTTAGTTTTTCTCTTAAGGCCTTTCAGCTGGCTGGATAAGGCTCACCCACATTATCAAGGATAAGCTCCTTTAGTTAAAGTAAATTATTGTACTTTTTTTTTTTTTTTTTTTTTTTTGAGACAGAGTTTCGCTCTTGTTGCCCAGGCTGGAGTGCAATGGCGCAATCTCAGTTCACAGCACCCTCTGCCTCCCAAGGTTCAAGCGATTCTCCTGCCTCAGCCTCCTGAGTAGCTGGGATTACAGGCGCCCACCACCACGCCCGGCTAATTTTTTTGTATTTTTAGTAGAGATGGGGTTTCACCATGTTGACCAGGCTGGGCTTGAACTCCTGACCTCAGGTGATCTGCCTGCCTCGGCCTCCCAAAGTGCTGGGATTACAGGCGTGAGCCACTGTACCTGGCTGATTGTAAGTCTTAACAATGTCTCCAAAATACTTTCACAGCAACATAAATAACATAAATAACTGGGTGCTCTAACCTAGCTAAGTTAATACATAAACTTACCATCACAGTCACAAAACAAACAAGTTATGACACACATTTGCCAAATGCTGTAAAAGCTGGAGACCAGAGAGAGAGGGTGCTTAAAAGAGCTCACCAGGAACCTTCTCATACCCTAGGTGAGATTGTCAGTGACTTGACAACATATTCAGGATCCCTTATCAGAGTGTGTGGATTGGCCTCAGTAAAAGCAAGGAATATTCCTGTAATGAGAACAAATTGTATCAAGCAGTCCCCGCTTATCTGTGGTTTTGCTTTCTGTGGTTTGTTACCCATAGTCAACCATGGTCTGAAAATATTAAATGGAAAATTCCAGAAATAAACAATTCATACATTTTAAATTGCATGCTCTTCAGAGTAGCGTGATGAAATCTCATACCGTCCAACTCCATCCTACCAGGAAGGTGAATCATCCTTTTGTCTAGCCGTCCATGCTGCACAGGAATACTTCGGAAATGTGGATTCAGTTCCAGACCACTGCAACAAAGTGAGTATCTCCATAAAGCGAGTCACACAAATTTTCTGGTTTCCCAGTTAGGTTTACATTATACTGTTATTATTTATTTATTTATGAAGCAGAGTGTTACTATGTCGCCCAGGCTGGAAAGCAATGGTGCGATCTCGGCTCACTGCAACCTCCCCACTCCAGGTTCAAGCGATTCTCCTGCCTCAGCCTCCTGAGTAGCTGGGATTACAGGCACCTGACACTGCACCTGGCTAATTTTTGTATTTTTAGTAGAGATGGGGTTTCACCATGTTGATCAGGCTGGTCTTGAACTCCTGACCTTGTGATTCACCTGCCTCAGCCTCCCAAAGTGCTGGGATTACAGGCGTGAGCCACCGTGCCTGGCCTATACTGTAGTTTATTAAGTGTGCAATAGCATTACATCTTTAAAAAGTACATTCCTTAATTTAAAAAATATGCTTTATTGCTAAAAATATAGCAATACTAATAATGCTAACAATCTTCTGAGCTGTCAGCGAATCATCGTTTTTTGTTTTTTTTTTCTTTTGCTGCTGGAGGGTCTTGCCTTGATGTTGATGGCTGCTGACTGAAGAGAAGGGTGGTTGCTGAAGTTTGGGGGTGCTATGGCAATTTCTTTTTTTTTTTTTTTGAGATGGAGTTTCACTCGTGTCACCTAGGCTAGAGTGCAATGGCACAATCTTGGCTCACTGCAACCTCCGCCTCCCAGGTTCAAGCAATTCTCCTGCCTCAGCCTCCCGAGTAGCTGGGATTACAGGCATGCACCACCACGCTTGGCTAAATTTTTTGTATTATTAGTAGAGATGGGGTTTCACCTTGTTGGCCTGGCTGGTCTTCAACTCCTGACCTCAGGTGATCCACTCACTTCAGCTTCCCAAAGTGCTGGAATTACAGGCATGAGCCACCGTGCCCGGCCTGGCAATTTCTTTAAAATAAGAAAACAGTGAAGTTTGCCACCTCGATTGACTCTTTCAAAAAGATTTCTCTGTAGCATGCAATGCTGTTTGATCCCATTTTATCCATAGAACTTTCAGAATTGGAGTCAGTTATCTCAAACTTTGATACTGCTTTATGAATTAGCTTTATGGAATAATCCTTTGTTGTCATTCTTTTTTTTTTTTTTTGAGATGGAGTCTCGCTGTGTCTCCAAGGCTGGGGTGCGGTGGTGTGATCATGGTTCACTGCAACCTCCACCTCTTGGGTTCAAGTGATTCTCCTGCCTCAGCGTCCTGAGTAGCTCAACTACAGGCATATGCAACCATGCCCACCTAAGTTTTGTATTTTTAGTAGAGACTGGGTTTCACCATGTTGGCCAGGCTCATGTCGATCTCCTGGTTTCAAGTGATCTGCCTACCTCAGCCTCCCAAAGTCCTGGGATTATAGGTGTGAGCCACTGCACCTAACTAACCCTTTGTTGTCTGAAAATTTCAACAATGTTCACAGTCTCTTCACCAGGAGTAGAGTCCGTCTCAAGAAACCACTTTCTTTCCTAGCTCATCAAGCAAAAAAATTCCTCACCTGTTCAAGTTTTTTCTTTTCTTTTTTTTTTTGAGATGGAGTCTCGCTCTGTCACCAGGCTGGAGTGCAGTGGCGTGATCTTGGCTCACTGCAACCTCTGCCTCCCAGGTTCAAGTGATTCTCCTGCCTCAGCCTCCTGACTAGCTGGGATTACAGGTGCTCGTCGCAATGCCCAGCTAAGTTTTGTATTTTCAGTAGAGACGGGGTTTCACCATGTTGGCCCAGATGGTCTCGATCTCTTGACCTTGTGATCCGCCTACCTCGGCCTTCCAGAGTGCTGGGATTACAGGCGTGAGCCACCGTGCTCGGCCACCTGTACAAGTTTTATCAGGAGATTGTAGCAATCCAGTCACATCTTTGGGCTCTGCTTCCACTTCTAGTTCTCTTGCTATTTCTACCACATCTGTAATTACTTTCTCAACTGAAGTCTTGAGCCCTTTGAAGTTGTCCATGAGAGCTGGAATTAACCTCTTCCAAACTCCTGTTAATGTTGATATTTTTACTTCCTCCCATGATCACAAATGTTCTAAATGGCATCTAAGTGGTGATTCCTTTTCAGAAGGTTTTCAATTTACTTTGTCTAGATTCACCAGAGTAATCACTACTGATGGCAGCTATAGCCTTAAAAAATGTGTTTCTTTTATTATTATTATTATCATGATTATTATTATTATTTTGAAATGGCGTTATGCTTCTGTTGCCTAGGCTGGGGTGCAATGGTGTGTTCTCAGATCACTACAACCTCTGCCTCCCGGGTTCAAGCAATTCTCCTGCTTCAGCCTCCTGAGTAGCTGGGATTACAGGCATGTACCACCACGCCTGGCTAATTTTTTTTTTTTTTTTTTGAGGCGGAGTTTCACTCTTGTTGCCCAAGCTGGAGTGCAATGGGGCGATTTAGGCTCACTGCAACCTCTGCCTCCTGGGTTCAAGTGATTCTCCTGCCTCAGCCTCCTAAGTAGCTGGAATTACAGGTGCCCACCACCACGCCTGGCTAATTTTTGTATTTTTAGTAGAGACTGGGTTTCACCATGTTGGCCAGGCTGGCCTTGAACTCCTAACCTCAGGTGATCTGCCTGCCTCGGCATCCCAAAGTGCTGGGATTATAGGCGTGAACCACAGCACCCGGCCTAATTTTGTATTTTTAGTAGAGAGGGTTTTACCATGTTGGCCAGAGTGGTCTTGAACTCCTGACCTCAGGGTCTACCCGCCTCCACCTCCCAGAGTGCTGGGATTACAGGTGTGAGCCACCATGCTCAGTCAAAAAGTGTGTTCCTTAAATAATAAGACTCAAGGCTGGGTGCAGTGACTCACGCCTGTAGTCCCAACACTTTGGGAGGCCGAGGCAGGCAGATCACCTAAGGTCAGGAGTTCAAGCCCAGCCTGGCCAATATGGCAAAACCCCGTCTGTACTAAAAATATAAAAATTAGATGGGTGTGGTGGCAGGCACCTGTAATTCCAGTTACTTTAGAGGCTGAGGCAGGAGAATCCCTTGAACCTGGGAGGCAGAGGTTGCAGTGAGCTGAGATTGGACCATTGTACTCCAGTCTGGGCAACAAGAGTGAAACTGCATCCCAAAAATAAAATAAGGGCCGGGTGTGGTGGCTCACGCCTGTAATCCCAGCACTTTGGGAGGCCAAGGCGGGCAGATCACCTGAGGTTGGGAGTTTAGGAGCAGCCTGACCAACATGGAGAAAGCCTTTCTCTACTAAAAATACAAAATTAGCAGGGTGTGGTGGCGCATGCCTGTAA
>NW_012105475.1:6080265-6083899 GCF_000951045.1 Mandrillus leucophaeus
CAGAGTTGCACTCTGTCACCCAGGCTGGAGTGAAGTGGTGCGACCTTGGCTCACTGTAACCTCCACCTCCCGGGTTCAAGTGATTCTCCTGCCTCAGCCTACCGAGTATCTGGGACTACAGGTGCATGCCATCACACCCGGCTAATTTTTGTATTTTTAGTAGAGACAGCATTTCACCATGTAGGTCAGGCTGGATTTAGCATCATTTTTAGGAGCCCTAGAGTTTTTGGAATGGTAAATGAGCAATGGCTTCAACTTAAAGTCATCAGCTGCATTAGGCCGTAAGAAGAGAGTCAGGCTGTCCTTTGAAGCCAGGCATTAATTTTTCTCTAGCTACGAGATTCCTAGATGGCATTTTCTTCCAATATAAGGCCGTTTTGTCTACATTGAAAAATCTGTGGTATGGTGTGGTGGTTCATGTCTGTAATCCCAGCACTTTGGGAGGCTGAGGCGGGCGGCTTGCTTAAGCCCAGGAGTTCAAGACCAGCCTGGACAACAAAGCGAGATTCTGTCTCTACAAAAAATAAAAATTAAACAAAAAAAAGAAAATCTGTTGTTCAGTGTATCCGCCTTCACCCATGATCTTAGCTAGATCTTCTGGATAACTTGCTGCAGCTCCTACATCAGCACTCACTGCTTCACCTTGCACTTTTTTTGTTGTGGAGGTGGCTTCTTTCCTTAAACTTCATGAACCAGCCTCTGCTAGCTTCAGACGTTTCTTGCATTGCTTCCAGCACTCTCTCAGCCTTCATTGAATTGAAGAGAGTTAGGGTCTTTCTCTGGATTAGGCTTTGGCTTATGAGAATGTTGTGGTTGGCTTGACTATCCAGGCCACTCAGACGTTCTTCGTTTCAGCAATAAGGCTGTTTCGCTGTCTTATCATTCATGTGTTCACTGGAGTAGCAGTTTTAAGTTCCTTCAAGAACTTTTCTGGCCGGGCACGATGACTCACGCCTGTAATCCTGGCATTTTGGGAGGCTGAGGCAGGTGGATCACTTAAGGTCAGGATTTCGAGATCAGCCTAGCCAACATAGTGAAACCCTGTCTCTTACTTAAAATAGAAAAAGTAGCCAGACATGGTGGTGGGCACCTGTAATCCCAGCTACTCGGGAGCTTGAGGCAGGAGAATTGCTTGAACCCAGGAGGCGGAGGTTGCAGTGAGCCGAGATTGAGCCACTACACTCCAGCCTGGGCAATAGAGTGAGACTCCTGTCTCAAAAAAAACACAAAAAAACAAAACAACAACAAAAAAACCTTTATCTTTGTATTCACAACTTTGCTGTTTGGTGCAAGAAGCCTAGCTTCTGGCCTTCCTCAGCTTTTGATATGCCTTCCTCAGTAAGTTTAATCATTTCTAGCTTTTGATTGAAAGCGAGAGACATGTGACTCTTCCTTTCACTTGAACACTTAGGGGCCATTGTAGGGTTATTAATTGACCTAATTTCAATCTTATTGTGTCTCACAGAATAGGGAGGCCTGAGGTAAAGGAGAGAGAAGTGGGAATGGCTGGTTGGTGGAGCAGTCAGAACACACACAACATTTATGTATTAAGTTCGCTGTCGTATATAAACGGACATGGTTCACGATACCCCAAAACAATTACAATAGTAACATCAAAGATCAGTGATCACAGATCACCTAACAGATGTAATAATAATGGAAACGTTTGGGCGGGGCATGGTGGCTCATGCCTGTAATCCCAGCACTTTGGGAGGCCGAGGCGGGCGGATCACGAGGCCAGGAGTTCAAGACCAGCCTTGCCAACATGGCGAAACCCCGTCTCTACTAAAAACACAAAAATTAGCTGGGCATGGTGGCGGGCACCTGTAACCCCAGCTACTCGGGAGGCTGAGACAGGAGAATCGCTTGAACCCAGGAGGCGGAGGTTGCAGTGAGCCAAGATCATACCACTGCACTCCAGCCTGGGTTACAAGAGCAAGACTCTATCTCAAAAAAAAAAAAAAAGAAAAGTTTGAAATACCATAAGAATTACAAAAATGTGACACAGAGACATGAAGTAAGCACTGCTGGAAAAATGGCACGCACAGACTTGCTTGATTCAGGGTTACCACAAACGTTCAGTTTGTAAAACGCAGTATCTGTGAAGTACAGCAAAGTGAAGCACAATGAAAGAAAGGCGTCCCTGTCTCTGCTACTCACCTGCTAGTCACTTAGTAGTGTTTTGGCTACCAGATTGAGAAAGCACAGTAGATATAGGGTTTGGTACTATCTGTTGTTTTAGGCATCCACTGGGGGTCTAGGAATGTATCCCCTGAGATAAGGGGGAAGTACTATATTACAGAACATCTGAGGTGATAGAAATTATGTAACCATGGCATTTTTATCACTGATAACCCACTAGTTAGGCCAAGGGAGACTGTCAGAGGTAAAGTGGAAGGAGGGGAGACAGTGATTACTGGATGACAGGGAGAAGACGTAAAGGTTTACTGTTTTTTGTGTTTTTGGGTTTTTTTTTGAGATGGGGTCTTGCTCTGTTGCCCAGGCTGGATTGCAGTGCTGCAATCTCAGCTCACTGCAAACTCTGCCTCCCAGGTTCAAGCGATGCTTCTGCCTCAGCCTCCCAAGTAGCTGAGATTACAGGCATGTGCCACCATGCCTGGCTACATTTTTGTATTTTTAGTAGAGATGCGGTTTCACCATGTTAGCCAGGCTGGTCTCCAACTCCTGACCTCAAGTGATCTGCCTGCCTCGGCCACCCAAAGTGCTGCGATTACAGGCATGAGCCACTGTGCCCAGCCAACACTGTCTTTTCTTTTTTTTTTTAGATGGAATCTCGCTCTGTCCAGCCCAGGCTGGAGTGCAGTGGCACGATCTCCACTCACTGTAAGCTCCACCACCTCCTGGGTTCACACCATTCTCCTGCCTCAGCCTCCCTAGAAGCTGGGACTACAGGCGCCCGCCACCACACCTGGCTAATTTTTTTGTATTTTTAGTAGAGACGGGGTTTCACCGTGTTCGCCAGGATGGTCTCGATCTCCTGACCTCGTGATCCTCCTGCCTTGGCCTCCCAAAGTGCTGGGATTACAGGCATGAGCCACCACGCCCGGCCAACACTGTCTTTTTAATGCCAGAAACTAAAAGGAGACATGTCCGTGGGGAGAGGATATATCAAATTTGATAAGAGTTCATTAATGACCAAAAATTCCAAATCATAGCTGGAACTCCCTCAATTTCTTTCTTTTAAACTTTGCCCAGTCCCTCCACCCCACACTATTCTTCAGCAATTAACTGAATTACTTAAGTAATTAAAATACAAAAATATCAGCACAAAACGTGTAATGGAAAATAAGTAAAAAAAATTAAAAATGTGAAAGAAGCAAAAAGTTAAAAAGAAAAAACCATCACGCCTGTAATCCCAGCACTTTAGGAGGCCGAGGCAGGCGGATCACCTGAGATCAGGAGTTCGAGACTGGCCTGGCCAACATGGTGAAACCCCATCTCTACTAAAAACACAAAAAATTAGCCAGGCATGATGGCAGGCGCCTATAATCCCAGCAATTCGGGAAGCTGAGGCAGGACAATCTCTTGAACCTGGGAGGGGGAGGTTGCGGTGAGCCGAGATCATGCCATTATACTCCAACCTGGGCAACAAGAGCAAAACTCGGTCTCAAAA
>NW_012105475.1:6088589-6098501 GCF_000951045.1 Mandrillus leucophaeus
GCCACCACACCTGGCTAATTTTTGTATTTTTAGTAGAGACGGGGTTTCACCATGTTGGCCGGCCTGGTCTTGAAGTCCTGACCTCAAGTGATCTGCCTGTCTCGGCCTCCCAAAGTGCTGGGATTACAGGTGTGAGCCACTGTGCCCGGCCTGGTCTTTTGTTGTTGTTACTGAGTTTAGGAGTTCCTTACATAGTCTGAGTATTAACCCCTTATCAGATACAAGATTCGCAAATGTTTTTTGTCATTCTGTAATTTGTCTTTTTCCTCTTTGCCTGTGTCCTTTGATGCACAGTTTTTTATTTTGATGTAGTCTGTTTTATCTATTATTACTTTGGTTGCCTGTGCTTTCGGTGTCATATTCAGAAATCATTCCCAAATCCAGTGTCATGAACCCCTGGGTTTTAGTTAGTGTGTTTTGACTGTTCATAACTTCTAACTAATCTGTAATTGCAGATTATATTTATTTTTATATAGAAAAAATTAACTCATCAAGCAGATTTATTCTTTTAATAATTAATTTGTAGCTTTCTTATTTTAGGGTCAAAAACTATGACTTAGGCTCTAGATTTCCATTCTTTAGAATTTGTTAAGATTTTCCTTGTGATTTAGAACATTTCAATGTTTGTAAATATTCTTGAACTTTAGAAAAGAATGCATGTAGGCCGGATGCAGTGGCTCACGCCTGTAATCCCAGCACTTTGGGAGGCCGAGGTGGGCAGATCACCTGAGGTCAGGAGTTCGAGACCAGCCTGGCCAACATAGCGAAAGCCCGTCTTTACTAAAAATACAAAATTAGCCAGGTGTGGTGGCACATGCCTATAATCCCAGCTACTAGGCAGGCTGAGGCAGGAGAATCGCTTGAACCTGGGAGGCGGAAGTTGCAGTGAGCCAAGATCATGCCATTGCACTCCAGCCTGGGCAACTAGTAAAACTCCATCTCAAAGATAAGATAAAATAAAATAAAAATACAAAAAATTAGCTGGGCGTGGTGGTGGGTGCCTGTAGTCCCACCTACTCGGGAGGCTGAGGCAGGAGAATTGCTTGAACCTGTGAGGCAGAGGTTGCAGTGAGCCAACATCATGCCATTGCACTCCAGCCTGGGCAACAAGAGAAAACTCCATCCAAAAAAATAAGAAAGAAAAGAA
The DNA here is from genome assembly GCF_000951045.1 of Mandrillus leucophaeus. NCBI lineage: Eukaryota > Metazoa > Chordata > Mammalia > Primates > Cercopithecidae > Mandrillus > Mandrillus leucophaeus. The sequence continues at coordinate 6,089,737 of NW_012105475.1, forward strand.
TGCATGTACTATCTTTTTACAGTTCAAAGTTATCTATATGTATTACATATTTTTTTTGTTTGTTTGTTTGAGAAATAGTCTCACTCTGACGCCAGGCTGGAGTGCAGTGGCGCGATCTCGGCTCACTGCAACCTCTACCTCCCAGGTTCTAGCGATTCTCCTGCCTCAGCCTTCTGACATATGTGTTTTGTTTATTTTTCAAATCCTCTCTGTTTATTTTTAGTCCATGTGATCTGTCAAATTCTTAAAGAAATGGGTTAAAATTTTTAAAATAAATTCTTTTATCCCCATTAGTTATTTATTTAAATATTTTGGTGCTATGAGCTTGCACTTTGGAATTAGCATATCAGGGTTTGAGTTCCATGTTCATCTATCACTGTGAACTACGAACATCATTTAATGTCTCTGATGTCTAGTCCTCATTTACAGAATGAAAGAAAGCATTAACCACAGTCATTCCATGGAGTAGTAAAGATTATTTGAGAAGATGTATTTAAAGCACTCTCACTAAAGGTGTATTCAATAGATAGTCACTGTTCTTTTGTCTTGTCCTGCTTAATGCTTATTTTTTGTATTCATTTATTCTTTTTTTTTTTTTTTTGAGATGGAGTCTTGTTCTGTTGCCCAGGCTGGAGTGCAGTGGCACAATCTCAGCTTACTGCAACCTCTGCCTCCTGAGTTCAAGCGATTCTCCTGCCTCAGCCTCCCCACTAGCTGGGATTACAGGCACATGTGCCACCACACCTGGCTAATTTTTGTATTTTTAGTAGAGACGGGGTTTCCTGACCTCATGATCTGCCCACCTCAGCCTCCCAAAGTGCTGAGATTACAGGTGTGAGCCACTACACCCGGCCCATTCATTCATTCTTGAGATGGGGCAGGTGGCAGCAGGGGTGGGGTGGTGTTCTTGCTATGTTGCCCAGGCTGGTGTCAATCTCCTGGCCTCAAGAGATCTTTCCACCTGAGCCTTCTGAGTAGCTGAGATTACAGGCATGCACCACCATGCCTGGCAGTGCTTTCTTCTTCTTCTTTTTTTTTTTTTACTTTTTTTTCTTTTTTTTTTTTGAGATGAAATCTCGCTCTGTTGCCAGACGGGAGTGCAGTGGCGTGATCTTGGCTCACTGCAACCTCTGCCTCCTGGCTTCAAGCTATTCTTCTGCCTCAGCCTCCCAAGTAGCTGGGACTATAGGTGCACGCCATCACGCCCAGCTAATTTTTGTATTTTTAGTAAAGATGGGGTTTCACCATGTTGGCCATGATGGTCTGGATCTCTTGACTTCGGGATCTGCCCGCCTTGGCCTCCCAAAGTGCTTGGATTACAGGCGTGAGCCACCAGGCCTGGCCCATGCTTTCTTTTAAATCAGTAATTTCTTTTTGATTTTATATTGCTACTTTTGCTTTTTTTTGTCTTCACTTGTTGTACCTTTGTTGGCCATCCATTTAATTTCAATCTATGTTGTTTTAATTCAGATGTTATTCATAAAGAGAATATAGCTGTATTTTCTTTAGTTTTTTCAGAGAGATTTTTGTCTTTCAGTAGGGAAATTTAGCCCACTGGATTTATTATTATTGATGCTAAGAATGTATTCATACACCTTAAATTGTGTTTTCTCTTTTTTACGCTTTTTCCCTTTTCTTCCTGACTTTTGTGGTGTTGGTGAAGTGGTATTGGTATTGGTTTCTTTGTATTTCTTTCTTCTCAAATTATTTGAAAGTTCTACAAGAAGTTGTGGCCAGTATCTTTAAACTAAAAAACAAAACAAAACAACAACAACAACAACAAATCTGATATGCTTATGAATAACTGATATGCTTATAAAGAAAAAAAGGATGTATCTTTTCTCTTTTTAAGACAGGATCTCTGTCACACAGACTGGAGTGCAGTGGCACCATAATGGATACTGTAGCCTTAACTTCCTAGGCTTAAGTGATTCTCCCACCTTAGTTTCCCAAGTAGCTGGGACGACAGGATCATGCCACCACACCCGACTAATTTGTTTATCTTTTGTAGAGACAAGGTCTCACTATGTTGCCCAGGCTGGTCTCAAACTCCTGGGCTCAAGTGATCCTCCTGCTTTGGCCTCCCAAAATGCTGGGATTACAGGCATGAACCACTGTGCCTGGTGGTATATATTTTCTTATTCTTCATTCTCTTTTCCAAACATAATGAGACTTTTAACGGTGAAAATTTACTCCCCAAGGGCCCATACCACCCACATTTATTGAAATAAACTGGGATTTTAATTACAGATTATTTTTAATGTTTCAATTTTTGTTTTTTCTATGCTATATAGCATTTATATTAGATTTTATAAAAACATTATCAATAATTATTTAGATCCCACGGGGCTTTTACTCGCCAGTACTTTTTGTTTACTCTATTTACCTCTTTATTGAGTTTTATTAAATTGCAAGTAGCATCAAATGCATTAATACAAGAAGCTTAATAAAAACTAGAATTTTGGCTTATTGAGATAGTTGTAAGGCAAGTTTCAAGCAGTTTGATGAAGGTTCCCAGTCTACCTCCAGAACTGTTTTGTTTTGTGTTTTGATAATAACCATTCTTATGGTGTGAAGTAGTTATCTCTTGTGGTTTTGATTTGCATTTCCCTAGTGGCTAATGATCTTGAGCACCTTTTCATATGCTTATTAGCTATTTGTGTATCTTCTCTGGATAAAAGTCTATTAAGATCCTTTGTCCATTTTTAATTTAAATTTTTAAAAAATTGTTGAGTTGTAAGTGTTCTTTATATATCTGCATAATAGATATTTATCAGATAGGTGATTTGCAAATATTTTCTCCCATATTATGGGTTGTGTTTTCACTTTCTTGATTCTGTCCTTTGATGTACAAAGGTTTTTAATTTTTATGAATCAATTAATCTAGCTTTTTCCTTTGGTGCTTGTACTTTTGGTGTCATATTAAGAAACCTAATCCAGTGTCAAATAACTCTATAAAGATAGTTTTACAGTTTCAGCTCTTACATTTAAATCTGTGATCCATTTTAAGGTAATTTTTGCATCCGCTATAAAGTCGGTGTCAAATTCATTCTTTCTCATGTGAATATCCAGCTGTCCCAGCATCATTTATTGAAAAGACTATTCTTTCCCAATGTATTGCATTATTTTGATATCCTTGTTGAAAATCAATTGACCATAGATGCATGGGTTTAGTTCTGAACTTTTAATTCCATTCTATTACATGAGCACCACATTGTCTTGATTACTATGGCTTTGTCATGAGGTTTGAAATGGGGAAGTGTAGTCCTCTGACTTGGTTCTTTTTTCTTAAGTTTATTTTGGCTATTTTGGATCCCTTGCATTTCCATATGAGTTATAGGATCAGCTTATCAATTTCTACAGGACAGGCAAATGGAATTTGATAGAGATTATATTGCATCTATAAATCAACCTGGAGAGTATTGCCATCTTAACAATGTTAGGTCTTTAAATCCAGTAACACAGGATGTCTTTCCATTTACTTAGGTTTTCTTTCATTTCTTTTAATGATGTTTTGTAGTTATAGTATATAACAGGTGCTCCATTTTATTTTTCAAGCTTCCAACATATCTATAGTAGCTCCCCTGAATTTATTTTTTCTCTTTGATTTTTTCTTTCACAATTTCGATTTCTTCATCTTTTTGCTCTATACTCTGGAAGTATTGAGAAGGTCTTATAGTTTACTAATTCAGTTTTCAGCAGTATCCATTTTTTCTATTAACTGCTTCCATAGTTTTTTCAACTTAAATAGTCATTTACTGTTTAATTTCCAACAACATTCTGGTTTTCAGATTGCTTCATTTTCACAACCTGCTTGTTACTCTTTAAATTTCACTAAGAACATGAGCAAGATTTTAAAAAAAGTTTTGTCTTATTTCCTGCATTAACTCCATTTTAGTGGGTGATATTTGCTCTCATTTGGTCCTTTTCCTTCAAATGGTAGATTCTCTTCTTACGATTGGTGATTTTTTTTATCTGCTCATATTTATAAGTGAAGATCTAGGTCATTCAGCATTGGTAACTGGCATCCAATCTGGAATTAGAGAGACCTTTGTTTGGTTCCCCACAGTGTATCTTTCCCTCTGATGAAGATGGTGGTAGATTGGTTTTCCTTTCCAGTGAATTGGCTTTGAGTGGGAAAGTAGTAGCACCCTTTCTTGTAGAAGTTGAATTCTATTTTTTTTTTTTTTTTTGAGACGGAGTCTTGCTCTGTCACCCAGGCTGGAGTGCAGTGGCACAATCTCGGCTCACTGCAAGCTCCGCGTCCCGGGTTCATGCCATTCTCCTGCCTCAGCCTCCCGAGTAGCTGGGACTACAGGCGCCTGCCACCACACCCGGCTAGTTTTTTATATTTTTAGTAGAGACGGGGTTTCACCGTGTTAGCCAGGATGGTCTCGATCTGACCTTGTGATCCGCCTGCCTTGGCCTCCCAAAGTGCTGGGATTACAGGCATGAGCCACCACACCTGGCCAGAAGGTGAATTCTGATGATAATACACACGTGTACTGAGCCCCTAAGCCTCAGATCTTAAATTGAGAGAAAGGGAAACACAGTGAGGAAGCAAAGAAATCAAGTATTTGCAGCTTTGCCCAGGAAAGAACTTTGGGTATTATTACTAGCACATGGAACTCATAGGAAGAGAATAGTCTACTAAGTGTCTAAGGAAATTGTAAGGTCAAATCAGCTATAAACCTGGCCTTCAAAATACCTTACATATAGGCCGGGAGTTGTGGCTTATGCCTATAATCCCAGCACTTAGGGAGGTAGAGACTGGAGGATCGCTTGAGCCCAAAAGTTTGAGACCTGCCTGGGCAATATAGTGAGACCCCATTCTCCACAAGAAGGAAAAACAAACAAACAAAAACAATCAAAAAACAAAACAAAATCCTTAAGTATGAAAGAACCCTCAGGACTCTAAACTTATACCAGCAGGAAATGTGCTGCGAAAACTGTGAAATCTCTGAAGGGCTTACTTCCCAGTGTGCACTTCAGATATGGTCACGGAGAATAATGAACAAGGAAGAATATTCCAGAGTGTGGAGCCAAGGACCACAGAAATAAATGCAAAATGGTGTTCATCCTTGAGAGCAGAACCAGGAGGTAATCATAGAACTTCCTCCACTGCCAAGGCAAAGGATCGTCATAGTAACTACCCAGGATTCTGCCATTTATGTATGAACTCTGCTGAGAGTCTCATATTTTTCACTAAACTTAGGGTTTTATAGAAACACTTGGGAATCACTGTTATGGGAGAGAGTGGAGGGATGCACAGGCAGTGATCACAGTCAACACTGAATACTGTTCCAGGCTGGGCGCGGTGGCTCACACCTGTAATCCCAGCACTTTGGGAGGCCGAGGCAGGCAGATCACCAGAGGTCAGGAGTTTGAGACCAGCCTGCCCAACATGGTGAAACCCTGTTTCTACTAAAAATACAAAAAATTCGCCGGGCATGGTGGTATACACCTGTAGTCCCAGCTACTTGGGAGGCTGAGGCAGGAGAATTGCTTGAACCTGGGAGGCAGAGGTTGCAGTGAGCCAAGTTCATGCCACTGCACTCTAGCCTGGGTGACAAGAGCAAAACTCTGTCTCAAAAAAAAAAAAAGTGTTTCAGGTACTAATGCATCATCTTTTTTTTTTTTTTTTTTTTGAGATGTAGTCTCAGTCTGTCACCAGGCTGGAGTGCAGTGGTGTGATCTTGGTTCACTGCAACCTCTGCCTCCCAGGTTCAAGCGATTCTTCTGCCTCAGCCTCCCAAGTAGCTGGGACTATAGATGTGCACCACCATGCCTGGCTAATTTTTGTATTTTTAGTAGAGTCCGGGTTTCACCATGTTGGTCAGGATGGTCTCCATCTCTTGACCTCATGATCCGCCCGCCTGGGCCTCCCAAAGTGCTGTGATTACAGGCATGACCCACTACACCTTGCCTAATGCACCATCTGAATCCACATAGCCCCTCCCTGAATTCTATACTATTATGATGGAGTCAAGTAGCTTGGTCAGGTTTACATAATAGGTAAGTCTTAGAGCCAGGATTCAAAACTATGGGACCTGTCTTTAGAATATTCACTCTGAACCCTATCATCTTTTATAATTATGGAGGTCCACTGGGCATGATGAGGGACATAGAAATCCCAAAGGGAAGGCAAGGCATATAAACGAATTCAGGACAAAGAAGTGTGAAATGTTTTTGTTTTTGTGTTTTTTTTGGGACAGAATTTTATTCTTGTTGCCCAGGCTGGAGTGCAATGGCGCAATCTTGGCTCGCTCCAAGCTCCACCTCCAGGACACAAGCGATTCTCCTGCCTCAGCCTCCCAAGTAGCTGCGATTACAGGTGTGCACCACCAACACCTAGCTAATTTTGCATTTTTAGTAGAGATGGGGTTTCACCATGTTGGTCAGGCTGGTCTCGAACTCCTGACCTCAACTGTTCCACCTGCCTCGGCCTCCAAAGGGCTGGGATTACAGGTGTGAGCCACTGCACCTGGCTGGGAGTTTGTTGTCTAATGAAGATGACATTGAACTCTCTTCAATATACCAGGATATATAGATTACTCTCACTTTTACCTTTATTAGGGACTTGCCTTGTTTACTGATAAATCACCACCACTACTGGTATATTATGCCATCTAACTCACAGTAGGTGCTCAATATCTGTTGAATGGATGAAGAATGAATACCAAAGTCCTGTAATATTAGACTAAGGTCCCTTAGTGACTGCCAGATTTGCTTTCACATTTTTAGGGTCTAGTGTACTTGGCGCTCAACAAATGGCCCTTGAACTAAACAGAGAGAAAACTGCACTGGTGGTTTTACTTTAAAGGTGCTCATCTTTCAGTTTCCTTATCTTTAAATTGGAAGGTGTTCTGCTTCTGCCCAACCCCCACACACTCTACAGACCTAGGCCTTGTGATGGTTGAATTTTCCAAAACATTGTCACCTGCTTTAACTTCCTATGAGCTTAGTTTATATTCACCAGGTGAACTTGCAATTTCAGGTTTCTACAGTACTCTCTTTTCCACGTGTATGGCCAGTTCTCGTGACGAGTTTACTAAGTGACTTTGGATTCTTTTTAACTATTGCTAATTATCTGCACCTTTCTGTTGTAGTTATTTTAAAGCCCGCCCGCGCGCGCGCGCGCACACACACACACACACACACACACACACACACACCGCTATTGCTAATTATCTGCACCTTTCTGTTGTAGTTATTTTAAAGCGCGCGCACACACAGACACACACTCACACTTGAGTCAGGGTCTCTCTCACTGTCACCCAGGCTAAAAGCGCTGGGAATACAGACATGAGCCACCGCGTGGGGCCAAAAACATACGGATTTTATTTACTAAACCTGTATTGTGTGCATGACCCAGAATTGTGAGAGTACAGCAATGACTGAGAAAGCCATGTTTCCCACCCTTGTGGCACTTAACAATGTTTCTATGTGTTTTTAAAGGCCCAACAACAGGGATTCAATTGTAAATTAAAAATATTTCAGCTCCTTAACCCCATAAGGTACAAAACATGATTGAAAAAAAAAGAGCTATGTCTTCCGAGTGGAGGAGGGAAAGGACAAACCTCGAACAAATCATTTATCTTGTTAGTCACAGCTTAGCGATGCCTTGAGTTATTTTCCGGTGATTCCAAATTTCCAGTCCATTCCCTCTGCATAGATCAAAAGTGACAGGAAAGAAAAAAATGTATTTCGGATACGGCAAAAAAGAAAAATGCAGGACAAGCAAACAAAAAGTACTGGGACATCGTATGAGAACTACTTTAATTGACAATGTCTTTAAATGGTACCTAACACTTGACAGTGATTCCAACCCACCCGGGCCTGGGCACCACGGCTGCCTCCCCACTCCCACGCACACGGGGAGCTCTCCCGGGCTGTACTGCACCAAAGGCACTCAAAATACGTCAGCCTTTCCTTACCTAGATTCTTCCATGGAGCTGCTGCTTCCAGAGGTGTAGTCGCCTATCTGTGGCAACAATTAGTTTTAAAAATGGAGCTGCAGCTCTAATAACAAAAGTCGCCAGCTGTGAAAAGTGGAGCGAAATCTCTCTACCGGGACGTAGCATCTCTCGAGAACCTTTTGCCCGCAGCAAGGCTGAGAACATTTTCCCCGCAGTCAAGGCCCAGAGCCAGTTGGACGCCGCTGCCCTGGGGTGGAGCCGTCCCCGTGGTCCCGGGAGGCTCCCGACGAGCAGGGGCCCGGGGCCGCAGGGCGTGCTACAGGAGGTGCAAAAGTCGGCTTGGGCCGGAGCTCCCGGGTTTGTTTGGTTTTGTCCGCTCCCTGCCCCCACCCTACCCGCTTTATGCAAAAGGCCAAGGGTTTCCGAGCCACCACTGCCCAGGCCGAGTTCACGCTTGGGGCTCTTCAGCCGCCGTCCAGTGAACAGAGAAAGCAATCGCGCAGAGGCGAAAGCACGCTGAATGAACGCGGGCTCCGGGGGAAATAATTTCCTCCTGACTTCGCGCGTCAGCACACTGGGGTGCAGCCCTCTTTCACAGAAGACCCCCCCGCACAGCCCCCTGTACACTCCCGCCTCCGCACTCCACAGGGACCGCACGTTCGTCAGTGCGGCGGGGTTTGGGAATGGAGGCGTGAGGACCGCGCACCGAGGGCTCCACAAGCTGGGCGGGGGGCGTCGTTGGAGGGGGTGGGGAAGAAATGCGCGCCCACCACTCTCACGGAGGGCGAGGGACCCCCAAAAGCCACTCGCGGGCCCCGAGGCAGCGGGAAGGCGAGAGGCCGGGCG
>NW_012105475.1:6102851-6117196 GCF_000951045.1 Mandrillus leucophaeus
AATCCCCCGCCCTCCCCGTCCCGCCTCGAGGCGGGAATCCCTGCTTAACTCACATTTTTAAACCTAGCCATTTAAATACAGGGAAGAGCTTTCCCACAGAAGGTTTTTGAACTCAATCCGCCTTAATAAAACCTCTCATTCATCTATATGTTTTTAGACTTTAAATCCTGGAATTCTGCTTTTGAGCGTTGTGACTGTGGTGGTTCTTTGCTGAAATTTTCTGGGAGGTTTTATGAATGATACTGAAAAATTAAAAGAGAAAAAAATTAGTTGAGTATTTAGTAATACAATTATATGCATATAGGTATGTATTTCAAGAGGAAAATGTTTAATGAATGAATACTGAAAAGTAATATAAGTAGGGTAAAACATTTCAAACAACAGTGAAGAGTATACAGTGTAAATTAAGCCCTCTCTCCTCCCCTCCATACAAGCCTTCATCTTTCTCAGAGGCAGCCACTGTTGCACGTTTTTTGTATATCTTTCCGTAAGTCTATTAAAATGGAATTACATTATAGATTGATATATACAAGAGATTGAATATAAGACTGAACTGTATATTCGTGGTGATGACTATTAACTTGATACCCATGCATGATGACATGAGATTATTTAGCCAAATGTGGACAATTATTACCTTGAATATCAATTAGAGGGCTAAAAATCTTAGAACAGTATGCAGTGGAAAGCAAAACTATTAAACTAGTATCTTCTCCCGCACACACACCAGTTTCCCTACACTGGTTTTTGCAATCTTTGTTGAATTTTTTCTCCATTTTGGAATTCTTTATGAAGTGGAGAATGAGAACTGTAGTAGTTTACTTTGTCTACTGCAGTGTGTATCTGAAAACACTGAAAGGACGTGTATATACTCCCATTGACATGACATAATAGAAAGATGTTAGTGGTAAAGGATCAATACGAAGGCCAAGTTTAAGATGTTTGGTTGCATCTCTTAATTCTGGACCTGAATTTGCCACAAACCCGCCACACAATGTAACTTTTTTTGGAGATACGTTGTTTCCCACTCAAATAAAGGAATTGAACTAATTGATTTTTAAGGGTCCTTCGAGCTCCAGAGTTCTATGATTAAAATAGTTGTCCCAAAACTGGCTAAAGATAACCCTTGGACTGTGGATGTTAGAGAGTGGGGTGACAAAAAACATTCCTGAATGGTGGATTCATAAAGAGGAAGTTAGAGATGTTTAAACTATATCCCTGCTCTTATGAGTTTGATGTCATAGGAGAACAGCTACTCTCCTTACCCACAGAATGTGTGTTTACGTTGCTGATAGAGGCCAAACACCGGGCTGAGGGCCTCTGCATGTCACCTTGTGTGGCTAAGGAGAGTGAATTCCCACAGCTCAGGGTGCCATTTTTAGGAAAATTACTCTTACCAAACTCTTCTTTTTGGTCAAGTGGAAGTAAACTTTACCTACTTGAAAGAGACTTGACATAATTAATACTTTTCTGAAGTGTTTAGATTATGAACATCCCTTATAGCTAAGATATTTTAGTTACTTGATAAATATTCACTTAGGGAGTATGTTCTTATTAGGAAACTTCTAATTTGTAAAGTACCTGCAGCCTTTGGGCTAATGATGGGGACAGGAGTTGAGGCGTGATTGTAAAATTGTGAAAGTAAAAATAATTAGCTGATTTTAGTCACTATGTATGGTCTAAATTAAGGGATTTCAAAGGTACCCTGTAAGCGGTGATTGCAAAAAGTGTTGTTAAGATAGAGACCTCATACTGAAAGCTAAAACTTTCTAAAAGCACCGCCGATGAAACATATGTAATTATTTTGAATAAGTCTAATATAAACGAATTATAAATTCTCTTTAGGAGTTGTTTGGGATCCTAAGAATAAGAACTAGAAGAATATATTTGTAAGGGTACTTAGAGTAATATTGATGAACAAAGCTGACAGAAACAAAAGAAAATTCAATACCAGTAGTGAAATTCCTCAAAAAGGTAATAGTTTTTTTTCCAGCGCCCTTCCCAATCTTGCCATATGAATGAATATTTTTACAAATGTTTTATATTGCAGATAATTTTCACCCTGATTTTTTATAAACATTTTTTCGATAGCTTCCCATTACTTATAATAATTTTATAAAAGTTTATGCAATGGACGTTCATTATTAACTTTTTATTTTTGATTTTCCAGCATAAAAAACATAATGCCTATTATTATTGTTATTGTTATTATTATTTTTTTTTTGAGACGGAGTCTTGCTCTGTCGCCCAGACTGGAGTGCAGTGGCGCAATCTCCACTCGCTGCGAGCTCCACCACCTGGGTTCACGCCATTCTTCTGCCTCAGCCTCCTGAGCAGCTGTGACTACAGGCACCCACCACCACGCCCGGCTAAATTTTTGTATTTTTAATAGAGATGGGGTTTCACTGTGGTAGCCAGGATGGTCTGGATCTCCTGACCTAGTGGTCTGCCCGCCTCAGCCTCCCAAAGTGCTGGGATTACAGGCATGAGCTACCATGCCCCGCCTATAATGCCTATTCTTATACAAGTAACTTTCTTTCTTTTCTTCTTTTTCCCTTAACTTCCTTAGGATCATTTTTTTCTGGAGGGATAGTATAATGTAGTTGTAAGTGGGTGGGTTCTAAAATTAGAGGTTCTAGGTTTAAACCTAGCTCCATTACTCATTGGCAATATTGGACAAGTAATTTATTTTCTCAGAACTTTAGCTTACTAAGATGTAAAATGGGTGATACTAATAGTTCTTTAAAGTTAAGATAAAAAGCAATAACACATGAAACACATAAATGTTAGCTCTTATTTTTGTTAGGAAATTTCTAGATTTACAGTAATTTCCACATTACTTTCTAAAAGGACTATATAAATTTATACTGTCATTAACAATCTGTGTGTGTGCTTATGTTAAAACATATTTTTGTTACTAATTTGATCAGTGTAACATTTTATACCTTTCTTTTGATTTGCATTTCTTTGGTCTTATACAAAGTGAGGGATCGTTTTTTCTGCCATATTGCTGCAGTTTTCCAAATTGAGTGATAGAAGTTTCATTACCTCAGTCAGTTTGAGCTGGACCAGAAGGAGTGGACATATAGGAATGGTCAGTTACACCACTCATGAATAGTAAACCAAATTTTCCAATAGACTTTTTTCAAACTAATTGTAGTTTTCTTGTATTTTCAGTCTATGGTAATATTTACTAGCTATTACTGTTATTATTTTGACTCTTAGAAAAGTAGCTGTTAACTAAGATATAAACAATATTTAAGTGAAAATGCAAGCTTCCTTGAAGAGCTGATTTATAGTTAGTATTATTTTGATCACAGTTTGCTGGAATTTTACTAGGAATGCTTCTCAAAACTTGAGGAAAACTCAGAGAGAAAATTTATGATCTCCAATCATGTTATCTTTTGGCTACAAATGGATAATGAAGTTATGCCCACTGACTTGAGTTCTTACATAGTCAAGGTAATTTAGACTACAAAACGCATGCCCTTGTGAGTTCTGGAGTTCCAGCAGCCCTGATGTTTTTGGCAAATACACACCCAACATGGATAACAGCAGCTCTTTGTGTTGTTGAGCCCCAGGAGGGCTCCCTATTGTGTACGCTTTCTTCCCTCCCATTCTTGACTGACTGGTGATAGCAACTCCTTCAAGTCCAGATGTGGAGTCCCACAGTGACTCTTCTCTTCTACCCAACTCTGTATTTGCCCCTACCACGCCACCCTTCAGTGCAGTTGTTTTTGACCTGTCTATGATGTAGAGAATTGACTATCTTTTCAAGGTTGTGGTTTCAGATTTTATTTTTATTTTTCCCTATGCTTTATGAGTATCTTTAGCAGTCCCTACAGTAGGGACTGTAGCCATGTTAGCATAGATTAACACATAATCACTTGATAAATGTTTGTGAACTATATCTTGTATTGTCTTCTCTGTTCCTGGTCATAGTTCTATTTTTATGGTGCCAGTCTGCAGAAGCAAGCACCAGTTGTGTCCTGTATTCCCGTGTTTGCCTATATTACCAAGGTTAGGAGTTAGGAGGAGACCTGATTGTTATGGCTCTTCCAACTTTTTGTGTGCTTAGGAGATTTTCTTAACTCCTGTGCTTTACTTTTCTTCTGTAAAATGGGATTAACAATTACTGCTGTAATTACCAACCTTCTGGATAGGTTTATTTTGAAAAAATGAAATAATAAATGTAGACATATTTTAGAAAAAAGGAGCTACAAATTTATATTATGTTGTCAAAATTACATATTGTCACTGCCCTTCTAGGAGTGGCCATATCTTTGAGAAAACCCCATCTTGACGTAGAGTTGCACTTGGAGCTTAAGGTTACATGCAGATTCTTGGGGTCCACTCTGACCTGTTGAATCAGAAATTCTGGGGATGAGGCCTACCAATCTGCATTTTAACAACCCTTCTGATACTGAACCACTGTTCTAGGGAGTAAGAAACTTCAGCACCCAATAAAAACGTATTCTCCTAATAGTTAAATGTTAGTTATAAAATAATCCAGAAATCTCATAAATCATTTTTGCATGCTAACCATGGGATGAAAATTAGCTGTTACTATTAGCTGCTATTTGTCTTTTAACCTCTCAAAATTTAATTCAGGTGGGAATTGTAAACTCAGAGGCATGGAAGCAGTAAATCTGAGTTGTGAAGCAAGGCACTTGTAAAGTAATAGAGGTGGTGAGTTCTGGTGGACAAGAAAGTCTGAGGGTGGCAGAGTTTCTAAGGTTCCACTGACTGTTGCCTTTTGGGGTTGTGGGCCACTGTTGCTAGGCCATTTGATTTTTCAGGTGAAGCTAGAAGTTCACATTTGTATGTGAATTTAAATGTTGGCAATACATTTTAAAGAAAACACATGGACCTGATAATCTGGAAGCCAGATAACTTCCAACCCCTGAGTTAAATACTATGGGTGAACGTATTTGCATTTGAATGAGTGTGATGATGGAAGAAACCATCCCATTCAGCATTATTAATAATCAAAGAAATGTATATTAAAATCACACACTTTTTAACTTTCAGATTACAAAGATTCAGTAGATTGATAAAATCTAATGTTGGCAATTGGATAAAGAAATGGTTGTTCTTATACTAAGACTGATGGCAAATGATTACAGCTTTTCTGGGGAGTAATTTGGCATCATGTTTCAAGACTTTAAATGTCTATACCTGCCCTGTCCAATATGGTAGCTGCTAGCCACATGTAGCTATTTAAATGTAAATTAATTAACATTATATACAACCAGAGATGCAGTCTCTCAGTTATACCAGTTACATTTCAAGCACTCAATAGTTGCTCATGGCTGGTGGCTGCCACGTTGGACTGTGTATAGAACATTTCCATCACTGGAGAAAGTTCTGTTGGATAGTGCTGGTCTAAACTCTTTGATTTGGAAATTTCCCTTTTTGGAATTTGTTAGAAAAAAACAGGCCAGGCATGGTGGCTCACGCCTGTAATCCCAGCACTTTGGGAGGCCGAGGTGGGTGGATCACGAGGTCAAGAGATCCAGACCATCCTGGCTAACATGGTGAAACCCCATCTCCACTAAAAATACAAAAAAGTAGCCAGGCGTGGTGGCGGGCACCTGTAGTCCCAGCTACTCAGGAGGCTGAAGCAGGAGAATGGCGTGAACCCAGGAGGCAGAGCTTGCAGTGAGCCAAGATCATGGCACTGCATTCCAGCCTGGGCAACAGAGCAAGACTCTGCCTCAAAAAAAAAAAAAAAAAAGGAAAAACAATTAGACAAATGCACAAAGACATATAGCAAAAATATCACTTGAAACATTATTTATGAAAGTAAAAAAATTAGAAACCACCTAAACACCATGTTATTAAAAATCAAGCTGTAGTAAATATCTATGAAAATAGTGTTACGTATGTTGTGAAACTATTTCTATTGTAGAATCTTTTATTTTGGTAGATAGCTTAGTTACAAGGGGTTTGGGGATCACTTTTTCTTTTGTCACAAACACACATGAGTATGACGGAGCTTTCCCTTTTTAGCCTACAGCTCTTATAGTAGGATAGGTTGACTTTTACTAAAACATGAGCAGAGGCACTTGAGAACTCTCTAAATAACATCCGTATCAGCTGGATTCTTGTTAGATATTCAGAATCTCAGGCCCCATCCCGAACCTACTGAATCAGAATCTCTGACAGGACCCAGGAAGAAATCTTTATTAACAAACTGTCTGCTTACTAGTGGTATCTGCCTTCTATCACTGAATTGCTCAAGCTTCAGTTGTTTTATCTTGGCCAAATTAAATCTGACCTCTATCCAGGTACTGTTCTAGGTGCTGGGGATGCTGCAGGGAAGAAAAGTGACAGATATCCAGCCGGGTGTGGTGGCTCATGCCTGTAATCCCAGCACTTTGGGAGACCAAGGTGGGTGGATCACTTAAGGTCAGGAGTTTGAGACCAGCCTGGCCAACATGGTGAAACCCTGTCTCTACTAAAAAAAATACAGAATTAGCCGGGCATGGTGGTACATGCCTGTAATCCCAGACACTTGGGAGGCTGAGGCAGGAGAATCACTTGAACCCTGGAGGCAGAGGTTGCTGTGAGCTGAGATTGCACCATTACACTCCAGCCTGGCAACAAGAGCAAAATTCCGTCATAAAAAAAAAAGAAAAAAGAAAGTGACAAATATCCCTGTTCTCAGGAGAATCAAACAATAAACAAAAGAAATTGAGGAAAATATTATGTTTTTTAGATAGAAGTGCAGTAGAGCAGAAAGGGAATTAGAAAGTAAGCTGGAGGTTGCGATTTTCCACAGGTGTCATTGAGAAGTGACCTGAGTGAAGACACAAAGAGGTGAGGAACTGAGCCATTGGAAAGGTTAGGGGAAGAGGGTTTCAGCTGGTTGTTAGAGGGGCAACTAGGAGGCCTGGGAGCTGATGGGGAGAGGCAAGTGAGGGAGCTAATGGGGATTAGGTCAGAGAGGTAATCTGTATCTTTTTACTTCAAATTTTTTGTTCTCTCTAGTGCACCACACTCTCAGATTCTTTGATTAATCAGTTTGTAAAGAGAGAAAACATCTTGAAATTTGCTGCTCTTCAGCATGATCTGTCAGTTCCTCCTGCCACATTTGCTTGGGGTGCTTGTTAAATATGGATTATTGATCACTAGACCTACTAATAAGAATTTCTAGGGTGGGACCCATGAATGTGCATTTAAAAAAATTTTTCTGCCAGTCAGAGGATGAATGTGCATTTTAAGTGTCTTCCCAGGTGGTTTCTATGGACACAGGTCTTAGAACTACTACTCAAATGTATCATTCCGTAATTTTAGTTATTTTTAGAGCAGATGCACTTAAAGTTGTCACCTCTGCCTGTATAGGTTACAGTGTGAAGAGAAGATGTAATTGGTATAATATCTCTCTGTATTTTTAAACCAATTTAAATGGATACTAATATAAGTTAACATGTATATCTTTTTGGGGTATTCAGGGAACTCTGAGGCTGTTACCATAATTTGTATCCACATCAGAGGATGGGGGAACCTTTTCGCTTGAGAGTTCTGCCTCTCACCCATACAGTCTGTTCTGTTTTTTGGAAAAGGCACATTTATATCTCTTTTTTTCTCATGTTTTCTTTCTTTTCCTCTTGTTTCCTTTCTTCTTCCTTTTTTCTTCTTGAAATCTAACCACACTAAGTCAAACATCACAACATTTTGGTAGCCATTCTTTTGTGCATCTCTATGCATATTTATATATAATCAATATAAATATTCTTACATAAATAGGATCATGTTATGCTTTTTTAAGAACTTGTAGGCCAGGCACAGTGGCTCATGTCTGTAATCCTAGTGCTTTGGGAGGCCAAAGTGGGAGGAGGATCACTTGAAGCCAGGAGTTCGAGACCAGCCTGGGCAATGTAATGAGGCTCTATCTCTAAAAACAAACAAACAAACAAACGAAAACTATAGTTACTTTTTTAAAAATTTGAGGGCTGTCTTTTCCCTTTCCCCTTTCTTTTCACTTCAACAATGTCACTGATCTATTTATGTTGTTACAACTTTTTCCATGATCATGTACCCTTATATATATTTTAGTACTGTATATGTACTATCATATCTTTCTAATTTTCACCTAATAATAAAACATGAGGAATATAACTCTTAAGTTAACTGGTATAGCTTGTCTTTATTTTAAATTATTATACAATATCCTATAAAAATAATCTATAGCATATGTATTCCACAATTAAATAACCATTACTTCATTGAAGGGCATTTATTTAAGCCAAGCAAGAAACAAGAGCTATATATTAAAAGACAGACATGTGATAATACAATTTAAAAACATTTTTGTAAAGTAAAAAAGAACCATAAATACATACCATAGACATGATAGATGGGGGAAAAATATCTGTACCATATGCAAATAAAAGATCACCATCTCATCTGGGTGCAGTGGCTCATACCTGTAATCTCAGCACTTTGGAAGGCCAAGGTGGGCAGATCACAAAGTCAGGAGTACAAGACCAGCCTGAACAACATGGTGAAACCCCGTCTCTACTAAAAATACAGAAATTAGCCGGGCGTGGTGGCGCATGCCTGTAATCCCAGCTACTCAGGAGGCTGAGGCAGGAGAAATGGTTGAACCAAGGAGGCGGAGGTTGCAGTGAGCCGGGATTGCGCCAGTGCTCTCCAGCCTGGGAGGCAGGGCGAGACTCCATCTCAAAAAAAAAAAAAAAAAGTTTACCATCTCTAGTTTATAAAGAACTCTCTTATAAAATGGTAATAAAATATTTTATGAGACATAATTTTGAAGTATTTTGCAAACATTAACACTAGCTATTCACAGAACCGCTATTCCAAATGGTCAATAAGTATGAAAATGCTTAGCCTTATTAGTTATTTAGAAATGCAAGTTACAAATAATAGTAAACTATCACTTGATACCTACTTGATATTACTATAGAACTTCAATCAACATTAAAATTCCCAGAATTAGTTTAGTCTTTGAAAAATCTGTGCAGAAACACTTGTTTGAAAGTTGTATTAGGCTGGGTGTGGTGGCTTATGCCTGTAATCCCAGCACTTTGGGAGGCTGAGGTGGACAGATCACCTGAGGTTGGGAGTTCGAGACCAGCCTAACTAACATGGAGAAACCCCGTCTCTACTAAAAATACAAAACGAGCTTGGCATAGTGGCGCATGCCTATTATCCGAGGCAGGAAAATCACTTGAACCAGGGAGGTGGAGGTTGCGGTGAGCCATTGCGCTCCAGCCCTGGGCAACAAGAGTGAAACGCCATCTGGAAGAAAAAGAAAGAAAGTTATATTAAAGTGGCGGGGCACAGTGGCTCACGCTTGTAATCCCAGCACTTTGGGAGGCCGAGGTGGGCGGATCACCTGAGATCAGCAGTTCAAACCCAGCTGGCCAACGTGGTGAAACCCTGTCTCTACTAAAAATACAAAAATTAGCTGGCCATCGTGGCAGGTGCCTGTAATCCCAGCTACTCGGGAGGCTGAGGCAGGAGAATAGCTTGAACCTGGGAGGCGGAGGTTGCAGTGAGCACCACTGCACTCTAGCCTGGGTGACAGAGCGAGACTGTCCCTCCCCACCCCCCAAAAAAGAAAGTTTTTAAAAAGTTTTTATAATTTTTATAATTTTTATGTTTTATAATTCCCCAGGATTTCCTGTTTGCTCAGATAATTTGAGGGAGATTGACTTTTATTTTCTTTCAGTCTTAGCTCATAAGCCAAATGATGAGAACAGAGCTTAGAAAATTTAATTTTGATATCAATTGCCCATTTGTATTCAAAAGGGTTTCCTTCTGTTTTAAGACAGAGCTTTGTTGAATTTTAGAGCCATAGATCAATCTACCCTGAGAGGAAAACACTGCAGGGTTTACTTGACTTGCCCAAGGTCACTAAACTAGTCCTGCATGTTTTCTGGTTTACCATATTGTTTCACAGTGTCTTCTTATACTTATAATTGCAACTAATATAGAGAAAACATATTGCAAGAATTTTTTTTTTTGAGGCGTAGTCTTGCTCTGTTGCCCAGGCTGGAGTGCAATGGTGCAATCTCGGCTCACTGCAACCTCCGACTCCCTGGTTCAAGAGATTTTCCTGCCTCAGCCTCCCGAGTAGGTAGGATTACAGGCATGTGCCACCAAACCTGGCTAATTTTTGTATTTTTAGTAGAGTTGAGGTTTCACCATGTTGGCCAGGCTGGCCTCAAACTCCTGACCTCAGGTGATCCACCCGCCTTGGCCTCCCAAAGTGCTGGGATTATAGGTGTAAGCCATCATGCTTACCTATTTCAAGAATTTTTTCTTGTTTTCAAAAACCGAATATATAACATTTAGAGAGATTATATGTAATGTGTTTAGATTTTAAATAGAAATAGTAGCATATGAGAATAATATTAACAAATCAGAAAAAGAAACATTACTTGTAATTCTACCATCCTTACAAAGTGAACTGTTACTACAGTTCTGCTTCAAGTATTTATCTATAAGCATTAATGATTTTACATACTGCTAATATGGTTTCCCTAATATTTCCCAAATCTTTTGGTAACTTTGACTTCCAGGCTTTTTTTTTCTTAGAGACAGGATCTTGCTGTGTCACCCAGGCTGGAGTGCAGTGGCACAATCAGCTCACTGCAGCCTCGAACTCCTGGGCTCAAAGGATCCTCCTGCCTCAGCCTTCTGAGTAGCTGGGACTACAGGTGTGTACCACTATGCCTGGCTAATTTGAAAAACTTTCTGTGGAGATAGGGTGTCACTTTGCTGTCCGGGCTTTCAGGTTTTTTTTTCTTTTTTTTTTTTTTTTTGATATAGAGTCTCACTCTGTCTCCCAGGCTGGAGTGCTGTGGCATGATCTTGGCTCACTGCAGCTTCCACTTCCCAGGTTCAAGCGATTCTCCTATCTCAGCCTCCCGAATAGCTGGGATTACAGGTGTGCTCCATCACACCCAGCTAATTTTTGTAGTTTTAGTAGAGACAGGTTTCGCCATGTTGGCCAGGCTGGTCTCGAACTCCTTTCCTCAGGTGATCAGCCTGCCTGAGCTTCCCAAAATGCTGGGTTACAGACATAAGCCACCATGCCCAGCTGCTTTTGGACTTTTTTTTTGGGACGGAGTCTGGCTCTGTCGCCCAGTCTGGAGTGCAGTGGCCGGATCTCAGATCACTGCAAGCTCCGCCTCCTGGGTTCATGCCATTCTCCTGCCTCAGCCTCCCGAATAGCTGGGACTACAGGCGCCCACCACCTCGCCCGGCTAGTTTTTTGTATTTTTTTAAGTAGAGATGGGGTTTCACCGTGTTAGCCAGGATGGTCTCGATCTCCTGACCTCGTGATCCGCCCGTCTCGGCCTCCCAAAATGCTGGGATTACAGGGTTGGGGTTGAGCCACCGCACCCGGCCAGCTTTTGGACTTTTTAAGCTGGTCTGCTTGACTCTACTTTCTGTTTTTCGTGTGTGTCATTTTTAATCCTTGAACATTGTTTTGTATCATTCTGCAAATGATCCAATGTCTTTTATAGGTACCAGTTGCCTCCCTTAGCATTTCCCAAAGGGTGTTACCTTAAACATTAACACCCCAGTCTTATGCTGTCAGCTGCATGTAAAAAAAAAAAACACAAAAAACTAAAGGTATTAAACAGTAATGAATTTGTTATATCACCAACATTTCTCAGGGTGGCAGGAAGGGCACTGCAATTCTTGGGTTAATTTGGGTGCTTCACAATGTCCTCAAGGACCAAGATTCTTTTGGTCATTCTCCATGATTCTCAGCTTGTTGGTGTTTGTCTTCCAGCTTGTCTTTTCACTGTCCCAAGATATTTGCAGCACACACGACTCAGATCCTCACACAGCTTTGACTGGAGTCAGAAAAAGGCTCTTTATATTCAGGCTAAATGCTTTTAAAAGAATTTACCTGCATACATTGATGTCCCAAATCTTGGTGAGACTTCACTGCATGGTCATGCGTCAGCCAGTCACTGACAAGGAAAGCGGGATTACCATAACTGAGGTAGAATATTCAAGATTTACTCCAGAGCCTGGGGAAGGGTCTGTTCTTTGAGGTAAACATGTACAAACTGTGGGGCTGTTAATGTTGAAGAAGATCAGGAAATGGCTTGATTAGACAACCAGCAATGTGTGCTATAAAACTGAATTTCCTTAGTTCCCTTTAAGGCTCTTCATAATCTGACCCCATGATAATTTAATATAAAACCTCTATTCTAGACAGGCCAATCAATTGTTTCTCCTGCCTGTCTATCCTGCTCATGTGCATTCCTACCTGTGCCTTGACACATGTTATATTTCACTATCTTAGAAAGTTCTCCCTATTAGAGCTGATGTGGCTATTTTAATTAAAATTTAAAATTTAGTTCCTTAGGCATACAAGTCCCACTTCAGTAGTCATGTGATTAAGTGGCTACTCTACTGGATAGTGAAGGAATAGAACATTTCCATAATCACAGGAAGTTCTGATGGACAGCACTGCTCTAGAAATTCTTACAAATCATAGGGCCAGGAGCGGTGGCTCACGCCTGTAATTCCAGCACTTTGGGAGGCCGAGGCGGGTGGATCACGAGGTCAGGAGATCGAGACCATCCTGGCTAATACAGTGAAACCCCGTCTCTACTAAAAATACAAAAAATTAGCCGAGCGTGGTGGTGGGCGCCTGTAGTCCCAGCTACTCGGGAGGCTGAGGCAGGAGAATGGCCTGAACCTGGGAGGCGGAGCTTGCAGTGAGCCGAGGTCACACCACTGCACTCCAGCCTGGGCGACAGAGAGAGACTCCATCTCAAAAAAAAAATAATATAATAAAAGAAATTCTTACAAATCATACCTATTATTTACACAGTGTTTGCCAAACTATGGACCACCTAAATGAAAATTAACTGTTTGAGATGCTGTTTAAATGCAGATTCGGAGCCCTAGGAATTGGCCCTGAGCCACTTTCATGCCCAATAAAGATGAAGAACACTGCTTTGAGATCTAGTTTTGTTTCTTTCTTTTATGGAAATATACTGACCATTGGAGTTTTCATTAATTTTCTCCTTCTCTAGCCTTGTATAGCATTAGTAGTTTATATATAAAGTTTTAGAATTTCATTATAGATATTAATATTCTCTAATTGTCTCAAAGTACTTTTCCTGAATATTAGAGCATAAACCTTTTAAGAGGAGGTACTGTGGCATATTATCACTTGTATTTTCCAACATGTCAAATACAAAGTTGGGTGCATAGTAAATATGAAGTATTGACTGCTTAATTACATTCTACAGAATTGTCAATCTGTAGTATATTTACGTGGCAGTTCTTTGAAAATCATCATACTGTCTGCAGTATTGAATATGGATGATAGAGTATTTCTGTAATTTTTTTTTCTTAATTTTATTTGTTGGAAATAAACCTGAAAATCTTGGTTATATTTCTAACAAGTAGTATATGAGGATGTTCCCCATAATAAATTTGCATCATTTTAAAAAATGGCTATTTTAAAGTGCTCTGATCTTTTGATTCTCTTTGTAGAACATAAACTAGTCAAACTTCTGAAGCCATAGTTGATAAAGCACCTTTCTGTGGCAAATGAACTCTGCACTTGAACCAGGGTTCTTCTCCTGATTAATAGAGAATTCAGGTAGCTGTTCTGGCTGCTCTACTTTGATGACTTAATAATGGCCTGAAAATCGCTGGAGCAGGAGGTTAAGGTCTTGGCAACGTTAGGGAATAGCTAGGTGTGCATTTTCACAAATTGGAGCACCATGAATGATCAAGTTGGAATAGTAACAGGGTAGTCATGACTAGCAGCAACTCACTTAGTTCTAAGGTGAGGAATATTTCTCTTTGTGCATAATTTCACAAACTGATGTGAAAACAACTACATTCTCTGGTAAGCTCATTACCTTATGGTACAAAAATCAATCTAATCTATTAAGAATAAAATCTCTATTGAGCAAATAATTGCCTTCCTGAGACACTTGATATTTTTTACTCTGAGACAGTTGCCACATAATTTGATTCCAAAACAGGTCACATTTCTGAGATAATGAATCAACGCTGCCAAGCATGATGGCTGGTACAAAATAGACTCCCAGTCATGCCTGTAATCCCAGCACTTTGGGAGGCCGAGGCAGGCGGATCACTTGAGTTCAGGAGATTGAGACGAGCCTGGCCAACATGGTGAAACTCTGTCTCTACTAAAAATACAAAAATTAGCCACATGTGTTGGTACACGCCTGTAATCCCAGCTACTGGGGAGGCTGAGGCAGGAGAATGGCGTGAATCCGGAAGGCAGAGATTGCAGTGAGCCGAGATGGCGCCACTGCAGTCCAGCCTGGGTGACAGAGCGAGAGTCTGCCTCAAAAAAAAAA
>NW_012105475.1:6117598-6140006 GCF_000951045.1 Mandrillus leucophaeus
CAAAGTGCTGGGATTACAGGCATGAGCCACGGTGCCCGGCCGCAATTCGTTTTAAGTGTTTGCCTCCCAATTAAAAAGGTTACCAAGTTCTTTTCTGGAAAAATTAGACCATGTAAAAATAACCTTTTCCCCACTTGTGCATTTTAATGGAGCAATCAAATACTAGCTGTGGTATTTTTTACAGTATTGTTGGTCAAAAGTTGTATCAGAATTGTTTCATATCGGTAGGTATTAAATGGACCATTTGCATAATCTACTGAAGATTTTTCGGAGTCTGCACATGTGTGTCTGCTTATGGTATTTCAGGTATTCTAAATGTTTAAGGTTTTATGTCATCATAAAGACCTCTGAGCCAGTGGTATGCATTATCTCAACTTCTGCCTCCAGAGTGAGAACTGTGATGGAACAGTGTAATACATGGCATAGTTGCATGTCTGGAATTTCAGAGAGTGTATGTATGTCAGAGTATGTGTATATGCACAAAACATAGCTTTTGATTTTAAAAACTTCCATAAAGTTCTTCTCTGCTTAGTCTTCTCCTGCTGTTCATTGATTTAATTAATAGCAGAAATTAATAATTTAATTCAACAATATAATTATTAAAAATGTACCCCACCTCACACATTGTGCACATATCATTTCTAATCCTCACAACAGCCCTGTAAAGTAGGCATCATCATTCTCACTTTTACAGCTGAGATAACTAAGACTCAGATAAGGCTTAGGTAAATTTCACAAGAGCCTTCAGGTAGTCATTGTAAAGTCAGAATTCAAAGCTAAGTCTGGCTGATTTAAAGCTTTTGTTCCTGCCTCTGTGTCATACTCTTGAGGACCTGTTTTGTGATTCCACTAGATTATGAGATCTGGATGTCAGGAATTGCATCTTACAATGTGTTATATTACCCAGAAAGGTAACTTGTGGCAAATGTTGCTGTTCTTGCTGAAGGTGGTATAGGTAGCTGTCAAGGGGCATATTAGCCTTTTCACATACCACTATGGGACCATTTCGTGCCATATTTTTGGGTAACAGGCTGTACAAGGCTCAGTTTTGGTCGACAAGGAACGGTGCCAGTGGGGTCAGATCTTGAGTTTATTCACCAGACTGCAAGTGCTTTTTCCCTTTTGCGCATTGTTCTATCCCTAGCACCTAAGACCAAGCTCATAATTACCCCCTCAATAAATATTTGTTACTGACAAATAATAATAACAGGTCTGTAGGAACTGTTAACTTTCTTCCATGGCTATGTATTACATCCTTAACCTAGGCCGAACTTCCTTCTGATCTAAGCCACTGCTTACACAGGAGTTGGGGCAAGGGAGGGTAATGGAACAACATAAACTTATTATGTTGACTGGAAATACCAACACAAGACTCATGCCCTTTGGAAGCTAGGTCAGTAGCATTATCTTTATATAAAGGATGGTAATGAGGAAAAATAAATTCAAAACAATTCTGTGGCAGAGGTGAAGGGAGATACATTTCATTTCCCTTTTGTTTTTGAATTACACAAAATGATGATGTGTTTATAATCTTTTGTGCATGTTCAATTGATCATCAAATTTACTTACAACTGTACCTATATAATTTAAGTAATATGGGCTTTAAATTTGCCAACAAATATCCTAGTTAATAAAAAATAGTCTAAGCCGTGTATTTCCAGGATAATACTGCATAGTGGAATAGAGCCATGGAATTGACAGTCTGGAAAAAAAGTGTTTTGAAAAATGTGACATTTCCTGTACAGTATAGTTGTTACAATTCATATTGCTTATTAGATTTTAAATGGGCAAGACTTCCAAAATCAAAACAATGTGGGCTTATTTTAGATACTGTTGCATGGGAGATTACCGGACATCTGTATGGTTTTTACCCTTCTAAAGCTAAAGTTCACATGCTGCAAACAGATGCCATAATTCTATCCTAGATTAAGGTTTGTTTAACCTATACTGAGTTTTTAAAAGGATTTGAAGTAATAATTGGCAGCAATAATTATCAAACTATCTCTCAATTTTCATTTGGGTAAAAGGAATGATTCCATGAAATACATTTGTCCCTTCCTTAAAAATAATTTTTCTCATAATTTTTCTACTGAGCAAGAGGTGTTTATTCAGTAGGGATAATAGAATTCACCATTGGGCAGGAAATTAACAGTAAGAGTAAGCTAATAAGTCTTTTTTAAGCACCTATAATTGTAAGGGATGCTGTGGAGAGAGAAAGGAAAACGAAGAACTGTCCCTGCCCTTGAGGAAACTGACAGTCTGGTTAAAACACAGTAACGTGACTTGTGTTTTTCTAGATTCAGATCTAATTTTATTCAAACCATGTTCCTCAAACCATTACTAATATAGGAAAATATTTATATAACATAATATGTAAAGGTGTTTTTTGTCTTGTTTCCCAGTGCCTAAATTACAAAAGAATTCAATTGAACTTAAATGGAATTTTATGCCCATTTAATTTTTTAAAAACTAGAAGATGTTTTTAACTTGTTCATGAGGCATTGAATGTATTATAAAATTTGAAACGGTATTGGTGATGTTAAGAAAATCTTGGTATGATTCTTAAGTTGTTAGTGACACTTCATGGATATTAAGGTACCTATAAATAGTACCGAAATGTGGCATTCCTTTTTTTTCGTGGTGGGGGTATGAATTTGACCACTGTTCAACTCATATCCTTTTTTTTTGTCTTATAGAGCAGAAACTAACTTTAGTTAGTATACTGCTTTTGAGATGTTCTTTATATAGAAATTTAAGGCATGGGAAATTATTGTTTAGAAAGAAAATGAATGAAAGCTTATTTGGACCTTCAGACTATGTTTAAATCACATTATATAAGATTATTTAATTAGTACAAAACTATTCTACTAATGTAGTTTATTTTGAGAAATAAGTATTTGAAACATAGATCTTAAAGCGTTTTCTTATAAATTCACTTTTTAGAAATTTGGATGTTCAGCAATTTTATATCACTGAAAGCTGTGTGTACTCTAATTTGGTCCTTGATATGTTTCTCATTATAAGCAGTATTAAAAAAAATAGAGAAAATATTTATCATAAGTATGTTATTTTTAAGTACATTTCCTTTTAATTGAATGAAACTAAATTTTCTACCTGATTTGTGGACCATCAGAGAAAAGAAGATACATATTAAGGAGGGAAAAAAAGGAAAGAGACTGAAAGATTAATTAGAACTTATTCCTTGTACAATAATATTTTAGCTTTAAACTGTTAGTGCTTTATATTAGGATCCACTAAAGATCTTAAGTTAGCCTGCTAAATTTTAGCTCCTCACGGTAGCTGGTTTTTCAGAAACTTACATGCAAAGGATGTCTGTTCCGAGTTGACTTTTGTTAGTAGTAATTCTATTTTGACTTAGGTGTTTCAAGATACTTTTCCCTTAACTCTTACATTTAAAGCATTAACATATAAATCTAATTAAAACGATGTATTAAGTTGACTGATTAAAAATAGTTGTATAGTCACAATTTTGTTTCTCCTAAGAATTAGAGGTTTAAATCTCTGAAAACATTAATGTGTGTGGAGTGGTTATGATAGTCCAGCTGCCATTGTGTGTGTTCCATTTAAATGTTAATGTATCTTAGAGACTCTAAAGTTGAGCTCAGAAGGTAAAGAATTTTAATTTGAATAGTCATTTTCTTTTTTTTAAGAATACTAAAATCTGTTTTATACTAAAGAAAAAAACATATTAGACAGCCAATACTCAATTACCTCATTTTAAAGTTTCTAGTATGATACTGAGTATTATTTTATAGTTCTATGTAAAGGAAAAGAGTAGTGTTTTAAAGAGAAATCAGGTTGTGGAAATACATTTCAAATAATTTGAGCTGTGAAAAAGACTACTAACGTTAGCAGAAACACACTGACCTATGTGTGACACACACATATCTATATACTATGTATATATTTAGATTATATGTATTTTTTCCAACACACAGTTGCTGGCTTGAATGTACTGTATTCTTAACCACTGATTAAAACTTAGTCTTACAGTTAGTCTGATACTGTAATTATAAATAAACTTCCAGGAGCAATTCTTGAGGACAAGTTTTTAAGGAAACTTCTACTTACCACTGTTCTCTTTAAAACAGGTCAAGATTTGAAGCTCTGTAATTTTGCTTTATTTCATAGCTGCCGTTGGCATTGTGTCAGCTACCATGAATGTTCTCTTAAGCAAGGTTACCTTCTGTTGCTTTTAGCAGCCTTTTCTACTTCCTTACAATAAAATAGGCCATTTGTGTGAGCTGCTGTTGATTGCATATTTTGAAGTCATTTTTGTCTTTAGTCATTTCATTACCAGCCTGTGATTATCTTGTGTTAAAAAAACAAACAAGTTGGCAGAAAACCTCTTTGATCTACCCTAACCTTTCTATATGTAAATTTTGGAAAAGCGACACTGTAGCATGCCAATAAGATTTGCTCCTGCATTGACATTTCCAAAGTAATTATAAAAAGGATTATAAAATTTACTAAAGGAATTGCTATTTGTTGGTTGACAAAATTTACTTAAGCCACATAATTGTAAATTTATGGAGTCAAGGGTTGCCATCAAAGAAAATATTTTTGTTTATTCTAAATACCTTTCTTTTATTTTAATTTTTTATTTTCTAAATACCTTTATTTTATACAGCTAGGAAAAGTAACAGCGTTTTGAACATTTTGAAGAGGTCTTACATTTTTACTTATTCCATTCTTTAATATAAAGGTTTCCATGATTTAAGTAAGACATAATTCTGTATGATTTGCTTTAAATTAATAGTTACTGGTTAGAATTTAAAATTCTGTTTTATAGTAACCAGTAAGGATGTGAATTGTGTATTTATAGCAGTATACAGATTTACAGATTCTATGACACACGGTTAGACACATTGGTTTTTATGAAAATCCATTAGCATTTTTCTCCTGTTTTATCTGTGATTCCAGAATAATATGTGGGGGTGATTTTCTTGAGAACAGGAGTTATTAGCATCATTCTTAGGAGTAAAAACAGTACCCCTCCTTTTAAACACAGATCTTATTTTTTTGCTACTTTTTTTTTTTTTTTTTTTTTTGCTCCTTCTCCAACTTCCCTGCCATTCCTCTTAACTTCTGAGGCTTGGAGAAAGTGAACTTTAAAAACTAGAATTCTTTCTCTCTTTTGAATGACAGACCTTATGGGGTTACTTATGTGGTTGGGTTTCTCTCATCCCAGATGGAGTATTTAAATACTTTATAAAATTCTTTATAAGATTACGTGCTTAGAGATACTTTTGCTTGGTTACACTTTTGCTTTCCCAAACAGTTGTTTTTGTTTTTTGACACAGAAAGCAATGTTGTACCTCATTTGGATCAAAGCCCAGTTAGTTTAAGACACATATTTTGTAACAAAAATTTTATGTTTCTTAACATGATTTGGAAGTTAGTATTAATCATTTTTATAATTACTTGCATTGGTAGTTTGTCATTGTAATTTTACAAAGTGTTTCTAGGTTACAAAACCTAGAAGTTCTTTGCAAGGCGGTGGGCCAGTGATGCCAACCCGTGGAAATGGCTATGATAAACCAGTTTTCTCTGGGTTCATTTCTAGTTTGTGTCACGGTTTGAGAAAAACAATAGATGAGAACAAGTTAGTATGAATATTTTTAATCATTTCGTCTGTTAAAACTTCATGCCATGACTTAGAGACGATGGGCTTATAGGGGTATTTTCAAGAATTGCTTTATAGAACTTCCTCATTAAACGTTTTATAAGGACATTCTGCTTTAACAAATTACATGGTGGTGAGGTGGGGAGCATATGTAATTGTAAAAGGTTTATACCCCACCTATAGATTATTACCTGGTGACTGAAAATGCTGTCTGGATCTTTTCTTGCAGTGCCAGGGAAGGTGGGGGATGGGGAGAATGAAACTTGAATCAGTGGCCATCTGGCCCAGATTTGGCTGATTTCCTGTGCACTGCCCTTTGTTTCAGCCAGACAATGGATTGTTCCTTTAAAAGATAAGAACTCCATTGATGACTTTGTGCTGAATCAGCACGTTGGTTTGGGATTGCAAGCATAGACTCATATCGAAGGGTTTTCTCTTGTTCATAGGTCACTATCCTTGTCTTCATCCATTACAAAAATATTCTTAAGGTTGTTTTCTGTAGTTTCTGTGCTGAGATTACAGACAAATTGAATAAAATAAGTGGACATGTAGTTTTCTAGTTTTGTATTACCTGTCTTAAACATTGAAATCTCCTTGTCTTTAGTTTCCAAAATTAATATCTCCCTGATTGTGACTTTTGATAAATCTTTATGTAGAATCTTTTCTTATGGCTGAGCTTGAATTTTCTATTTGAATCTTCAATGACTTAAATTTAATGTTGTCCTAAATCTAAGTTAGACTTTTATGATATGGCTATGGAAATGGTAAATTTTCTGTGACATCTGTTGTCATATATCTGCAAATTACATTTTAGGGTGGTAGAGCTACTCCTTACTTTAAATGCTACCTACTCACTGTGACACTGTTTAATAAATGGTTATTGACTAGAGAAGTAGGGATCTCTGTCACCTAGCATTCTAAGTCAGTCAGTCATCAGTTTTTGTAGGTTGTCTCAGAAGCAGTAGAGAGTTGTCATTTTTCAGAAGACAAGAACAACCTTCACTGCTGCCATTTTGTTGTATGACCAAGAAATACGAAAACAATCATTTTTACTTTTGAAGTTACAGGAAGATTGTTGGCAGATTTTGTCTGCCTTTTAGTTTAATTCTCATCTCTTTACAGTTGAATTGCCATGTGACTCCCCAGGGCAGAATTTTCTCTGAAACCACTGAATACTTCAAAATCAAGCATCTGATCAAAATAAACTGCATTGAGATCTAACCTATAATTCATTTGTGTAGATAAAAGTATGTTGTTTAGGTAGAATCAAAGGGCCTGATCACAAGAAAAAAGCTTAATAGTTAGTTCCTTAGGTATCTAATTATGTAGCAGATGGGACCACACAGCACAGTTCGCCTTTATTTAGTGTAATTAATTTTAGATCTGCATCCAGAAAAAAAAAATGATGATGACAAATGACACAAAATCTTAGTATGTATTCATATAGGGCACTATCCACTCATAATTGTTGTTCCTCTTCTCTTTTGGATCACTTTAATCTACTCCTTACTCTACTCGATGCTAATAAGGTCTCAGAATTGCTTATTTGCTTTAAATGCATGAGTAGTTTGGATACACTGATATTAAGGGTGTCATGGATGTTCATTGGAATAGAATACTCGGATTTAGAGGATTGGTTAATTAAACTGTAAAATAAGCCAGAGTTAAAAGCTACAATAACGAGACCAAGACAAGTTCTACTTTATTTTCCCCCTGCTTTAATCAGAAACTAGTTCAGGGAACTAGTTCGAGGTAGAGGGGAAGGTCTTATCCTTTCTCCCCCTCCCCCCTCCTGGTCACCCTTCTCCCCTGCCCCACGCCCCCCAACCTCTGACTCTCCTTCAAATCTCACTGAGGAATTATAGTCTCTACAGAGGCTTGGTTGCAGATGCCTGGAAAGTTTACACTGCAGAGAGTTGTTTTGTTTGGCATAGCTAATCAGGAGCCAGGCTGGAATTGCTCATAGCTGTCATTCAGGTTTTGTTTCAAAGTCCAAGGACCTGCTGGGAAAAACAAAAAGCTAATGAAAGCTGACTGTATTTAGGCCTCCAATCTGTAGAAACTGAAATGATGTCCTGACAGTGTATTCTTATTCTTTCACATTCTTGCTGTTACTAAGGTAACAGATTTTTAGAGGCTTTCCATCTTCATTGTCAAGTATTTGCTACACTTATTGTTGTTTTTCAGATTAGAGCAATTCAGATTATCTCCTTTTGAGATAAAGGAAAAAGAGAAAATAATGGAAATAAAATGTCTGAATCAAATACCCTGAATGCTAGTAAGATCAGTTTTTTTTAATGCCTTAAAATTCTTAGATTCGTAACACATTAAAATTTAGGACAAGTTCAGTTTCCCAACTTTGTGATGCTGTGTGTATGAAATTCCCATTGTAAGGTGACATAGTACATATTCATATAATCACTAAAGAATATATCTTACAGGAAAAAGGAATATAGTGAACTATACTGTCTTTAAGATCTTCCTTCCTGAATGAAAAACCAAATTACATGAAAAACCGAGGAGCTTGAATTCCTATCTGTAAATGGTAAAATTAAGTAGCATGAAAAAATGGACTGTGATGGGCATATTTATTGAAAACATTGGTTTTTTTTTTGATATTTGTTTTCACAGGATGGTTTGTCTTGATAGATTAGCACTCATCTGTATGGAAATGCTGTTGTTTTTACAGTCTGTTTGGGGCACATATCAAACCTGTGGTTTGATAAGTGATAAACGAAAGATTATTTTGTGGAGACAAGGTGTTCTTTGGGTTGGCTTTAGAACTGAGACTCTTCAGGGATGCTTCTCAGTAGTATTATAACCTTTATGAATCCTCTTGCCATGATTTTGACTCAATTGGAAGATGACACAGTTTTTCTTTCCTTTTTTTTTTTTTTTTTTAACAGGCTTATCAAACATCTTCATCAAATACTCTTTCCCCTGTAGCAGTGACTGTAATATTGAAATGATCTAATTTTAGTATTGATCAGATCATGTCACTAATTTGGCCCCAACACAGTAACACAGTAAAAGCCTATGTTCATGGAGATAAGATCTAGCTTAATTTTCTTCCAAGAAATAAATAAGAGAATGGGCAGCTGGCTGAATGGAAAAGAACCCATAAGGATCTGGAAGAAAAGTGTTAAAAATGTATCAGGAGGCCCTTGTTTTAATTTCTATATCTCTGTTCATGCTAGTTTCCCAGCCTGGAATTTTATCTTTTCTCATCTCCACCTATCTAAATCCTATATGTCTCAAGGTCTGGCTCAGGTCCTTCTCCATTCACTAAGCCCTCTTCAGCTACTGGTGTCCAGAAGATAGTAAGAGAGGCTGTATCCTCAGCTGGTTACGGTATTGAAAGGATTGTGTTCAAATAGGGTTTTAACATTTTTAGGAGGAGAATGATTAGGATGAGGGAGATATAAAGGGAAAATAACGTAGATGGAATAGATCATTTGAAATGGGCAAGTTTAATCCAGAAAAGATTTAAAGAGAGACAAGATATCTGTCTTCAAGGGCTGACATATGCAGCTGGAATTAGATTTACTCTAATTACCTTTAAGGCAGTGGTTTCAAATTGTGCTGCGCAGAGCTTCAGGGATTTTGTGGTGAGCCTTGGGCTGCAGGGAGGTAGAGAAGAGCCAGAGAGGAGTAGACATGCTGAGTGCCCCCTGCAGCTGCCAACAGAAGAGTTCCACTTTTAACTGCTTTATGTATTGTGTTTGTGCCTACTATTTCTTTTAAAAACACAAGGCATGCTTTCAAAAATAAAGTTTTGAAAAGTACTGCTGTATAGAATAATAAGAGAGTTTTGGTTCAAATTGCAATAAAATGTTCTAGCAATAAGAGACTTTGAAAAATTAAATGAACTGCTTTGTGAGATGTGAGTTCCACATTAAAGCAGAAATTAATGACCCTGGCAAGGATGTTGGAAGATTTCTGCTTTTGAGGAAAGGTTGAGTTAGATGACCTCCTGGATTTCCTACAGTTCTAAGATTGTGTAATTGATTTCTTCTCTTACTGTGAGTATCAGATAATCTGACATTTAGCTGTTTTTGTTTGTTTGTGTTTTGTTTTTGTTTTTTTGGAGATGGAGTCTCACTTTGTTACCCAGGCTGGAGTGCAATGGCATGGTCTCGGCTCACTGCAACCTCTACTTCCTGGGTTCAAGTGATTCTCCCACCTCAGCCTCCCGAGTAGCTGGGACTACAGGCATGTGTCACCACACCCGGCTAATCTTTGTATTTTTA
Organism: Mandrillus leucophaeus; assembly: GCF_000951045.1. Lineage (NCBI taxonomy): Eukaryota > Metazoa > Chordata > Mammalia > Primates > Cercopithecidae > Mandrillus > Mandrillus leucophaeus. The sequence goes on from NW_012105475.1 coordinate 6,127,496, forward strand.
GTAGAGATGGGGTTTCACTATGTTGGCCAGGCTGATCTCGAAATCCTGACCTCATGATCTGCCCGCCTCGGCCTCTCAAAGTGTTTATTTTATTTTATTTTATTTTTAAAACGGAGTCCCAATGCTGGAGTGCAGTGGTGTGATCTTGGTTCACTGCAACCTCCGCCTCCTGGGTTCAAGCATTTCCCCTGGCTCAGGCTCCTGAGTAACTGGGATTACAGGTACAAACCACCACACCCAGCTAATTTTTATATTTTTAGTAGAGACGGTTTCACCATGTTGGCCAGGCTGGTCTCGAACTCCTGAACTCCTGACCTCAGGTGATCCACCCTCCTTGGCTTCCCAAAGTGCTAGGATTACAGGTGTGAGCCACTGGGCCCAGCCACATTTAGCTGTTCTTAATTGGGCTTTTGGAGAAACCCCACCTCCTCATTACATCGTGAAGTTGCAGAGAGTAGGAACAATGTCTTCATTGTTTTTGCTTTTGGATTCCTCAGATCCTTGCACAGATGTAGGGGCTCAGTAAATACCTGTTGATAGAGAAATGACTGCAAGAAGTACTTGCTTGATTGCCTTATGACCCCATCCAATCATAAATGGTGATAAGGGAAGGTGTTTGCAGGATTTTTTTTTTTCCACTTTTGCTTTCTGCCCTTAAGAAATAGTAGAAATGACAAAGAGTTGAGATTAGCCAGTCCCAGCCCAAGCTCTTTTTTTTTTTTTTTTTTTTTTTTGCCAAGAAGGCCAGAATACTACTTTGTCTGAAAAAGTGAACGTTGCTCCCAGAGAGCCTAATAGCTAAAAAATGTAACATGGAAATCAGGATTCTCCATACAAATAAGAAACTGAGGCACAGTAGAATGGTGAAGTGAGGAGATTTCTAGATATTCCAAGTGCAAATAGGGGAATATAAGAGGATCACATTGGCAGCCTTGACTTCAGGGTCTTTTGCCCCGATTTCAGTTGGTTCTCATGTTATTGAGAACAAGGACTAAAGGATATGAATTACAGGAAAGTTCTTCCAGATGCACAATTGGAATCTAGTAATGGTGGTAGACTTGACAGGGATAGACAGGTGCTCAATGAGCACAGCAGAATCAAAAGCAGTACTTTCACCCATAGAAGGCCTTTTATATTTCCTGCCTTAGTCTTGGGTGGGAAAGGGAGAAGTGTTTGTGCCAGCTTCTGGCACACTGCCTTGTGCCAAGTAGACACTAAAGAAGTATTTACAGAATCAAACTGAATTTTATTAATGGTACTTTCAGTTACAGTGCACACCGTAGGTGGGGATCATAGTTCTTCTTGCTTGAAGTCCCCTGTTCCTCTACAAAGTCAGGCGAGTTTAGGAACAACAAGTTCCATGATGTCTATATATATCTAGAGAGAGAGAGGCAGGGTTTCACTCTCTTGCCCAGGCTGGAGTGCAGTGGCACGATCTCGGCTCACTGAAACCTTTGCCTCCTAGGCTCAAGTGATTCTCCCACTGCAGCCTCCTGAGTAGCTAGGACTACAGGTTCACCCACCACACCTGGCTAATTTTTGTATTTTTTTTGTAGAGATGGGGTTTTGCCATGTTGCCCAGGCTGGTCTTGAACTCCCGGGCTCAAGTGATCTGCCCGTCTCAGCCTCCCAAAGTGCTGGGATTACAGGTGTGAGCCACTGTGCCTGGCCCTGGTGTCAGTATCTTAGAGTTCAGATGAGGAGATTGGTCATATCTGAAAACACAAATAGACTTGTGAAGATCTCTGTACAAGTTGTTCATTGTTGATAAGTGACAAGAAGAATGTCTGGAGCCAGTAAATGATTCCAGCACTAAAGAAGCCTTGCCGTATCCCAGGAAAAGGGTTACTTTTCATTAGGTGAGTAGTTATAAATCCTAATTATTAATATGTGTACTGTAATGCCTGAGTACTTTCTGGGATGAAAATGTCATAAACAGAAAACTAGATTGCAAAGGGATCTCAAAATTAGTCTAATACTCATGTCTGTTTTACTGACGGAGAAAAAATTGGGGCCCCAGAGATACTTAAAGAACCAGGATTACAGCATAGGCTATTTAATTCCCAGTATAATGGCCTATTCATAATGGTAAAGGAGGAGGATATCTTTATTTGTTCCTTAAATTTTTTACAATATTTAGGAATGGCCTTTCTTCCCAAAGATGTTTTATAATTTGGGGATTATGCCCAATTCTGGGAATTATTTATATATCCTTAAAGTTCCTGAACATGTCTTATGGCTTTATGCAATGAGAGGGCACTACAGGTGTCAAGAACATTATAGAACTGCTCATGTCGTATACAAGATGACACCTTAATGCCTTAGGCAACAAGTGCTTTCTGCCAGTAGTAATGAAAGTATAAGGCCCATGGAAAAATTTAATTAAAACAATTAAGACATGAGAGTCAGAAGAGGCAATTAAAAATACCAATGAAGACAACTGATCTGGAAATGGTGTATTAGTAAAAAAAAAAAAAATTGTTTAAGCATATTGGAACAAATTTTTACTCATTTAAAAGAATATATTATTAATACTTTCAGGGCTTTAATAAAAACTCAGTTGTATGTACATATTTATATGATTCTTAGCAACAGTTCATTAAAATGTTTATCAATTAATTAGCATACTAGATTTATACTGGGCATCTCTAGAGATCAGAAATAGGTAGGATTAGGATAAAAATTTCACAGAGGAAGATTAAACATAAAACAAGAAAGAACTTAAAAACATATTTTACTTTACTATTAAATATATTAAAGAGTCTAATAATGAAAATTAGGTTGTGTTCTACACCTGTTTCCCAGTCACCCAAACACCCTAACCAGAGGTAACTCCATTTCTGGTGTACCCTTCCTGAGATATTCGGTGTATGTACATGCATTTAGGAAAACATATTGAACATATCGTTTGGTACTTTGGAGATTGATGAAGACCTGTCTATGAACTAGTGCTCTTAACAGTATAACATGCTATCTTGTGATGTATCTGAGAAGTGTCACTTGTTCAACAAAGGCTGGAGGATGTGCTTACACACAAGGATTCCCATCCTGGGTGTAAGTGGACATTGATGACATTGAAGGTTCTCCTCCCAAATTCTGTGATATACTTAAGTGCCTACTAGGTGCTAAGCACTGTGGGGACAAAAAAGAAGCATAAGTAACTTATGTTTTAGTTTGGAAGATAAGATACGTATTCACATGCACACCATAAGAGAAAATGTAAATTCTGTAAGACAAAATAGTGATATCACAAAGCTATATCGAAATAGTTGTTGAATGACCTGGGTAGATGGCAGTTAGTACTATGAGTTAAGCAAAGGGTGAAGAAGTCTAAGAAAACTTTGTTTACAAGGTAAGATTGCACTTAAGCCTTGAAGAATTGAATTTGATTAATAGGGAAGAGGTAAAGAGAGTAGTTTATTATCATTGAACGCTGAAAGTAAATACAGGGATGACGGGTAGACTGGGATGAAAGTGAAGGAAATAAGAGGTTGATTGGGAGTAAAGCTGTTAGGTTAAGACCATGTTATGGAGTCAGTGAAGTCCAGGATCTGAAGTGCAACCTACATAAAATGAGTAACAAGGGCCCACTGAAACTTTCTTTTTTTTTTTTCTTTCATTTTTAGTTGATACATAATTGTACATATTTATGGGATACAGAATATTTCAATACATGTATACAATGTGTAATGGTCAAATCAGGGTAATTAGCATATCTATCACCTCAAACATTTATAATTTGTTGTATTATATACAGAATTCTCTTTTAGCTTTTTGAAAACATAAATTATAGTTAACCATATTCTCCCTAAGATGCTACAGGACATCAGAACTTATTCCTCCAATCTAGCTGTAATTTTGTATCCATTAACCTACCTCCCCCTATCCTTCCCCTCCCCTCACCCTTCCCTTCCTCTAATATCTACAATTCTACTCTACTTCTGTAAGCTCAACATTTTTTATTTTTAGCTCCCATATATGAGTGAGAACATGCAGTATTTATCTTTCTGTGCCTGGCTTATTTCACTTCACATAACATCCTCCAGGCTCATCCATGTTGCCACCAAAGACAGGATTTCATCTTTTTTTTTTTTATAGCTGAATAGTATTTCACTGTAGATACCACATTTTCTTTATCCATTTATCTGTTGATGGACACTTAGGTTGATTCCATATCTTGACTATTGTGAGTAGTGCTTCAGTAAACATGGGGGTGCAGATTGCCTTTGTACTGCTTTCCTTTCCTTTGGATGTATACCCAGTAATGGGATCATTGGATTCTATAGTAGTTCTATTTTTAATTTTTTTGAGAACACCCATATTGTTTTCCATAATGGCTATACTAACTTATGTTGATGGTTGTACTAATTTACACCAACTATATTTAAGAGTTCCTTTTTCTTTGCTTCCTCACCAGCATTTGTTATTTTCTTTTGTTTTTTTTCATGGTAGCCATTCCAACTGAGTAGAGATGATATCTCATTGTGGTTCTGATTTGCATTTCCCTGATGATTAGTGATGTTGAGCATTTTTTCATATACTTGTTGGCCTGTATACAAAAGTCAACTCAAAGTGGATTAAAGACTTAAACATAAGACCCAAAATTATAAAACTGTGAGTCTAGGCAACGATTTTATGGCTAAGGCTTCAACAGCGTGGGCAATAAAATAAAAAACAGACCAATGGAACTATACTAAACTAAAAAACTTCAGCATAGCCAGGGAAAAATATCAACAGAGCGAAAAGACAACCTGTAGCATGGGAGAAAATATTTGCAAACTGTTTATTCAACAAGGCACTAATTGTTGGAATATACAAGGAACTCAACAGCAAAAACACAAATAATCTGGTTAAAAAGTGGGCAAAAGATCTGAATAGGCATTTCTCAAAAGGTGACAGACAAATGACCAACCACCAGACATTTCTGAGCAGGAATGTGACAGTGTTATATTTCAGAGCAGCAGTTTTAAGCTATTGCAAACATATGGGTGCATGTGGACCTGAATGTTAGTGTTGGAAATAAAAGAGAAAAAAAGAGACTCAAAAAATAAAAGGAAAATAGATACATGATTGCTGATTGAATTTTGGAGTCAGGGGAGACAGATGAGAGACTGATAACTCCAAGTTTTCAAGCCCAGTTTCCTGGGAGAAAGATGTTGCCATTAACAGTAATAGGAAAGACAGAAGTCAGTGTTTTGGAGATGGAAATGATGAATTTGATTTTAGATTAAGGTAGAGATGATAGAGAGACATTCAAATAAAAGTATGTAGTTGTTGAAAGAGTGGGACTAGTGTTCTTGAAAGAAATTGGATGTGGAAGGCAGCATCCCTAATGCAGTACCCAGCTACACCCTGAGTGCACCATCTCTCCAGGAAAGAACAGCTGTTCTCCTATTTAGCTGAACTCTCATCAGACCCAATTTAAGTGGGAGAGAATTATTTACTTATGACAAGGTAAAGTCCAATATAGGGAGATGAAAAAATGGGTATACTTTTATTATTTGACTCAAATATTACATTTCATGTCTATAGAATCTGAAATATTACATTTCATCTGTAATAAAAACAAATATTACATTTTGTTTTTGTTGTACTGTGATTGACAATTGTTTAAATCCTTGCATGCTATTTCAGCTATTTAATTCTGAAAAAGAGTCTTAGGATGGTGTTCTAGTTAAGTTACCCTTCAGTGTAACATTATAGTCTTTATTATTATTAACAAATAATAGTTCTTATGTACATTTAAGGAGAGTGAAATTTAGTGAACTTATTTTTATCCCATGGCATATTGTACCTGCCTCTGACTTAGCAGTTTTTTGTTTTGGCAGGCAAAAAAAAAAAAAAAAAGTTTACTAATGACAATGTAATATCCAATATTGAATGACTGGGTGTTTTACTGAATGATTAATCTGTATAATTGCTGAGATCACTATGTGCAGATAAGGAGGGGGTGAACTTTATTTATTGGTCTCTTCCTCTTTGGACAAAGTCTTGATGCTCCTCTCCTTCTTGGCCTGGAGCCTCTTATCAGGGAGCTTGCATGCTGCTTTGGTCTCAGACCTGTGGGCCTCAGCCTGGTCAGCCAGGAGCTTCTTGTGGGCTTTGTCTGCCTTCAGCTTTTGGATGTGTCCCATGAAAATCTGCTTTTTTCTTTTTCTTTTTTTTTTTCTTTGAGATGTAGTTTTGCTCTTTTCATCCAGGCTGGGGTGCAATGGCACGATCTCCGCTCACTGCAACCTCTGCCTCCCGGGTTTAAGCGATTCTCCTGCCTCAGTCTCTGGAGTAGCTGCAATTACAAATGCCCACCACCACAGATGCCCCCCACCACCACAATTTTGTTTGTTTTGTTTTGTTTTGAGACGGAGTTTTGCTCTTGTTGCCTAGGCTGGAGTGCAATGGTGTGATCTTGGCTCACTGCAACCTCCACCTCCTGGATTCAAGTGATTTTCCTGCTTCAGCCTCCCAAGTAGCTGGGATTACAGGCATGCACCACCATGCCTGGCTAATTTTGCATTTTTAGTAGAGATGGAGTTTCTCCATGTTGGTCAGGCTGATCTCGAACTCCCAACCTCAGGTGATTCGCCCGCCTCGGCCTCCCAAAGTGCTAGGATTACAAGCATGAGCCACCATGCCTGGCTTAATTTTTGTATTTTTAGTAGAAATGGGGTTTTGCCATATTGACCAGACTGGTCTTGAACTTGCGACCTCATGTGATCTGCCAGCCTCGGCCTCCCAGAATGCTGAGATTACAGGTGTAAACTACTGTGCCCAGCCTAATCCTTGTTTTTGAACGTGTTCCCCTTCACCTTCCGGTATGGGATGTGATGCTCGTGGTAGTCCGTCCTCTTAGATTCACAGTACCTTCTGAGCAGCCAGTGAGGAATTCTCATACTCCTCATACGGGTTACCATCTTGGGCATTTGAGAATCGCCTGCCCTTCTGGTGGGCTAAGGTGTTTTTCTGGCATTGAGACCAGGAATGGACACGCACGGGCTTGAAGATGATCAGCCCATCTTTGATCGTCTTCCAGGTGTCCCTGCAGGAGTTGGTGTTGGCAATTCCACTGATCTCATTGGAGTCCAGCCAGACCTTTTGCTATAGCAGAGGACACTGGAGGTTAGCCTCTTCCAAAGCTGATCATACTCATGCCTGGGGCCTCAGTGCCTAAAGAAAAGCTGGTTTAGCAACTTTTGAGCTGAAATGTAATTGGTTGAAACCTCTGGAATATCCCAAGTGAGAAATTATTATACCTTAAGGTAAGGAATAAGTTTTGTTTGTCCTGAGGAGCTGGTATGCCTCGTCTTCTATGTTGATAACAGACTGTTGTGTTCCCCCTTTAGTTCCTGTTCCCTGGGAAAGTTAGAGCTAAATTTGATGCTGAACTCTACATCTATTATTTAGCATATTTTATTTCTTCTGTCTCCTGGACCTGAACTTTCTTTTCCTATTTTGTTACATGTTGTATATCTGTCATTATAAGCCAGTGCACATCTTGTGGGGGAAGACTGAAGGTACACATAAATTTAATTTATAATAGCCATCAAACCATTCCCACAGTCAAGGTCATGTCTGCTCAGCATGTATAATAATTCCAAGTTCATAATAGGTACTCTAAAAATGTTTTGGAATGAAGTTCAACAAAAGTTCAGAAATTTCAGGAAGACTATTTGAGTGGGAAAACTAGAGGTACTATCTTGAAAAAGAGGGCATTTATGCTTAACTCTGAGAAACAAATAGTGTTTGACAGGCAGAGATGGGCCGATGGGTTTTTTAGGGAAGGGAGTTACATGAGCAGAAATGTAGAGGCAGAAAAACATGAGCCTTAATCCTCGTTAGGGCAAATAATCATTTTGGAGAATCATGGGGAAGATGGATGGAATGGTAGAAGGGAAGCCTGGCCACCTGTGCTGTGGCTATTCCTTGGCTTTTATCTCTTTCTCATCATGTCTAGAGCCAGGCCCCAGATACCATAAGCCGGGGGTGTAAGAGTTCACAGGGATAGGAAAGGGCACACACCCACTCTTCGAGTGTCCTCTCTCATCCCGCCCTTGACTCTTAGTCATTGACTCTAATCCTTTACTTAAAACAACTAAGCGGTGATGTTATTTTAACCCTGCCTAAAATCCAAGGAGTCCACAGGCTGCCAGGTAACCTTAATTATTCTTTAGTTTACCCATCAGGAGTTCCTGAACATAAAGTACACTTACACACATAGGCAGCAAGGATTTTCTCAATGAGTTATTTCACTACTTGAAGCTGTCTGGTGAAATTTGGAAATAATACAAATAAATGCTTATATTTATTGAGCATTGTGTGCCAAGCATTCAACTGAGTACATTGTATTGATTGTGTCATTTCATCCTTATCACCATCCTTAGACATGTATGCTATGATTACCACCATATTAGTAATAAAAAGCAGACAGAAGTCTAGTACACTACACTTGAATTCACACAGTAAGTGCCAGAGCTGGGATTTGAATCCAGGCAGCCCGATTTCAAAGCCTGAACTATTAGCCAGTACATCATATTGATTTAAAGGAAACACATTAAGAAAGTATGAGAGAGACACATGTTCTGTATTCAATAGATGATGACAAACAATGAAGTGTGACTGTTAAAGTAACAGACCTTTATATTTAAAATTTCATGAACTGAGTGGTTCTGGGCCCATTGAGGCCTTTCTTTTGTCATTTTAATATTTGAATAAATAATTATCTTTGGATGCCTTTAGATGGGGCTTGTACTCTTCGTTCATTCATGTCACCCCACAAATGTATGTTAGTGTATTGTGATGTTAGTTCAGAATTCATTTATTGACCGGACATAGTGGCTCTCACCCATAATCCCAGCACGTTGAGAGGCCAAGGCAGTAGGACCGCTTGAGGCCAGGAATTTGATACCACCCTAGGCAACACAGTGAGACTCTGTCTCTACAAAAAGCTAAAAAAAATAGCCAGGCATGGTAGCATGTGCCTGTAGTCCCAGGTACTTGGGAGGCTGATGTGGGAGGATACCTTGGGCCCAAGAGTTTGAGGCTGCAGTGAGCTATAGTCTTGCCACTGCATTCCAGCCTGTGTGACAGCAAGACCCTGCTCTAAAAAAAAAAAAAAAAAAAAAAAAAAAGACTGCACATGTTAGTTCAGAATGTAGCCCCTACTCATGTAGATTGCTGTTTAAGGCAAGGAGAGGGGAAAAAGGGATGATGTCAGCCATGCAGGTTTTCTTAATCAGGGAAGGAAAACCTTTCCCAGAAATCCCTGCAGTGGACTTTCCATTAGATTTCTTAGCTAGAACTGGGTTGCATGACCATTCCTCACTACAGGGGAGGCTAGAAGGGTGGGGAACAGAATTCTCAGGATGAGTTTAAACCAACCAAAATCCTTCCCTTAAAGCTGTGCAAATTGGCACCCCAAACAAAACTGGAGTCCTGTTAGCAAAGAAGCAGGGATAGATACTAAAAAAAAGGACTAAGAATGTCTGTCATTCATTATGTTCTTCAAAATTATGATTGACTACACACTACCCTCACAATGGAATGATTCATTAGGACAAGCTAACTGCTGTAACAAACATCCTTAAAATTCCAGTGGCTTAATTACTTGCTCATGCTGTAGTCTGACACAGTGAGGCACTTCTCCTTGCCGTCACTCAGGGATCCAGGTCCTTTCATCTTGTTCCACTACTATCTTCCAATTCTGGACTCCAAGATTGCTGTGGAAGGAAGAGAGCATATAGGAAAGGCAAACAACTCTTAACTGTATTGGCCGTCACATCAGCAACGTTCCATCGTCAGAGCTAGGAAATGTTCGACCGTGTCTCCAGGGAGAGGAAGTGGGTTTGCTGTGCGTCTAACCACACTCCAGTTGAGTGAAATCTAGTTGTCACTGAAGACAGTTGACAAAATGGATAAAGGTATTTTTTACAAATGTAAAAAATGGCTTTCATAAGAAGTTATAAATGGACTTATAATTTTTTTATATTTCTTAAAGATATTTCACCTACTTTTCCTCTTTATCGACCGTTAAAATATGAGACAGTCTCAAGCACTTTATTTCCAAAACACCTTCCTTGACTTCTCCAGACAATAAGCAGCTCACTGCATTTACTTCTGTGCCGGGCTACCCCTTAGCATACATCTCACTTGGCTCAAAACTCAGAGGGCGAAGACTATGTGCAGTTCATCTTTTAATCACCAGGGCCTAATGCCAAGAAGATAATAAAAAAAGATGTAATTGAATTAATGTCTAAATAGATAAATGCATGTATTGACAGTAGTAAAACTTCAGACTAAAAGGAGAAAAAGCTAGTCTTAAATTCATGAAAATTTTTATTTAGATAATTTTTATAAAAATGTTTTTCTCTGGCAGGCTGGGCGCAGTGGCTCATGCCTGTAATCCCAGCATTTTGGGAGGCCAAGGCGGGTGGATCACCTGAGGTCAGGAGTTTGAGACCAGCATGGCCAACATGGCGAAACCCCATCTCTACTAAAAATACAAAAATTAATTCAGTGTGGTTGCGGGTGCCTGTAATCCCAGCTACTTGGGAGGCTGAGGCAGGGAGAATTGCTTGAACCCGGGAGGCGGAGGTTGCAGTGAGCTGAGATTATGCCATTGCACTCCAGCCTGGGTGACAGAATGAGACTCTATCTCAAAAAAACTCAAGTTTTTTTCTGTAGCATAAATGATAATGATAATTTGAACTAACTGTTCACAAATAATTAGCATATGTAGTAATATTTTGTCACATCTAGTTCTAGTCAAGTGATTATGAGGTGAAGATCTTAAATTTTTTTCATAAATATATTAAGTATGCTATTCAGTTTGAGTGGCCTTATATTTCACATCTGTAGAGAATAAATGAGATTTTTATTTCATTAGTAATATTTGTCATACGTAACTATTTTAATTTTCTATTCATTAATTCCACCAATGTTCAGTGAGTTCCTATGCAAACAGAAGATACTAATAAGCACACTAATCTGTAATTATATAATTAAATGATTTTATTAGTTGGGATGAGGGCTAGAAAAGGTTGGACTAACTGGGAGTTCATAATTTGTCTTGGAGATTTAAGAAAGTTTTTGAAGAGGTACTGTCTGTGTTGAGATGAAGAGGAAGAGTGAGACAAAGCACAATGGAGAGTTGGGGAGAGAGCACTTCAGAATGTTTGAAGGTGCTAAGAGGAAGTGCTTGACACATGGGAGGAACCGAGAAAGAAGGCTAGGGCCATCGGCTGGAGGGGCAGGACAGGTGGAGATGTAGGCGTGGGCCTCCCAGAACATGGTAAGGCCACTGGACCTTTACTTTAATGCATTTGTACATGTGATTTTAAAAAAATGAAGAAAAACTTACTGTTTTAGATGACAATGCATAATAAACATTTTAACCATCATAAAATATTTTAGAATAAGATGGGTAAATACTGTCTTAGTCCATTTTGGTTGCTATAACAAAAATGCCATAAACTGGATGACTTATAAACAACAAACATTTATTTCTTACAATTCTAGAGTCTTGGAAGTCCAAGATCAAGTCACCAACAGATTTGGTGTCTGGTAAGGGGCCTATTTCTTGATTCATAGATGATGCCTTCTAGCTGTTTCCTCACATGGGAGAGGGGGCAATGGAGTTCTCTGGGGTGTCTTTTATAAGGTCACTAATTTCATTCATGAGGGATATAACCTTATGACCTGATTACCTCCCAAAAACCGAACTCCTAAAACCATCACCTTGGGGATTAGGATTTCAACATATGAATTTTGGAGTGACACAAACATTCAGATCATAGCAAATACCAAGTATACACACACACATACACATACAAACAACACAATTTTTATTTTTATTTTTTGAGACTGAGTCTCACTCTGTTGCCCAGGCTGGAATCCAGTGGCACGATCATGGTTCACTGCAGCCTCCACCTCCCAGGCTCAAGCAATTCTCCCACCTCAGCCTCCTGAGTAGCTGTGACCACAGACATGTGCCACCATGCCCGGCTAATTTATTTAATTTTTAGTTTTCAATAAAAAATACCAGCCAGGCATAATGAAACATGCCTGTAATCCTGGCACTTTGGGAGGCTGAGGTGGGCAGATCACTTGAGCTTAGGAGTTTGAGACCAGTCTGGGTGACAAAAAAACTCTCTCTACAAAAAAACTAGGCACGCCTGGTGGAGTGCACCCATAGTGCTAACTACTTGGGAGCTGATGTGGGAGGATTGCTGAAGCCCAGGAATTCAAGGCTGTAGTGAACTATGACTGCACTACTGTACTTCAGTCTAGGCAACAGAGCAAGACCCCATCTCTAAAGAAAAAATAATAAATAATTATTATTTTTTAAATACCACACTTATAATAACAATGAAAAAAATAAAATAGGCTGGGCGTGGTGGCTTATGCCTGTAATCCCAGCACTTTGAGAGGCTGAGGTGGGTGGATCACGAGGTCAGGAGATCAAGACCATCCTGGCTAACACAGTGAAACCCCATCTCTACTAAAAATACAAAAATTA
>NW_012105475.1:6142006-6142742 GCF_000951045.1 Mandrillus leucophaeus
CCCTCCAGGTTTAAGCAATTCTCTGCCTCAGCCTCCGGAGTAGCTGGGATTACAGGCGCGTGCCACCACGCCCGGCTAATTTTTTTGTATTTTTAATAGAGACGGGGTTTCACCATCTTGGCCAGGCTGGTCTTGAACTCCTGACCTCGTGATCCACCCGCCTCCGCCTCCCAAAGTGCTGGGATTACAGGCAAGAGCCACTGCGCCCAGCCGTTTTGCCTCATTCTTAAAATGTGCTTCCTTTTCTTTGTTGATACTGTTCTCTTTTAGTTTCCCAGTTTTGTTTTTCCTCAGCTGCTTTGCATGCTCTTACTTATTTTCCTTCTTCTTAAGTAGAATTTGAATCCTTAGCCCCTTTTCTCACCTTCTTCCTAGGCAATCCCATGACCTCTGTACTAATGATTGTAAATCTCTACTCCCAGCCTAGGCCTTTGTGTAAACTCCTCCATCAAGTGCCTACTAGGAGATCCGCATTAGATACCCTAATGTGATCTCAAACTGAACATAGTCAAAACTCATCTCCCTGTCACCCCTGTCATGCCATCCACACCATGCCATGCTGCACCCTGTCATACCGCATGAGCCACCGGACCGTAATGCTCTGTGACTTGTCTGTCTGCGCAATTCTATTTTGAGCTTCTTGAGGACAGGGATCTCACTTTTCATCTCTATATCTTCAGTGTCTGGTACAATGAGCTTGCTCAATGAATGTGTGAGAGAATGGAAGTAAGGAAGA
>NW_012105475.1:6146142-6147766 GCF_000951045.1 Mandrillus leucophaeus
GATCAAGACCATCCTGGCTAACACAGTGAAACCCCATCTCTACTAAAAATACAAAAATTAGCTGGGCATGGTGGCATGCGCCTGTAATCCCAGCTACTTGGAGGGCTGAGGCAGGAGAATAACTTGAACGTAGGAGGTGGAGGTTGCAATGAGCAAAGATCGCGCCACCAGCCTGGTGACAGAGTGAGACTCTGTCTCAAAAAATAAATAAATAAATTAAAATGTTGGTTACATTTCATAAAGGGGTGAACCCAGGAGGCAGAGGTTGCAGTGAGCTGAGATTGTGCCACTGTACTCCAGCCTGAACGACAGACCGAGACTCTATCTCAAATAAAATAAGTGTTAATATTCTCTGCATATAAAGCATTCTTACGATCAATTTTAAAAGAACAAATACCTCAAAAGAAAGGGGTCTAGGGCAGAAGTTGACAAACTCATCCTAGACCAAATCCAGTCCATATGTTATTTTGAAAATAAAGTTTTATTGAAACATGGCCATGCTTGTTCACTTGCATATTGTCTGTGACTGCATTTGAGCTACAGTGACGGAGTTGAATGTGACGTCAAAATCAGCAATGTTTAGTCTGTTTCCTGACTTCTTATATAAAGGAAAATCCACTGTTGGTGGTCTTGGAAGACAATGTAGAATCTCTTCTCTTTGGGACGGCTTTTGGTGGTCCTGTTTAGCTTCAGGAGAATGGACCAGTTGGGCTCTTGAGGTTCCTTCCTCACCCTCATTCTGTTTTATCTTGACCTTGTCTTGGGTCAGGTTTTTACATGGGAATGCCTACACAAGACCTGTCCTCTCTTATGCATTTATTCCATTGGGTCAGTCCTCAATCAACCTATCTTTCTACCCTGACTTTCTGCGACACCACTTTTTTCGTGGTAAATCAGTCCCAGAGGCCTCAGTGTTTTTAAGACACATTCTCTGACCTTCATCAATACCTAACTCTCCAACCATTTATTCTTCTTTGCTCTTGCACTCAGGTTGTTGACTTTTATTGAAGAAATTCACACAACCTGGGAAATGGGTGGTTCATTCCCACCCGTTCTACATTCACGGTCTCTCCCCCGGGCTGGGAACACTGCCCTGAAATCTTACATGATTCCAAATAAGCTCCTCTCCAGTTACCTCTAAAGGGTGGCCAGCCTAACCTTTCTTCTCTCACATCAGCATGCCTGTTCTACCATCCTTTCTGGCTCTCTGAAAATGAACTTGCCTTCTACTGCACAGAGAAAATGGAGGCCTTCATGTAGTAAGTCCTGAATCTTAACCTTGTCTTATTCCTCAGAGTCAGGAATCCACTGTGACACCTTCCTTCTGCTTTATTGTAAACATTTTATCTCTAAAATGTTTTCTTTAGCTTATAAATTAGTTCATTTCTAGTCTTTCTATTAAAGAAAGGAAGAAAGGGAAGAAGGAAGGAAAGAAGGGAGATGGAGATGAGGTGGGGAGAAAGAAGGAAAGAAAAGGAAGAAAGGAAGCTTTTTTGATATTTCTTTGGATCCTCCATTTCTCACCAGTTGTCCTACCCGCCTCTCCTTCCCTTTACAGCCCAGCCTTTTTTTTTTTTCTTGAGACAGAATCTTGCTCTGTAGCCCAGGCTGGAGTGCAGTGGCC
>NW_012105475.1:6149026-6157916 GCF_000951045.1 Mandrillus leucophaeus
GACAAGTGATTTTTTATTTAGTGTTGAAGCCATGTAGGCTTATAGGTTGTAGGATATTAAAGTTACAATAGCATCCTCCTGAAAACATGAAGGTTAGTAGTAAATATTGAAAATTTTACATTTAACATTTAGCACACTTTTGCTTAGTACCTGAATTTTTTGTACTTAGTGGTATTGAGAGCACTCAGTGTAAAGTGTTCTGGGTGTAAAATGTTCTGGTATCAACTGTTCTCAATACCTTGAAGTCAGAATACTAATCCTTGAGCAATTCATAACACAGACTAAAAGATATGCAACAAAGAAAACACCAGTCATGTGGTAGATGTGTAGAAAAATTACAGTTTTCAGAGTCCAGATTTGAATTAATAAAGTAGCAATCAACAATCATAAGGAAAAGATATGTGTGCCAAACTCAGTGCAGAAACCAATTATAATCAATTGTTTTTAAAATTCAGATTGTCTTAATGTTTCATTAAGAAAAACTCAAGACTTTTGGAAATTTGAAACTAATTAACATTAGAATAGTCTAATGGTTACATTAGAATAGCAATAGTTCCTATAAACCTGAACACATGTCCTATGAAGTTGTGTTATTTACAGCCAACTCCATGTTTCTTACTTTTCCTGACAAATACCTTATTATAAAAATAAGCATTCAGTAGCGTAAAAAAATCATTAAGACAATACCAAATCTAATATTTATATTAAAATCATTCTAAAAATGCAGTTTGTCTCATCATTTCAAATCCCATCCTTGTTTAAAGAAAATACTACATTTTAGAAAATTTGAGAAATAGAGAAAAAGGGCATCTGTAATCCCACCAACTTCATATAGCTTTTTGTAGAAACGTTTATTTTCATAATTGTAATTATATATGTAATTTTGTATTCTTCTTTTAAAGTTAGTATTTCTCTCATGAATATTTTTCGGTGATGTTACTGAATAGTTATGATTATAATTTCTTATGGCAGCCTAATTCTATCTAATTATATGCCTAAATTTCTTTATCATTTGCTGGATACTTTAAATGAGATCCAATTTTTTACTCTGTACTTAGGGATTCCTTCCCAGCATACTTTGTACTTTTTCCTTAGGGTAGATTTCTGAAAGTAAAATAGTTCAGTTGAAAGTTATACTTTTAGATACATAGTATCTTAATAATTTTCCAAAAGATTCTTCGAATTTTTAATTCCCCTATAATGTAAATTAATATAAGAGTACCAATTTCACTGCGAATTTAGCAGGTTTAAAATTTTTTTCTTAAAGAAATGGGGTCTTGCTGTGTTCATTTTAAGAGAGTGGGATCTCGCTATGCTGCCCAGGCTGGAGTGCAGTGGTTATTCACAGGCCCGATCATCACACACCATACAAACTCCTGGGCTCAAGCAATCCTCCCACCCCAGCCGTGAGAGTAGCTGGGTCTACAGGTGCATGCCACCTGTGGCTGTCCTGATTTAGCAAGTTTTTAAAAAACAGTACTTTATTGGTTGTTTTTTGTTTTGTTTTTCATTTGTAGACTGTTTTAGAGCAGTGTTAGGTTTACAGAAAAATGAAGCAGAAAGTACAGAGGCTCCCATATATACCCTTTTGAACCCCTCTTCCAGTTTCATCTGTTATTAGTATTTTGTATTACTCTAGTGTATTTGTTACAATTGATGAATGAATATGTACACATTATTAACAAAAGTTCATAGTTTATATTAGGGTTCACTCTTTGTACTGTACATTGTATGGGTTTCGACAAATATGTAGTTTCATCTGTTACTATTACCATATCATGCAGAATAGTTTGATTGTGCTCTACTGTTGTTCTAAAAATCCTTTGAGCTCCACGACTTCATTCTTCTCTCCCTCCCTATAAGTCCTGGGCAACCACAGGTCTTACTGCCTCTCGAGTCTTGCCTGTTCCCAGAATGTCATATAGTTGGAATCGGATAGTAGGTAGGCTTTTCAGATTGGCTTCCTTCACTTAGCAATATGCATTTAAGGTTCTACCATGTCTTTTTGTGGCTTAATATCTCCTTTTTTTTTTTAACTGAATAATATTCCATGGTGTGGATGTACCACAGTTTACCTATTCATCTTTGGAAGGACATCTTGGTTGCCTCTAGTTTGGGAAATTATAAATAAAGCTGCTAAAAACACTTGTGTGCAGGTTTGTTTGTATAGATATAAGGTTTCAACTTGTGGGTAAAGTATATGTATATATATCTACTTGTTATTGTTTAATACGTGTATTATCTTCTCTTCCGTCTTGAATATATTAATTAAGTAAGTGTTTAAACACTTTTTTTTTCTCCCTTCAGTGCCTGTTTTCTCCAGGTTGCTTTTTGTTTGCTTGTTTTGGTCTCTGTTTTCCATGTCTGAGATGTTTCTCAGTTGTCTAATAATTCTGGTTTTCTGCTCTTATTTAAGAGCAGTGCCCCATAAAGCTGATAAGAAGCTGTAATCCATGGTGTCTCTCCACCTATGGGCTATTTCACTGAGAAATGTCTACTTTCAGTATGTTAAGCATTTCCCCTTGACCTGGTTAGATTCTACAAAGAAAAACGTAGCCTCCTGTCATGATGGTGTAGGACTGGTTACTATCTTTCTGGGAGTTGAGTTGCAAAAGAGGTCTAGGGTGGGTAGACTCGGCTTTCAGTATATACAGTGTTCACCTAATCCCGTTATTTGCAGAATGCAACCCCACCCTCATCTCTGCCTGTCCAGCTTTCTGTAGAATAGGGGAGGTATAGTTGCCTGCCTGGAAGTGAAGAAAGTATCTGGGGATTGAACCGATTTTTTAAAAGAGAATTTCAGTTACTTTTCCTGTTTCTAACCTCACCTTTGTCTCTATACCTGGAACCTAACCTGGTGCTGCCTTTGGGGACATGGTGTGGTTTATTGTGTAAAACTAGTTGTTTCTAAGCTTCCCTCATTGCTGAGTTGAGATTCAACTTCTCATTTCTGCAAGGTCAATTATTGCCTATCCATTTGCTTTCAAGTTCATAAATGTTGTTGCTGTTTCATTTACTTCTGTCTTCTTTTGTCCTTCTGATTTCATGCCTTTAAAAACCTCTTTGCTGTACTTTTAGTTGGGTTTTGGTAGGAAGAGAAAATAAATGCGTTTGTACAATCTGCCATATTTATGTGGAATACTCATGTATCTTTTTGTTAAAGGCAAAGTTTAAAAAACTCTATAGGTAATAGAAGCTAATTGGCTAAAAATGTCAGAAAAATATTTTTCAAAATTTTAATTAATATTTTCTATAAACAGACCCCTTGCATAAAATTTTGGTACATGTCCATTCTGACTTTTCTGTATGAATACATAATGTGATTTATTTTCATTTTTGTGTGTCTCAAAAATACAATTATGTATATAGAGATAGAAAGCAGATGAGAATTGGCTGCAAACATGCACGAGGAATATTTTTGAGGTGATGTCTTTAAACTGGATTGTGGTAATGGTTGCATAACTCTACAAATTTGTGGAAAACTTTTGAAATACGTACCTACAATGGATGTGTTTTATGGTATGTAAGTTATAACTGGATAAAGTTGTTTTAGAAATTTCCCACTAACCAGCCAAAGAAAACTCAAATCATTATACCATATATATTATAAATATTTGTTCACTTAAAAATTTATTGTTTGGCTAGGCACAGAAGCTCATGCCTGTAATCTCAGCATTTTGGGAGGCCAAGGCAGGAGGATCACTTGAGCCCAGGAGTTTGAGACCAGCCTGAGTGACTTAGTGACACCCCACGTTTTTAAAAAAAAAAAAAGAAAAAAAGAAGCTAGGGGTGATGGCATGTGCCTGTAGCCGCAGCTACTCAGGACGCTGTCAGGAGGATCACTTGAGCCCAGGAGTTCAAGGCTGCAGTGAGCTATGATTGAGCCACTGCACTCCAGCCTGGGCAACAGAGCAAGACCCCATCTCTTAAAAAAAAATTTATGGTGGACACATTTTATGTCGACAAATTAAATTTAGATCTATAAAGTAGAAATGGTGTTTAATACATTGTATTTCTCCCCTACTCTTTTCCCCTCACCTTACAAAATATATGAAATCCACTTTCATAATAAATTTTTGCTTACCTCTTTTCATTCTTGTTCATATGCTTACATATTGATGCATAGTTATAATTATTGTATGAAATTTAATAAAACAGCACCTTAACCATTTTTCCATATGCTACATAGTTATTGTTGACAGTTATTAGATTGTTACAAAAGTAATTGTGGGTTTTGCCATTACTTTTTTTTTTTTCAAGACAGAGTCTTGCTCTGTCACCGAGGCTGGAGTGCAGTGGTGCGATCTCGGGTCATTGCAACCTCCACCTCCTGGGTTCAAGCAATTCTCCTGCCTCAGCCTCCCGAGTAGCTGGGACTATAGATGCCCGCCACCACACCCAGCTAATTTTTGTATTTTTAGTAGAGACGAGGTTTCACCATATTGGCCAGGCTGGTCTCGAACTCCTGACCTTGTGATCCTCCCACCTCCCAAAGTGCTGAGATTACAGATGTGAGCCACTGCGCCCAGCCTTTGCCATTACTTTTAATGGCAACCTAATACATAGTACTTCATAAGGTACATGTATTATACATTAATTACCTATTTTTCTATGAGCATTTTTGCTGCTTCAAAATTTCTACTGCCAAAAACTATGTAATGCATAATTTTATGCATTTAGCCTTTTCATCCTTTTAAAATTTTTTTACTTAGAATAAATTCCTAGAAAGTCTCCACTACACTTAAACATAAATAACTTCAGAGCAAAACAAATTGGCTTTTACATAATTCCATTTTAATGTACCTCAGAAAATTCCATGCATAGGGAACCTATCAGTTATTTGTTGCTAATACCTGTTAAATCATTCTACATTATGGGTTCTGATATTTTGCTGAACATACATTTTATCAGATATACTGATTCAAAGGAGTGAAGGCACGAGTTCTGTGGGGAAAAAAAAAATCCTAGATATTATTTTGCTGAAAGGCAGCAGCAACATCATAGTGCTTTTGCTTTACTTAAAATTCCCAAATGGAGAGGTGAAGAAACCACTTTAGGTTGGGAAGCCTGAGGTTTCTAATGCCTATTTATCCTAAATAATTGTCTGTGTTGGGGTATCTCATCACTGATTTGCAGCTGTGCTTTACTGGATACAAACTGAGAGGCTTTCTTTTAAACCAAAAACAAACTTTAAAAAGTTTTCATTTAGCATTAATAGATCACTACTTGGCCAAATGGGGAAGTGACTGGGAATTCTGGAGAAGGCCTGGGAGTTCTCAGCATCTAGGAAACACCTCATCCTTTAACATGAGCAGAGTACTCAAGTCACTGGAGTCAAGGAGTCTGAGAGTTTTGTTCTTCTTTTGAAATGACCAGCTATTTGCGGTCTGTATTAACTGTCTTTAGGATATGAACACCTTGTTCAATGGGCAAGTTAGATGGTAAGGGCTTAGGAAGCCCAGGGTCAACTTGGTTCCTAAGAACAATGTGCGTTTTCCTACACTACTTCTGTGCTATAGCCAGGGCGTGACAACCGGAGCCTTGTCACAAACATTTTAAAAGACAATTTTTAAAGGTTGTAAAACTTTTAAAGCCAGCTTCCTCTATTGCAAATGCAACTCCTTCTCACCCTTCTTCAGTACCTGGACAGCCAGGAAGCCCAATGTCAGGGGCAGAAAATGCTCTGTCCCTGCCACTCCCTTTGTGTGTGTTGTACCTGTCAGCCTGTCACACACCCCTACTTCATCCCCCAGTTGATTCAAGAGTCTGTTTAAATAAAAAAGCTCTGTTGAGCTATAATTCACATAAAACTCACCCACTTAAAATGTACAATGTAGTGGTTTTTAGTATATTTACAGAGTTGCACAGCCATGATTACAATTAATTTTAGAACATTTTTGTCACCCTCCAAAAGAAACCTGTACTCATTAGTGGTTACCTTCATTACTTCCCAAATCCACCAGTCCTAGAGAATCACTGATGTATCTGTCTCTATAGATATGCCTGTTCTAGAAATTTCATAAAAATGGAATTATATAATTAGGGGGCTTTTGTGACTGGCTTCTTTTACTGAACATAGTTTTCAGAGTTTGTCCATGTACTAATACTTCATTTCTTTTTATTGCCAAATTCTACTCCATTGCATGATTATACCACATTTTGTTTATTCATTCATCAGTTGATAGACATTGGGCTGTTTCCGCTTTTTTGGACTCTAATAAATAGTGCTTGCTGCTACAGTGAACATTGTGTACAAATTTTTGTATGGATGTATGTTTTCATTTCTCTTGGGCACATATCTGGTCCTGGATTTGCTGGATCACATGGTAACTACGTTTAACATTTTAAGGAAACTGCCAAACTGTTTTTCAAAGTGACTGCGCCAGTTTATGTTCCCATTGGCAAGGTATGAGGTTTGTTCTCTTACCATATCCTGACCAACACTAGCTAATGTCTGTTTTTTTCTTTTAGCCATCCCAATGGGTATGAGGTAGTATCCCATTGTGGGTTTGATTTGCATTTTTCTAATGGTTAATAATATTGAGCACCTTTTCATGTGCTTATTGGCCATTTATATGTCTTTTTTGGAGAAATACCTGTTTAAATCCTTTGCCCAGTTTTTGATCATATTTGCCTTTTGATTGTTGAGTTATAATCATTCTTTACATATTCTAGATACAAGGCCATGTAAAAGCCTTGTATTTTATCAGATAGATGGCTTAACAATGTTTTCTCTCATTCTGTGGCTTGTCTGTTCATTTGCTTTTTTCCTTCATTTTTGTTACTTTTTAATTTTTATTATTTTTTAAATTTTCTGTTCATTTTCTTGATGTTATCCTTTGAAGCACGAAAGTTTTTAATTTTGGGCCGGGCGCGGTGGCTCACGCCTGTAATCCCAGCACTTTGGGAGGCCGAAGTGGGTGGATCACAAGGTCGAGACCATCCTGGCTAACACAGTGAAACCCCGTCTCTACTAAAAATACAAAAAATTAGCCGGGCGAGGTGGCGGGCGCCTGTAGTCCCAGCTACTCGGGAGGCTGAGGCAGGAGAATGGCGTGAACCCGGGAGGCGGAGCTTGCAGTGAGCCGAGATTGCGCCACTGCACTCCAGTCTGGGAGACACAGCAGAACTCTTGTCTCAAAAAAAAAAAAGAAAGTTTTTAATTTTGATGATGTTCAGTTTATCTTTTTATTTTGTCACTTATATTTTGGGGTTTGTGTCTAAGAAACCATTGCCTAATCCAAGGTCACAGAGATTCACACCTGTGTTTTCTTCTAAAAGTTTTACAGTTTCAGCTTACATTTAGGTCTAGGATTCATTTTGAGTTAAATTTTATGTATAATGTAAGGTAGGGATCTAACTTTATTCTTTTACATGTGGAGATCTAGTTGTTTTATTGCCATTTGTTGGAAAAAATTATTATTTCCCAATTGAATATCTTGGCATCCTTATCAAAAATCAATTGATGATTGGGCTCAGTGGCTCATGCCAGCACTTTGGGAGGCTGAGGTAGAGGATTGCTTGAGGTCAGGAGTTTGAGACCAGTCCTGGCAGCATAGTGAGCGAGATCTTGTCTCTACAAAAAAAAAATTAAAAAAAAAAATTAACCAGATAGGGTGGCATGTGCCTGTAGTCTTAGCTGTTCAGGAGTCTGAGACAGGACGATGACTTGAGCCTTGAGCCTGGGAGATCAAGGCTGCAGTGTGCTATAATCACTACATTGTAGCCTGAGCAACAGAGCAAGACCCTGTTAAAAAAAAAAAAAAAAAAAAAAAAAAAAAAAAAAGGAAGAAAAGAAAGAAAGAAAGTGAAAGGGAAAAGAAAATTACTCGACCATAAAGATAAGTTATTTTTTTCTCGACTCTCACTTGCATTCTATTACCTATATGTCTATTTTTATGCCAGCAACACACAGTTTTGATTACTGTAGCTCTGGATTAAGTTTTGAAATTGGATGCATGAGTCTCCAACTTTGTTCTTTTTTTTTTTTCTTTTTGAGACAGAGTCTCACTCTGTTGCCAGGCTGGAGTGCAGTGGCGCAATCTTGACTCACTGCAACCTCTGCCTCCTGGGTCCAAGCACTTCTCCTGCCTCAGCCTCCCGAGTAGCTGGGATTACAGGTGTACGCCACCCCGTCTGGCTAATTTTTTTGTATTTTTAGTAGAGACAGGGTTTCACCATATTGGCCAGGCTGGTCTTGAACTCCTAACCTCAGGTGATCCACCCTCCTTGGCCTCCCAGAGTGCTGGAATTACAGGTGTGAGCCACTGCGCCCGGCCTGTTCTTTTTGAAAATTGTTTCAGTAGTTTTTGGTCTCTTATGTTTCTATATGAATTTTAGGATGAGCATGTCAATTTCTGCTAAAAAACCAGTTTGGATTTTGATAGGAGTTGTACTGACTTCCTGTATCTGAAAAGTCTGTTTTATGCGGTTGTTCTGGGTGCCAAAATGGTACCTTGTGACTTTGCGTTTCTTGCTCTTTTCCCAGAAGACAGAACTATCCTTGGCCTTAGTACTGAAAGAAAATGAGGAAATCTGTTCATCTAAATGTTAGCAATTAAGTATGTGTTTTTTCTGCCTCAATGTCCTTCATTTGTAAAATGAGGTTAATAAATATGACCTATGTCATAAAGATACTGTGAAGATTAAATGACAGGACCAGGCATGGTGGCTGATGCCTGTAGTCCCAGCACTTTGGGAGGCTGAGGTGGGCGGATCACTTGAGGCCAGGAGTTTGAGACCAGCCTGGCCAACATGGCAAAACCCCGTCTCTACTAAAAATACAAAAAAATTAGCCAGGCATGGTGGTGCATGCCTGTAATCCCAGCTACTTGGGAGGCTGAGACATGAGAATTGCTTGAACCCAGGAGGCAGAGGTTGCAGCGAGCCA
>NW_012105475.1:6159366-6161566 GCF_000951045.1 Mandrillus leucophaeus
TTTTTTTTTTTTTTTTTACATTTACTTTTTGAGTTAACAACCACAAAATACAATACAATCCAGCGGTGAGGGAATTGAGGAAACTGATTTCCTTAGCAGTTTTATAACTTTCACAAATAATACAATAGTTTCTGGTACAATAGCCCCAGATTTGGATGTGGATATTTATGGGCAATAAACTAATGAGTTTGTGTTTGTGTGTATGACTAATCTCATGCTCATTTCTTTATTCTCCATGTAATACTATCAGCTGCTGGTGTTTTGTCCATTCTCTTAGCTTCCATCAAATGCACTCTATTCCACAAAACCTATCCAGACCCTCCCAACTAGATTTCAGATTATCTTCTTTGACCTTCTATATAAGCAGAGGTGTGTGAATCTCTCACAGTACCTACTAGATGCCACTTGCATAGTAGTTACTTGTTTGCTTATATTATTTTCCTACTAGGGTAGCTCCTAGCACTGTCTGTTTTTAATGGTGGTCTACCTTCACTTCCTAGTACAATTATTTTTACATAGTGAATGTTTAAATATTTTGCTAAATTAAACTTCTTGCTCAAGATGGAAGGAACTTGGCCAGCTACCCCCACTTCAGTAGGTGGCAATTTTTGTTCTCTTGTCTAGGGTTAGCTCATCAAGAACCTCCAACAGAAGCTTACTGTACCTGACCGTGTAACAAGGGCACTGGGTTTATGGTTCATGTAGAAGGTACTGTTAATATCCTCTTATAGACAAAGAGATAAAGTTGATGAAGCTACACTACTGACACATCAGTACAAATCAACAAATCAAAGAACAAATCAGCCAGAACCTCCTCATAATGTTCTTCGTGGTTCATGCTGTAGGAGCACTTATTTAAATATTTTTGTCTGAAATTAATTTCTATCTAAAGCATCTTATTAAAATAGTGAATGAAAACCTGAAAAGTACTTGGAAGGGGCCCAAAATGGACTAACCCTGTATAGAATTTAATGCCATATGAAGCCGTTATCTAGCAAAACTCCAGTGGGAAAAATTACAGCTAACATATGTATGTAAATAGGTGACCATACTTGCTTGTGGGGTAGAGTGGGTTCTCTACAGCTTAGCGTTGCCTTCAGTGTTCACATTACCTGAGCTCACCCTTTTTAATGGACAGCATTTAATAGAGCAGGGCGATATGTTAGAACAGTGCCTCTCAAATGGTCTGTGATGAAGACCAGTTTATTTTCTTTTGAACTTGGAATAGGAGAATAATTTTGTAAAATGCAATAAACATAAATAACTAGAAAAATTAAATTTTAAAAGACATACAAAATACAACTCCCACATTTTCAATATTAGATTAAACAGACAAAGTTACTCTGTCAAATTGCTCTTCTGTACTTGTCCAAGGACCACACTTTGAGTAGCAGTGGTTTAGAGGGCAAACTATCCTGATAAGCTTCTGCTGGGGCTTGGATTACCTGTACATGAAGTTGATTAGGAGATCTCTTTGACTAGAATGAATACTCAGGGGTAACAGGAGATGATTGTGTCTTCCAAGAGGTGAGGCCTAAAATTTAGCTATTCTTCATTCTGTCTGGTGAAAAGATTCTAACAGGAAGGAGGAGGGCATAATAAAATAGAAATGGCATCTCTAGAAATAATTTTCATGTTTAAGATTGATCATAGGGAGGAAAATGAAACACAATGAGCCTTTCAAAAAATAAGTCATGAGACTTCAGGCAAAAAACAAGCAAATACGTGGTCAAGTCTGAGGCTATGGAAGTAAAAATGGAGCAACAGCAGAAGTGTTCAATGAGCCTCTCTTACATACTAAATATGGTTCCCAGCACTTTACATATGTAGTCTCACTTAATCTTCACAACAGTCCCATGTGGTGGTATTATTATTATTATTATTATTATTATTATTATTATCATTTGAGATAGGCACTCACTTTGTCACCCAGGCTGGAGTGCAGTGATGTGATCTCAGCTCACTGCAACCTCCACCTCCCAGGCTCAAACGATCCTCCTGTCTCAGCCCTCCAAGTAGCTGAGACTACAGAAATGAGCCACCGTGCCTGGCTAATTTTTGTATTTTTGTTTTTTCATAGAGATGGGGTTTTGCCATGGTTCACAGGCTGGTCTCAAAACTGCTAGGCTCAAGCCGTCTGCCCACCTCAGCCTCCCAAAGTCCTAGGATTATAGGTATGAGCAATTGCACCTGCCTGGTA
>NW_012105475.1:6162323-6167838 GCF_000951045.1 Mandrillus leucophaeus
CACCCAGGATGAGGTGCAGTGGCACAATCTTGGCTCACTACAACCTCCGCCTTCTGGGTTCAAGCAATTCTCATGCCTCAGCCTCCTGAGTAGCAGGGATTACAGGCACATGCCATCTTACTCAGGCAATTTTTGTATTTTTTGTAGAGACGGGGTTTTGCCATGTTGGCCAGTCTGGTCTCGAACTTTTGCCCTCAAGTGATCTGCCCACCTCGGCCCCCCAAAGTGTTGGGATTGCAGGCATGAGCCACTGCACCTGCCTATGGTTTTGATTTTATTTTTAGAGACAGGGTCTCGCTATGTTGCTTAGGCTGGTCTCAAACTCCTGGATGCAAACCACCCTCCCACCTCAGCCTCCCAAGGTGTTGGGGTTACAGGCGGGAGCCACTGCACCTGGCCAGATCTTAACATTTTGTAAGGGACCTTTTATAATCTACTTCTAGTCATGTAGCTTCGCTGAACTATATGCTTAGGTTTGTAAGGTGCTGTGTCTACCTTGTATATGGTAAAGTTTTCATGTAGCCTGCTTTGAGTCCTGTTAGTGCCATGCCTTTTAAAATGAGCTGACCCTCTAGTAGAGCAATTATCTAGGAATTTTTTTTTTTGGCCTGAGTTTTCTGTTTGTTTCAAAAAACAGAAAAGAACTAGAAGAGTATGTGATTAGTCATACATGCTGTTTTTTCTCACACCAAATCTTACCCCAAGAACTTGTACTAATTGTTCTAGAGAATTGCACGCTCCACCACACTACTGGCACTCTGTAGATGTCAAATAATAACTCCTTGGGGAGTAGAAGTCTTTTGTTAAAATGGAGTGCAATGTTCATTGCCATTTGAGATACATGTTCCCTGATAAATGACCCAAATATTTGCAGTTGCCTTTTATCATACATTCATAGTCAGCCCTGTCATCTGTATCTTCTTTCGAAAGAAGATCATCGGAAGAAGTGTCTGTTTTTCTTACATGTTACTAAAAATGAATTTTAATTTAAAACATAGCCAATATTTTTGCTCCCCATAGGAGCCTAGGATCTTATGATTCACTCCCACATTTAACAAGGGAAGCATTGCCCTTGAATATATTTGTGTCCCAAGCATTAGACTTAATAGTTACCATGTTTTCATTTAGTTAGAGTTGTTGTTCTAGGGAAGTGGAGGAAGAGTCTAATAGGTTTTAGCAGCCTGTGAGAGGAGGAAAAGAATATCAACATCAACTTAAACCTATCTGCATGAAATAAGTTAAAAATCTTTTTTTTTTTTGAGATGGAGTCTCGCTCTGTTGCCAGTCTGGCGGGCAGTGGCATGATCTTGGCTCACTGTAACCTCTGCCTCCTGGGTTCAAGTGGTTCTCTTGCCTCAACCTCCCGAGTAGCTGGGATTACAGGCACACCCTGTAATCCACCACCATACCCAGCTAATTTTTGTATTTTTAGTAGAGATGGGGTTTCATCATGTTGGCCAGGATGGTCTCTATATCCTGACCTCATGATCTGCCTACCTTTGCCTCCCATAGTGTTGGGATTACAGGCGTGAGCCACCGCGCCCGGTCTAAAAATCATTTTTAACTTACTAAAAGTCAGTATAATATTATTACTTTTTTCCCATTCTTTGTTTTACTGGGGAGTGTGATGCATAAGACATTTTGGGTTGTGTTAGCTAAAAATAGCCCCAAAGCTTTTTTTCTCAGAACAAGAAGATTATCCAGAAAGAAAAAAACTGTGATCTTTCTTCCACCTGGGGGAAATGGGTGTGAGTCTCTCTGTGGAGGAAGCTATACTGGTCCCTCATTTCTGGTGTGAACACATTTGTGCCACTGCAGGGCTGTAGCCAGATTACTGCTTTTGGACCAAGGACCACTGTCTGGGCTGACTAGTAAGCACCAATAATTAATGAATAGCAGCACCAGTAATTAATGAATAGCGGGTAAGCTCAGGCTCGAAAAAATACCAAGAGAGTTATTTCTTTCAACAGTAAATAAAAATGAAAAGGTTCCCATTTTATATTAATTGGATATTATTCTTTTTATAGTTTGTCCCCAATCATACATACAGATTTTTTGAGATAACTATTTCCCTTTTATATAAGTCTAAGAACTTTTGTGCCGGTTTAATTTTGAGATAAATTCTGGGGATATGTGGGAAGTTATGCTGTTTATAAAAAACAGGGAAGTGAAACAGGTGGCATAAGACTTGTAAGGCTACCATGCTTTTTTTTTTTTGAGACAGAGTTTTGCTGTTTTCACCCAGGTTGGAGTGTAATGGCGCGATCTCGGCTCACTGCAACCTCCACCTTTCAGTTTCAAGCGATTCTCCTGCCTCAGCCTCCTGAGCAGCTGGGATTACAGGTGCCCACCACCATGCCCAGCTAATTTTTGTATTTTTAGTAGAGACGGGGTTTCACCATGTTGGCCAGGCTGATCTTGAACTCCTGACCTCGTGATCTGCCCGCCTCGGCCTCCCAAAGTGCTGGGATTACAGGCGTGAGCCACTGCGCCTGGCCGGCTACCATGCTTTCTTTCTCTTTCTTGATCACCTTCCCAGCGGCTGAGGACAAGAAAACGAAGACTGTGCATCATACCCTTCATAAGAGGCTGAGCTACCCTTCTGTACATTCAAGGAACTCTGACTTACTGAAAGGAAACTGCTAACAGCCACCTCTCTTTCCTTCTGTTTCCTAGACCTACAATGCTAAAGAGTTACCAGAGAGGATCTTCAGTAAAGTATGCTTTTTAGGCCGGGTGTGGTAGCTCACGCCTGTAATCTCAATGCTTTGGGAGGCTGAGGCAGGAGGATTGCTTGAGCCCATGAGTTTGAGACCAGCCTGGGCAATGTAAGAGAGACCTCCTCTCTCAAAAAAAAAATTTTTTTTTAAATTAGCACCCAAAGTACCAGCTACTTGGGAGGCTTAGGTGGGAGGATCACTTGAGCCAAGGAGTTCGAGACTGCAGTCAGCAGTGAACTAGAATCAGCCTGGCAGACCCAGTGAGACCATCTCAAAACAAACAAACAAACAAAAAAAAAAAAATGGCTTTTTAGTCTTATCCTTAACATATGTATCTATTTAAATAGAATATAAATTATGATTTTACTGATACTAGCTTAAATAATTATTTTGTGTATTTTGTGATTCCCGTTTACTTTGCACCCTTGATTTAGCTAGGGAGGGAAACAATCCATGTTTATTTGGATGACAAAAGTCAGTCACTGTGATAATCTGGATTGTTTTCTGCTTTATCTAGGCAATTAAATCAGAATTGTATATTTTTCCATGGGTGATATTTGATGGTGATATGCCATTACTATAACAACAGGCTGCATTCTTGGTGGCTGCTAATTGCCTCCAGAATTACGAGGACATGGAAGGTTTTTTTGTTGACAAGACACATAGTGTTTGTAGAAAATGCAAAAAGGGCGCTATCAGAGCTACTTTATTCAGAATCAGCAGCTCACCCACTGCAGTGACTGTAAAAGATGAGACGACTGGGATTTACCAGTGACTTACTACTGCCTTGTCTCTGTGATTGCTGACAAATGCTATGCTGTTACTTGGCTTCTGGGAAATGGAAAAGGTAGAGTGGGCTTTGGCCTTGGAGTGCTTCTGTGGAAAATGTAACAGCATGAACACCTGCTTTCATATTCTACTTCTTCATTCAACTACCGAATGGATCATTTTAATCGCCCTCTAGATGTAGCCAAAACAAGAGAGTGAGGGGCTTCAATGCATGCTAATGATAGTACCATATTCCTTTTAAGGATAAAATGTTTCTTAACCTCTAATTTTCAGGCAACCTTGCTGTATTTTGTGTTAAATGGATAAGTCATCATTTTATATGTAAATCACTGCTTTATTTTGAAATCACAATACTCTAATGTAAATTTCCTTAAAAAATACAGCTTATATAAATGTTTATGTAATCGTTAACTACTGGGCAGATGGCTCCATTTCATTTTTCTAAATCATGGTTTGGGTTTTTTCCCCCCAAAACAAGTCCATTTAAGATAGACCATCTCACCGAGTGCAGAGGCTCTCGCCTGTAATCCCAGCACTTTGGGAGGCTGAGGCAGGTAGATCACCTCAAGTCAGGAGTTTGAGACCAACCTGACCAACATGGCGAAGGCCCGTCTCTACTAAAAAATACAAAAATTGACTGGGTGTGGTGGCATGTGCCTGTAATCCTAGCTACTTGGGAAGCTGAGGCAGGAGAATCGCTTGAACCTGGGAGGTAGAGGTTGCAGTGAGCCAAAATGGAGCCACTGCACTCCAGCCTGGGCAACAGAGCAGGACTACGTCACAAAAAAAAAAAAAAAAAAAAAAAAAAAAGACCATCTCAAGTTTATGGTGAACTTTACTGTAGAGTCAAGACATGTAACACTTAGCAGACCTGTGAGCTGACAGTAGCTGTTGTTTATGTAATGAGACTTCCCCTTTTGAAAATGCTTTATAATGAGCAACGCTTGTCCTATAGGATATTTGTCTAGCCAAGCAGTTTATTCTCTAAACATAGTTCTATATTTATTCTACTGATGTCATCAACTAAAAATTAATTTCTAGGCCAATATCCTATCATGTTCTTCAGCCAGGTGATCACACATCTCAATCTGGCCCAGTTTTACCTCCTCTCCCACTCCCCCCAGGCTGTACCCTAGCTATACTGAGGACCTGACCCATTGTCCTATTGTTCCTGAAACCCAAGCATTCTCACATCTCAGCAACTTTGTACACACCATTTCTTTGCTCACCTGGAGTGCTGTCCCGCCCTGACTCTACCCAAACCTGTTTGCCTGATGACAGTCTGGCTCAGTTGAGCCCTAGGGTTACCTCTTTGGTGAAGCCTTCCCTGACTCACTATCTACCCTTCACTCACTGTCCACTCTTCATGTTAGAGACATGTGGGGCGTTTCCATGTTGAGCTCACAAGTCTGCTTCACCACTGTAGAGTAAGTGCTTTTTCTCCTTTGTATTCTCAATACCTAGTGCAGTACTTGGTTGACTGAATGAATAAAGAGGCAGCCTGTGTCATGTTTATTATTTTTTATTCCTTTATACTATTAAAGGAGGGAGGACGTGAAGAGCCCATGTTATTTGAAAATACTGTGAATACAATGGCTGTGTATTAAAAAGCATGCTGAAATCATGAATCAGTGCCAACCTTCCACAATAATGTGAAGAAGGTGGTTCCCTGAGGCTTCCTTATAAGGTTGAATTCATGCATCTCATTGGCGACTAAAACCTTAAAGAAAGAGAAATGGAGGCTGGGCATGGTGGCTCATGCGTGGAACCATGAAAACACCCCTGGCCATGTGTGCAGATATCTCTACATAATGACACCAAAAGGCTGAAAGATTTGTTAAGAGTAACAAAAACCACTGTAAAGAATTACTGGTCTACATAGTTTATTCTGAATATTTGTGTAACATGAACTGTAGAGGATACAGGATGGGCTTGGATGTTATTTTCAATGGACTAGGGAAGCTATATTTCTACATTGGTTTTAAATATAGAATAACAGGCCGGGC
>NW_012105475.1:6168253-6178647 GCF_000951045.1 Mandrillus leucophaeus
TATATATATATAGAATAACATTTGAAGAGTTAGATTATCTCCTGGGGCAGTTTTATAGTAAAATTTCAAAAGATATAAGAACTGATGAGTTCTGTAAAAAATCAAAGCACCAGAATGAGGAGGAAACAAATTAGGGATGAAGACAAGGTAGAAGGATTTACATGGGAAGCCTTGTTAGGTGCTACTGGCATCAATAAGTAACTGTCCAATGTAGCTTAATGAGCTGCTTTAAGAGGCTGATCTTCCTTGATGCACTGTCTGGTGCTGTCTTAGGAGGATAAAGCTGGCTTTGACACTTGTACAAAAAAACTGTACTCTAAGTCAAAGGCAGAAACTTGGTTCTTTTAAAAATTGAGATATAATTCACATACCATGAAATTCAGCCTTTTAAATTATACTGTTTGGTGTTATTTGTATATTCACAAGGTTGTGCAACCATTACGACTATCTAATTGCAGAACATTTTCATCAGCCCCAAAAGAAACCCCATACTCATTAGCAATCACTTCTCACTCCTGCCTCCCCCAGTTTGGCAGCCTCTAATATTTTCTGTCTTTGTGGGTTCACCTATTCTGGACATTTCATTGGAATTATATCGCATGTCGCCCTTTGTATCTGGCATCTTTCACCTAGCCTGATGTTTTCAAGGTCCATCCATGTAAGCATGTATCAGTACTTCACCTCTTTTCAAGGCTGAATTGAAAAATGCAGCTCTTAATCAAAAATCAGATGAGCAAAAGACATTTCATTACTTCCCACTATGGGAAATTTTATGGAGTGAAATGAATACCATATTAGACTAGGTTCTGAAGTTTGGTCACTGGGAAAGACCTCAGGAATGCTACTGTAGATGTAGTTAGGTTTTTTAACTTGGAGAAGCAAGGGGGAGAGCACAGCAGGGGAACTGTGGGCATCTCAGAAGCATAAAGGTCTTTTTGTAAGGTTTGGATTTATGTTGAATGATTCTAAAGAAGGACCAGGAAGAGAGGATCAACATTGGATTGGGTGGCATCACGAAGCAGGGACAGTTTAGTAACTGGGTATCTTAACAATTTCTGTTCAGGATGGGGAAAGAACAAAGAGGGACTGGGGAAGTCATT
Source organism: Mandrillus leucophaeus (assembly GCF_000951045.1). Classification (NCBI taxonomy): domain Eukaryota; kingdom Metazoa; phylum Chordata; class Mammalia; order Primates; family Cercopithecidae; genus Mandrillus; species Mandrillus leucophaeus. The sequence continues at coordinate 6,169,354 of NW_012105475.1, forward strand.
GGCAAGAAAGCAGTAATCACAAAAGGAGTGATTTTTGCAGCTCTGGTGTAGCCTTGGCAGAAATATTTTCTGTTGGCTGTGTCACTGGCCTTGTCTGTGCATATAAGAGACTGCAGAACTGATTTGCACCCTCTCACCTGAGAGGGATACACTCTGGTCCTAAGATTAAGGAGCAAGTAGACTTGGCAAGATGAGGCAAATAAAACACAGCCAAACTACTAAACAGAACTGACCATTCACCCATTGAAAGTGGTAACCCTTCACATAAAATCTCTTTAATGGGAACAATCATTTTATTTTATGTAATGAAGTGTTACCTGATTTTAAAAAGTTCTTTAATGGTCTTCTGGCACAATATGAATTATGAATTACCAGAAGAAGGCAAAGCGTTGGACTTCTTAACCAACTAATTAATTAAGCACCCTTTATTGCCTGCTATGTGATGACCTTCATACTAGGTATTTTGTATATATTGTGTATATTTTCTCTTGTGGGTTTAAATACTAATAAATAATCCCTTTTTATTCAGCCAAAAGAGTATGTGTAAATATGCCTGTTTGCCAATATAGTCACTCATTTACAAAGTCACTATAGTTAGAGCTAGGCTCTGGGAATGAATAAGACATAGTCACTACCCAATAGGTTATAATAGTGCTGTTCAACAGAACTTTCTTTTTTTCTTTTTTGAGACAGTCTTGCTCTTTTGCCCAGGCTGGAGTGCAGTGGAGCGATCCCGGCTCACTGCAACCTCTGTCTCCCAGGTTCAAGTGATTCTTATGCCTCAGCCTCCCGAGCAGCTGGGATTACGGGTGTGTGCCGCCATACCTGGCTAATTTTTGTATTTTCTGTGTAGAAATGGGGTTTTGCCATGTTGGCTAGGCTGATCTTGAACTCCTGGCCTCAAGTGATCTGCCTGCCTCAGCCTTCCAAAGTGCTGGGATTGCAGGCATGAGCCCCTGCACACAGAACTTTCTGTGATGATGGAAATGTCCTGTTCTGCGTGGTCCAGTATGGTAGTCATAGCCACATGTGGCTCTTGAGAAGCTGAAATGTGGCTCATGTGACTGAGGAACTGAACTTTAATTTTTATTTATTTTCAATTAATTTAAATATTCATAGTGGCACGTGAGGCTAGTGGCTATCATTAGATAGCACAGCTCTAGAAATTCACAGTCAAATGATAGAAAGAAAAACAGGTAATCAAAATTCAGAATTCAGGGTGTGATGTATCCTCCAATACAGGTCCCTATAAAATGTCCTAGAAGCTCAAGAGATGCTTCTGGTGGTGGAAGTGACAAGAAAGGCGCCCAGAGGAGAGGAGATAACATGGAAGTGAGACTTTGAAAACAAAATAATAATAATAATAATAATAGAAAGGGAGGGGTGGGAGTGGAGGAGGTTCATTCCAGGCAGATGTGCAGAATCCTTGAGGCATTAGGAACATGCATGCAAGTTCCAGAAAAGCCATGTGGCTTGGTAGGGTCAATTATATAATGGTTATTATAATATAATAATGTTATATATAATAGTTATATATAATATAACAATGACAAAAATGGCTTTTATGGTAAAGGGTAAAGATTAAAAACAATTTTAACACAGCATTTATTTTATGGTATACATTGTTAGAAGAACTGCCATATTTGTCATTTACAGTAGTCATTAGGATTCTCATTTCACAGAGAGAAAACTGAGGCCTAGAAAGTTAAAGAAATTTGCCAGGGAACACACAAGGATTGGAGAGAGTTAGGATTTGAATCCAGGCCTGTTTGACTTAGAGATCAGTCTCTTCACAATATGTCTTTCAATTTAAATTTTTCTCAGTTTGGAATTGTGATGAATTTCCGTTGGTATGTGTCCCACGATTCATTTCTGGCCATTAGACATCTTCTATTAGTTTTTGTCTCTAATTTCATATTTAAAATATTTTCTGGCTAAGAGATAGGTATTATAAGATGAGTCTATCCCATTAACTAAGAATTTCATGAACTCAGATTTTGGAAATTACTAAAAATGTCTCTTCTTTTTCTGTATAGTTATGGCACTAGGAGCCTTTTATATCCTAAAATGGGGTAGTTAGGGAATTCGTCAGTTAAATTGGAGGACCCAGTCCAGTCATTCCCAAATTTGAATGGGCTCCTGTGACCATCAGGTCAGAGAACCTTTGCTTCCTCATGGTGAGGAATGGCTTGTTATTCGAGCCTCTCCACATCTTAACCTAAAGGTCATGACCCTAACCTCTGACTTCTTTTTTTCTTTTTACTCTTCCTAAGAGTGAATCTTAGTGACTGGACAGAGGCTTTGCTTTTCTTAGTGAAGAGGAACTGGATATCTGCACCTGTCCGGCAGGCAGGGTCAGGTCCTGAAAATGTTCCTTCCGGCTGGCAAGTGTGCTTCGTGAGGACTTTTTTGTTTTGTTTTTTCTTTTCAGATGCGAAAGAACTCATTTAATGTTATTTGTTGAATTTCCCTAAAAGTCCACAACAGAGTCATAATAAGATTCATCTAACATTTGTACCTGCCAGGCCTTGAGCATATGAAGGAGTATAATAAACAACACCTGCTTCAAGGAGCACCCTCCACTGCTAACGCAGGATGAGAGGACAGAAGTGGGCAAGCCCTCCTGGATGTCTTTCAGGGAGGGCAGGACTTACCTGAGAAGAGAAAGGTCAGTCTATACATGGAACACAGGTGTAGGCAAAGGCACAGGGTAGAGGGAATGAGTAGAATGGTTTGGCTGAAGTAGAAAATCCAACTTTGGCTGCACATGAAAATCACCTGCAGAGCTTTAACAACACCCCTCTATTACTAAAAAGTCAAAAAACAACAGATGCTGGTGAGGCTGCAGAGCAAAGGAACACTTACACACTGTTAGTGGGAGTGTAAATTAATTCAGCCACTATGGGAAGCAGTTTGGAGATATCTCGAAGAACTTAAAACAGAACTACAATTTGACCCAGGAATCCCATTACTGAGTATATACCCAAAGGAGTATAACTCATTATACCAAAAGACACATGCCCTCACATGTTCGTTGCAGCACTATTCACAACAGCAAAGACATGGAATCAGCCTAGGTGTCTGCCCATCAGCAGTGGATTGGATAAAGAAAATCTGGTACATATACACCATGGAATACTACACAGCCATAAAAAAGCATGAAGTTAAGTCTTTGCAGCAACATGCATACAGCCAGAGGCCACTATCCTAAGTGAATTAATGTAAGAACAGAAAACCAAATATCCCATGTTCTCATTTATAAATAAATGGGAGGTGGACATTGGGTACACACAGACATAAAGATGAAACAGTAGACACTGGGGACTACTGGAGGGGATGGAGGGAGGGTGGCAAGGGTTGAAAAACTACTTATTGGGTACTACTTTCAGTTCCTGGGTGATGGGATCATCCATACTCCAAACCTCAGCATCACTCAGTTTACCCATATACCCCCTGAATCTAAGATAAAAGTGGAAATTATTTTTTTAAAAATCACCAGTACATACACACAAATGAAAAAAATATATATAACAGCACCCCAATCATTATTTTTTTTTTTTTTTTTTTTTGAGACACAGTCTCACTTGGTCACCCAGGCTGGAGTGCAGTGGCGTGATCTCAGCTCGTTGCAACCTGCAGCTCATGGGTTCAAGCAGTTCTCCTGCCTCAGCCTCCTGAGTAGCTGGGACTACAGGCACACGCCACCATACCTGGCTAATTTTTGTATTTTTAGTAGAGACAGAGTTTCACCGTATTGGCTAGGCTGGTCTCAAACTCCTGACCTCAAGCGATCCATCCTCCTCGGCCTCCCAAAGTGCTGGGATTACAGGCATGAGCCGTCATTCTGCTTTAATTGATCTAAGGTATAGCTTGAGCATCAGGGTTTGGGAGTTTTACACATGATTTTAATGTATAGCTGAGGTGAGGGACCATTGCTAGAGTCTCTTTACATGTAATGTGGTTCTGTGACCAGCAGAGCCTCCCCACCCGGAAGCTTGTTAGAAATGCGGAATGTCAGGCCCCATTCCCAGACGTAGGGAAGCAGAATTTGCATTTTCATAAGATCCCAGGTAACCCCTACTCACATTAAAGTTTGAGAAGCACTGCTATAGAGAAAAGATGAGAAATATGGTTGCAGAGGGCCTGATTACCTAACCAGGTTTCCTAGCCCTTATGCTGGGCTGGGCATGAATTACAGGTGTGCAGTGATAATACTGTCCCCTCAAGCCATTAGGAGTGCTTGTACTTCTTGTCGGCAAGAAGTCTTCTCTGGTTATCTCTGTGTGCTCCTCAGATATTGCAAGTTCTTTGGGCGCCTTGAGGGAAAATGGCAGGGGAGCATCAGCTACAAAGCACCTGTCAGGAGTGGAGATCCCCTGAAGATTTTTGATCAAAGGATGTTATGTGTGTCATGTTGTGATGGAAGAAGGTCTTGACAGAGACATATAGAGTGGAGTGTGTTGGGGGTGATCTGGGGTCTGGGAGGCATGTTAGGAGAAAGTTGCAGTAATTCACACACAAGGTGAGAGAAGCCACAACTAAGGAGCATGGACGTGCTTAAGAATCGGGATAGCACTTATATACCATTCCCAAGTCTTCAGGACAAAGCTTGGAAGGAATTTCAACAGATTCCCTTATGCCTTTCTGAAGACACCTTTTAACTTTTGGTTTGGTTTTGGTTTATGCTTGTGTGGCACTATCTCCAAGGGTCGGGAGAGTTCTGATGATTAAAATCTACTTGGCATAAATAAGGTCATAAACATTCAGCACTCACTCTGCATGACCCCCTAGTTCTTGGTGGGTGGGATCATCTGACTGGAGGGTTATTAGTGGATTTCAAAGGAGAAAGGAAAACAATGATGGCCATCATTTGGTGACTGGGCAGCGAGGAGGAGTTTCAGGAAATGGAGAGGTTAAAAGTCCAAGTATGAAAGGCTTGCTTTTGTGGAATCAGGACCATATACTCCAGTAGGGACAGCCCTCACAGGGGAACCCACACATTACAGGAGATTGTTTCATTTGGAAATAAATGTTGAAATTATTGGTGTGTTAAATTGATTTATTCTTCAGGGCCAAGCTAGAATTGTACCTCTTCTGGGAATTCTTCCCTAGTTACCCCAGTTCACTGTGCGTCCACATTCACTCTCATTCTCCGGCTCTATTTCTTTTTCTCCTTTTCTCTCTTTCTCTCTCTCACTTCCTAAAATTCTCTTTAATAGTTCAACAAGTATTTTTTTAGTTTCAATATTTGAAAAGTGTGGTATCTACTTATTTTCTAATAACTCAGAGTTTATTTTTCTGATTTGTGGTTATATCCTATCTCCCAAAATACATGGTAAGCACCTTGAGGACGTGGACCATGTCTCATTCTTCGTTGTCTTCTGAGGGCTTTGTCTTTTGCTAAGTGCGTACAAATAATGATGATTTTCTAAGATGAGTCATTTCCTTGGGGGATTTGTGACTTTATAAAATAGCTGTTTTCAAGGGTGCTCCTGACTGAATGTAACCAATACTTTGCCATATACATTTGTGTTTTTCAAGTTTCTTGATATTTCTAATGAAGAAAATGAAGGCTGAGGCAGGAGGATCGCTTGAGCCCAGGAGTTTGAGACCAGCTTAAGCAACATAGTGAGACCTCGTCTCTATGCAAAATGTAAAAATAGCCAGGTATGGTGGCGCATGCCTGTAGTCCCAGCTACTTGGGAGGCTGAAGTGGGGGGATCACTGGCATCTGGGAGGTTGAGGCTGTATAAGCTGTGATCATGCCACTGTACCCGAGCCTGAGCAACCAAGCAAGACCCTGTCTCTGGGGAGGCAGTTGAGGGGGAATGGAGGGTATAGAAAGGAAAGGCTAAAGAATCTTCAAAAGGCTGGGCCCAGTGGCTCACACCTGTAATCCCAGCACTTTTGGGAGGCCGGAACGGGCAGATCACTTGAGGTCAGGAGCTCGAGACCAGCCTGGCCAACATGGTGAAACCCTGTCTCTACTAAAAATACAAAAATTAGCTGGGCATTGTGGCAGGTTCCCGTAATCCCAGCTACTCGGGTGGCTGAGGCACGAGAATCGCTTGAACACTGGAGGCGGAGGTTGCCGTGAGCCGAGATAGTGCCACTGCAGTCCAGCCTGGGCGACAGAGCAAGACTCAGTCTCAAAAAAAAAAAAAAAAAAAAATCTTCAAAAATACAGTAAATATCCAATGGTTCATTTTAAACTACATAGTTTAAAATTAAGCCAGAAAATATTCGGATCTTTTTGTGCTTTCAATGACTCTTTTCAAAACAAGTTTTTAAAAAATTATAAATATATAGAATCTTAGTAAATATCCCTGTTTTCCTAACCTTTTTATATAGTACACATTTTCCTTAGTTGCTTTTCTCCTCCTGCCGTTTGGGTTTCTTTTTTTCTTTCTTTCTTTCCCCTCTGTTTGGAAGTGGTACCATTTGTTGTGGGAAGGTAATCCCTGGCTGTGTTTGTCATCAAGAGTGTCACTAGCCATCTGGATGTGACCCACTAAGATGTTTAAGCCGTTAGATTGTATTTTATGGGCCGTGTATTGAACTCAAATGCTTTAACAATTTCACTTAGTTTCAAATCTTGACATGCTATTTTCACGCCCTTTCTTGGAATTCTGAAACCTAGTATTTGCCAAATTCAAAAGGCAGATATATTTTGAAACTTGGGACTACTGAAAATTGTCAGTGTCACCTAAATTTTGAAGGGGAAATTATTTTAATTATAATCTGTTATGATATTAGACATTATGATCAAAGAAATGTATATTACATATAGAATACCAGCTAGAGCTTGACCAGAAAGAATGAAACTACTTTACTGAAATTAAATCAATACTTTAAAAAAAAAATCTAAACCTGGAGAAAATCTTTTTAAAGAATTCCTTAATGCATCAATCAGTAGTTTATATCCTTAAAGAATTCTTTATGGTATAATAATGAACATTTATAACAGAACAGAAATAAGCCATTTCCTAACATTAGCCTTTCTGCCTACGGAGGTCATAAAAATTGTTAATGCAGATGAGGTTGCCTTCTGTTGTGTGATGCTAATAGGAAATGGATCATTGCAGTTTATGGGGTACTTAGCCATTTTGGTTCATGATAAATGGCTGACTTCAAGTGACATTCCTTCACGGATTTCCCACTATTCATCACCTGAAAGAATGGAACCCAAACATGAAGTTGATTTTGAAGTTGTCAGGAGTTTCACTGTGGTGTAAATCCATCATAAGCCAATGTTTTCATTGATTTAGGAAGAAATTGTACAAATAGAAACACTCTTAAATGTTTCATGCTTCTATTTTCTTTTGCTCCAAAGCCAGTTTTGTGACTCTCTTATCCTGCTCTAACTTCTGTTACCTCTTCCCTTTCCCATCCCCCTCTCTAAACATTCTCTTTTGAAAACACCCTAGATTTTATCTTTGCAGAGATGCTTTGATCTAATTACATTGTTTTAATCTACAAAATCAACCCAACATAAGCAGAAAGAATGGAACACATTTTCAACTAGTCTGTCCATCTAGGTGGCAGGTATTATACTAGTATGGAGGACTTCTTCCACTGCTGTGCTCTTGCTGTTATCCTATTTTCTTTTCGTTTTCATCATCTTTTCTTGAAACACTCCCTCCTCACCACTTCTTCCCCAACAGGACACACACACCATCCCTGTGTGAGGGGTGGTAGGAGGAGGGAGGCTGCCTATTTGAACAAGGTCACATTTATCTAGGATCTTGCTCTTGGAAAATTATTCCCTAGCTTACTTTCAGGGAGGCATTGTAAGACTTACTCAAGATCTAGTCATGCCTCACATGTGCCTAAAGGAAGTTTGAGTCTTTCCTGTGTTTTCTTGATGTCTGGGATGTTTATCTCTGAGGTAGAGCCTGTGTGTAATTCAGTAGCATGATGCTTTCTGTGCTACTGGCATTTGAGAGTGTTTGATATCCGGCAGGATGCTATTCAGAAAAGAGAATGTTAATATTCCTGCAGGTTGTCTTAGAAGCATTTAATGTAACTAAGATAATTTGCCACTTATTTCATGGCTTCTTAAAGGAATTTTGAGCCCCCTTATCTGTGTGCATTGTTAGAGTGAACCTGACAACAGGTTATTTTGTTTGCTTTGTAAAACTTAACAGGAGGAGGAAGCCATCCTTGACTTTCCTTGAGGTGCTGGAATCTTGGAAGGGAAGCTAGCCAAACTTTTCCTCCCAGAGGCTGTCTTTTGACATAGAACATTTTAGTTCCTACCAGATTCCTCTGAGAGGCTTTCATGGAGCCCAGTTACCCCTTTCCAGTTACCCGTTTTAGCAAACGGTATTTTAGCAAACGGTATTCATGAATACCCTGCTCACAAAGAAATTTAGGTCAATAAATGGAAAGCGTTTGAGATATCTGGACTCTTTTCCTGTTCTAGAACCCCAGATGCTAGGGAAATTTTGGGAGAAAGCCTAGAAGTGGCAGAATTTAAATATTAGTTAGGTTTCTTATGGCCACCTTTCCTATGGAAACTCTAGCTCATGGGATATCATTTAATTACATGGTCTTAGATAAATCCTCATCAGTCTTTTATAGCTGGTTATGATATTTGATGAGATAAAACAAACCAACTTTTTTTTTTCAGATTTATTGAATGAGAATCGCTAATCTTGAATACTTATTCAGCTCAGCTCAAACCAATTAGCAAACTTTTAAAATGGCCAGTTCTAATACAGTACAGGCCATTGAAGCATATTCATAACTTAATTTTTGACCTGCGTTTGCATGATCTGGCCATTGGTGGCATCGAGGCTGGGACTGGAGGGAGGTTGCTTAGGGGAAGAAGAGTGGACTAAGGGAGAAAAAGGAGGCAACTCAGGAAGAGAGGCTGAGAACATAGATACCCTGATAGACACATACTTTTGACAGCATTTACCACATTTTAACTCTGGTATGTTGAAATGAACATTGATAGCCTTTTACTTTCTTCCTTCCCTTTTTTGTTTCTTCTCCTCCTCCCCTCCCATATATGGCTATAAATATGTTGAAACTAAGGGAAAACCAACTAATATCTAAGGTATGCAACTTTTTCTGGGATGGAGGGTGGAAGATTGAAAGAAAGACACCTTGGTACCCAAAGAGTGCCTTGGGAATGAATAGTAAGCAGTAGTATGCTTTTTTGGAGGAGGTGGGGGTTCCACATTCAGAGGAATTTTTTTTTTTTTTTTTTTTTTTTGAGACGGAGTCTCGCTGTGTCGCCCAGGCTGGAGTGCAGTGGCCGGATCTCAGCTCATTGCAAGCTCCGCC
>NW_012105475.1:6179492-6199136 GCF_000951045.1 Mandrillus leucophaeus
TGGTCTTGATCTCCTGACCTCGTGATCCGCCCACTTTGGCCTCCCAAAGTGCTGAGATTACAGGCATGAGCCACCGTGCCCGACCTAATTTTTCTATATCTAGCAGAGACAGGGTTTCACCATGTTGGCCAGGCTGGTCTTGAAATCCTGACCTCAGATGATCCACCCACCTCTGTCTCCCAAAGTGCTGGGAGCCACTATGTCCAGCCCTATGTTTATTCAACATTACTTTCACTCTCCATTGGCAAGCCTTTTGAACGCAATGTGTTCTTGAAGTCTAGATCTTCACAGGGATACCTTTAAGGTGAACTTGAAGTTTTTATGCACTATATTCTTACCCCCTGAGTGCAGTTACTGTCATCTGTTAGACTTGCACAGAAATCACCAAATAATCTCTTAGAATTAAACAAAAAATAGGGGGAAAAAAGTTCCCAAATGGAAAAATTCTTGTTCTTTTGTTTTTCTAAAAATATACTGAAATATATTGGAAATAAATGTTTGAGAGAACTAAACTATTAAGCATAAATATAACATTTTTCCCGAGACTTTATAATTGATTTTGAAATTCTCACTAAAGAATTGGTTAGCTGTTAATGGTGTTCTCTCTTCACTTACTGATTCAAAGGTGTGATGTTATTTTTACCCTGTAGGCTGTTACTTTGCTTCTTTGCACTTCAAAAAGATCTAAGGTCTCTCACTGATTATGACTTTGCCACTTCCTGCCCTATTGTCCTCACAAAGGGATTTCATGAGTAATCTTACTGTAAAGAAGTCAGTGCAATGAAAAATTCTTGATATTTGCATGTCTATTAAATTTAACACGTTTGCTTTTTCATTTGAACCTTTAATTGAATATTTTTTTAATTGTATAATTTATAAGGTCATACTTATTGGGACTTGAGAATTCCTCTTATGAGAGTTGAAATGCCTTTTGTTTACTTCCCTGTATTATGCAGTAGAGTAAGAGAGGGTCAATCAGAAACTGACACTGTGTTGGGGAACAGCCAAGTCAAAAGATGTTCAAATTTCTATGAAATTTTGTTGATCTACAACCATAATAGCAAAAAGCATTAATGCATTCTTAACACCTTTTAGTCAGTTGCCCCCCCATAGACTTTACTCTTTTGATGTAGCAGTACTGATAAACCTTTCCTGCAATTGTCATGCCTCTTCTTAGATATCATCTGGGTGTGACTGATGTGTCAGGCTTAAACTATCAGAGCAATGCGTCTGGTTGTGAATCAGTAGAATACTGCCTTGACTTACTTTCAAATCTTCATTAGTTAAGGCCATATTATTATTATTATTTTTTTTTCTGATTGTGGTCATTCTCTGGTACAAGTTATTGTCAGTCATACAGTCTTTGGCAGGGGAATACTGGAACAAAGTTGGCAAGAGCATCGAGCAAACAAAGATGGTATTTCAGTTTTTGTTTTTATGTTTGCTACTTCACATCATTCTGTGTTTTTTCAACACTTCACTCTGTGAGGCACCACAGCCTATAGATGACATTTAAAGACGCAGTCCCCACCTCTCTCAAGTGTATGTTTTTAATATTTTTCATTTGGATTATTAAAAAAAAAAACAAAGTATGTCTGACCTTTCCCTAGAACCCCAGATTTATACATACACTGTCCACTCTATATCTCCATTTGGATATAAATAGGTATCTGACATGTAAGATGTACAAAATGGGAAGAAGCAGACAGATTGGGAACCTATTCTAGAGATAGCCTTACCAGCAGATTGAATGGAGGATCTGTTTAGAGAAAAAGTAAATTAAAAAATAACTCCTAGGGTTTTATAACCTGAGCAGCTTGGTATTGTCAATAACTGAGATGGGGAATGGGAATGGAAAATGCTCATTCCTACCTAGGGGCTTTTATCTTAGCTGATCTTTGTCCTGGAATACTCTTTCTCCAGATCTTCACATGGCTGACTTCTTCCTGTTGTTCAAGTCTTCCCTACAATGTCAACTCCTCAGAGAGGCTTTTCCTGAACATCCCATCTAAATTATATATCCCTCCCTCCTGTGATAATGTTTTTTTTTTTTTTTGAGACAGAGTCTCGCTCTGTCACCAGGCAGGAGTGCAGTGGCCTGATCTCAGCTCACTGCAACCTCCGCCTCCTGGGTTCAAGTAATTCTCCTGCCTCAGTCTCCCAAGTAGCTGGGACTACAGATGCTCACCACCACACCCAGCTAATTTTTGTGTTTTTAGTAGAGACGGAGTTTCACCATGTTGGCAGGGATGGTCTCAATTTCTTGACCTCGTGATCCGCCTGCCTCGGCCTCCCAGAGTGCTGGGATTACAGACATGAGCCTCTGTGCCTGGCCTCTATGTTAATATTTATCCCATTACCTTATTTTATTTTACTCCTAGCAAAGATCACTATGTAAAGTTCTTATTGATTTACATATCTGTTTGATTCCCTTATGTAACCATTCTATCTGCCTCATACTTGCTTTTCCCCATTTCAACCCCCTTTCGTTATTGACAATATCTACCTGCTCTTTTTATTTTTTCTTTCTCTAAACAGATCCTTCATTCAATCTGCTAGTAAGCCTATCTCCAGAATAGGTTCCCAGCCTGTCCGCTTCTTCCCATGTTCATATTCTCATTGTAGTTCCAGCCATCATTACCTGTTACTTGACTGACTACAATGGCCTTCTCTCCCCTACAGTCTATTCTCCATGCAAAGTCAGAATGATTCTTTTAAAGCAGAAGTCGATCCTCTCCAGCTGAAAACCCTACGGCAACTTCCCATCACTCTTGGAACAAAATCTAAATTCCTTGCCCTGTAAGGCCCTGCTGGTCTGGTATCTGGCTAACTTTGCTGTCTTATCTCCTATCACTTTCCTTTCACTTACTGGCCTTCTGACTATTCCCCAAGCCTGCCCAGCTCATTCCCACCTAGGGGCTTTTATCTTAGCTGATCTTTGTCCTGGAATACTCTTTCCCCAGATCTTCACATGGCTGACTTCTTCCTGTTGTTCAAGTCTTCCCTAAAATGTCAACTCCTCACAGAGGCCTTCCCTGAACATCTCATCTAAGTTATATTCCTCCCTCCTGATTAATTTTTATCCCATTACTTTATTTTATTTTATTCCTAGCAAACATCACTATCTAAAGTTCTCATTGATTTAGGTACCTGTTTATTGTAATTCGCCATCTCCCCTAGAATTACGCACCATGAGGGTGGGGACCTTGTCTGTCTTGTTCACTGAGGTATCTCCAGTGCTTGTAACGTTGCCTGGTTTGTACAGTAGGTCTACTGTTCAATACATGTTTATGGTTGAATTAGTGAATGAGAATGTTGAGGCCCATGAGGCATATAAACTGCTGAATCACTGAAGGTAAGTATAGATTATATTTTAGGGGAAATATTGCTGCCAATTTTTCATGATAATTAAGTGGTCTATAGGCAAGAGAATGAACTTTCTCTTCTGGTTATTCAATCAATTTATGACAAGGAAAAAGAGACTAGCAATCATAGTTGGCTTTTTCTCTTGTAATATCTGTGTGTATAAACTGGTCATCACTTACCAGTTCTGCATATTTTTTTCTTTGCAACTTGATGTAAGTGTTATGTGCTTGAACAACAGTACGAAGTGTACTCCTTGCAGATAAGAGTCTGAAATAGTGGTAAGTACTCATTACAATGAGAACAGCTTGCACTGAACAGGCAGTAGCGATGCATACATCTCTCTTAAGAAAGAAAACATCAAATTGCAGACTCAGTGTGGTGCACAACAGTTCATTTAACTGCAAAGTTTCTGAATGTAAAATGATTTTCCAGGAATTGATGAACATGTAGATAATGACAACTTACTATTTCTTTTGTGACTAAATCTTCGCAAATGAAGTATAATAAATTGGGCGTATGCCTGTGATTAAGGGAGAAGGGAGAAGAAAACAGAAAGATCTTTTTCTTTCCTTTGCTGCTGTTTGCTGATAAACATCAGTAGGTTATAGGGCACAGACTCACCAAAATTAAAAGATGATGATATGTTTTATCTTTTTTATTTCTGAGACCACTCTAGGAATCTTCTTAGACTCTACTTTCCATTATTCCATTGTGTTATTTTCTGTCATGTGATTGATAATGTTTTCCTTTCTGCATTCTTAGGAAAAGAAGCAGACTTCAAAGTTAAGAACTTTTCCCACTGACATTCTTCATAAATTTCCCAGTCCCAACTGTCTTCTGTGTTCCACTACACAGTAGCAATTTTTCCCTTAGGAGTTTTGAGCACCTTTCCTTGCCCTGTTCCAATGGCAAGTGCCCAAATCTGAGTTCTGCTACATTCTCTCACAATAAAAGCTTTAGTTATATGCAGCAGTTACCATTAATCCTTCGCTCATTTCCCCTGGTGGGAACTATCCAGGAATCTAGAACTGGTGGATTTGGGGCTGACCAACTTGGGTCTGGTAGAATTAAGGTTCACTATTTCTCTGTTATTTGAATATAACTTTCTTCTTTATTGGGATCTGATTTTTGTCCCGGATGATATCCTGTTTTTAAATTAGAGAGGTGGTCCTAACACTGAGATTTTGATCAGCAATACAGAATAAGAGTTTAAAAGTGATTCTTTCTCGTTGGATTATGGACAGATTGATCGTGAATTGGCACCTTGAAGATTTCTGAACATCACTGGTTCAGGGATGGTGATTACCATGTTGAAGGATATCTTCCTTTTACCCCTTCTGGTCACCTTTTCACCCTCCTCTACCCTAACTCTCCCTACCCGGGAGGCTGTCTGTGAGGACCACAGTGAGGGGCTCCTGTGCCCTCTGACTTCTGCCAGGAGCAAAGCCCCAGCAGGAGACTCAAGGAGGGAGGAGTGAGGTCAGGCTCATTATTCTCCTGCTCCCTCCTTGTGGGGTTGCCTTGGGCTGCCTGTGCCCCTCGACCTAAGGTCATGGTTCTTCCCTATAAGACTTTCTCCTTTGGGGTTCCTGTAATCAATCCTTCTCATCTCTTTTCCCCCAGGAGTGGTAACAGTTCTGCCGTTACTGTTGCCAAATTAGAGCAGTATCCCTTTTAGTACCCCGACACCATGTCCATATCTTTGCAGATAGTTGCTTTCAGATACATTTCTACAAGTTATGCTAATTTGGATTTGCCATCTGTTTCCTGTTTGGATCCCATCTGATACAAATGACTTACTGTTTCTTGGAATTTTGACACTATCAACTATTTTTGACTAAGTACTTACTATATACATATCACCTTAATACAGTCTGTGGAGTAGGCACAAAATAGAAGAGTCACTGCCTTCTGGGGTATCTGTCATGTGAGATAGACAGTTTCTCCTTTACCTTCTTTAGTATTGAGTCAGCGTTTGTGAAATAGCTACTGTAAACCAGACATGGAGTGTGCATCTCAGGCAGATACAAAGCTGAACACTATTTGGTCCCTGCCATTATAAATTTTTATTTTAACTGTGTATTTACAGAACATTCTAGGTGTTCAGATAATTGTAATTCACAGTCCTGGACAAGACAGAGATGAAGTCCTTCCATCCCAGCCTCACACATTTGCAAAACTAAACAACAGCTAAGAGTATCATCACCACTATCACTGTCGTTGTCATCATTGGTCCATAGGGAGCTGATTGGGAGCACATGGAGGAATGGACTTTGCCTTAATTCATCTTTAGAGTATTGGTACCACACAGTGCCTTGCTTCAGCCTGCCGGTGTCTCTCACTCTCACGCTGTGATTTATTTTGTTTTCTTTGGTCATACCACCAGTTTTGTAAACCTCTCTGATGCCCACTTCCTGAACCTGTGTCAGTGCTTTGTGGCTCTGGACTGAGGAGAGAGGTGTCCGTCTGACTTCTGTGTCCCTACAGCTCATGGTGCTATTGGCACTCATTAGTCCTCAGTACATCTCCTGCCTTGGGAGCTTGATAAGCAGAAATCATCAGCCTGTTTATTTGTGCCTGATGCCTGGGCCTGTCCTGTTCTGTTCTAGCCTCCACCTCCTAGTTCTATATGGTGACCTCTGTGATTCTCAAGTGTGACCATTTCCTGAGTTCATAACAGGACCTCTTTTGTGCCTTCGTCTCTTTGCATGGGAATCTTACAGAGTGTCAAGGAAACCCTTCTGGGCAGATGGAAAATTCCAGTTAAGCACAAGTCTTTTCTTTATGTCGGCATTGGGTAAAACATATTCAGTGGATATACTTCAGAAGAAGGGGCCTATAGTTAAATAGATTTGTTTCTTCACTGTAAGACAACTCTTAGGGCTGTTGGCCACATTTTAGGAAAACCTGCTTCATATAGTTGAGTTGTATCCACCAGAACCTTAGGCTGTAGACTTTTCCCTACACGGCTCTCAATGCTGCTAACGCAGAAGAGCTGTTCAGTCAGAAGACACAGTATCAGGCAGGTTGAAAAAGATCTGACACTCCCTATTCTGTCCATGTCAGTGCCCCTGCCCAGTTGGGAAGGCCTCATGGTCACCTTTAGCATCGTTATGTGAGAACGTTTTGGCAGCCCTGCATGTCGTATTCTGAACAAGAGACATCATCACTCTGCACTACAGCCAAAATGCTGCACTACAACTGGGGCACTTCGCGATGCTGTTTGAGTGATCTGAGGACCGTGGGGGTAGCCAGAAGAAAATCTACTATTGCACCTTACGGAATGATGAGGACCTGTTGTAAAAAATGAAAAGTCATAATCAGCCTTTTACCCTCTGGCCTTTTTTTCCTTGCTTTGTCTCCTGTAACCTGCCCTAAGTCTATTTCTCCCATTTTCTCTCTCAATTCATCTTGCCCCTTTTCTGTGGGTGAGCAAAACACAATCTATAGCTGTATGGTTTCATCCACATCAGGGTCTAGCAATGTCTGGAGACATTTTTGGTTGTCACACTGAGAGAGTGCTACTGGAATTAGTGGGGAGAGGGCAGGGATGCTGCTAAATATCCTGCAATGCACAGAACAGCACCCCACCCCTGCCATCCCCACCACACACACACACTGTGAAGACTTATCTGGCCCCAAATCTCAATAGTCCTAAGGTTGAGAAACCCTAATCTAGACCCTAACCTGTCCAGTAGAACTTTCTGTGATGATAGAAATGTTCTATACAGTAGTCATTGCTATAGGTAGCAGTTGAGCACTGGAAATGTCGCTAGGGCAGCTGAGAAACTGAATTTTTAATTTAACTTTTATTTAAACAGCTGCACTCTAGCTGGAGGCAACCATACTAGACAGTGCAAATCTAGACCATGTATCCTGTCTAAATACCTTGGTTTACAAATGATGGGCAGAAAAGGTTGGTAACTGAGAGAAAAGAGGACCGATAAAGGAGTTTAGAGGAAGCTGGCCAAGTGCAGTGGCTCAAACCTATAATCCCAGCACTTTGAAGGCTGAAGCAGGAGAATCACTTGAGTCCAAGAGCTCAAGTCTGCTGCATTTTTTAAAATGAAAAATACCTATTTTCTAAAATAAGAAATGTAGCATCGTTTTACATTTTTTGCAAGTCCTTTTAATGTCTGACTTACTAAAAAACAACTTGGGTTCTCATGTCTGCTTCTGCATTCAATGTGACATGTCAGTAGCCTCTGGAAAACTCTTCTGTATACTCAAGACAGAATGAGTGAAAAAGATAAATTCCTTCTTAATATTATGATGAAAACAGTTTTGACTTTACCGACACCCAGAAAGGATCTCAGATACCCCCACAGTCCCTATATCATACTTTGAGAACTACTGCTAAACAGAAAAGTAGGTTGCAAAATTTTATTGATTGCATATTCTATTACTTAGAGTTTGACATTTTCATCATTAGTAATCATTCTCCCTGCTATACTGATATGTCAAATACATTGTTAAAAAAATACACAAAATAAAAAATGTTAAGTTTGAAATTAGAAACATGAGTAAGAGTTAAAACTTTTTTCTTCCTGCACCTCAAGTGCTGTCTTGCACAACGCACACCTCCTTGGAGACCCATTATTGTAGAGGATAGAGTTTGAATGTAAGGCCTTTGGGTTTGGTGAATAGAGGGCCTGTATCACCAAACTTTGAGAAAACAATATCCATAAAGTGGTGATTATAGAAGTAAAGTTTACAAGGAGTGACCGGAGTGATGGAGGATGAGGAAGTTAAGATAAACTACTTTAACACTTGGTGAGGGACAGAGGACAGTAGTTGATTTTCTAGGCAAGGACTAAGCAGAAAGTACACTTGAATCAAGACACTTTGAAAGAGCCAGTTATCAATGCAAGCATTAGTTATTTTGACTTCTCTCACAAGTGCAAAATAAACAAAACTGTAATGTCTTTGACAGTGAGGTGATAAATGCCTCAAAGCAAATTACACATAAAATTTGGAGATATTCTGACAATGGTGTTTTTGTAACAGAGTCAGACAATATAAATAGTTATAGTTGTGTAGAGGTTTGTTTATTCTAAGTTGGTCAGAACAAATTATTGTAATAATTTTGGATTGGCATCACCAGGCAGGAGTGACCACTCCTTTAGCAGATAGGTGTTCCTCTTTGCAAATGAACATATTTCCACAAATGAGTCATTGAAGATAATCCTCTGAAAAATGATAAATTATGCCCTTAGTGGCACCCATCCATCTGCCTGCTCAACGTATCTTTCCCTCCTCTGGGTACATGTGCTGCTCAATATGGAAACATTATTCTAAAGATACTATGCGCTGCTGGATACCACCTAATTTCCAGAAAGAGCCTGGTTATATTAGATTGGTGCAATCGAATATAACCTGGTTATATTAGGTTTTGCCATTAAAAGTAATGGCAAAAATCTCAATTAATTATAGCATGCTGAGATTCAAGCATGTGGAAATGTGTACATTTTTTTCTGGCCACTCTCAGTGGCAGAGAGGATTTTTTTTAACTTTTAGGTTCAAGGGTACACGTGTGAGTGTGTTATACAGGTAAACTCATGTCATGGGGGTTTGTTGCACAGATTATTTCATCACCCAGGTACTAAGCCTAGTACCCAATAGTTATTTTTCCTGATCCCATCCTCGGAGTTTCACCATGTTGGCCAGGATGGTCTTGCTCTCTTAACCTCATGATCGACCCACCTAGGCCTCCCAAAATTCTGGGATTACAGGTGTGAGCCACCGCACCTGACCCAGTAATAACCATTCTGACTGGTGTGAGATCATATCTCATTGTGGTTTTGATTTGCATTTCTCTAATGATCAGTGATACTGAACTTTTTTTCACATGTTTGTTGGCTGCATGTATGTCTTCTTTTCAAAACTGTCTGTTCATGTCATTTGCCTACTTTTTAATTGTTAAAGTTCCTTATACATGCTGGATATTAGACCTTTGTCAGATGCATAGTTTGCAAAAATGTTCTCCCATTCTGTAGGTTGTCTGTTTACTCTGTTAGTTTTTTTTTTTGCTGTGCAGAAGCTAGCAGAGAATATTTTAATAGCCAGAGAAATATTTAATATTTTTTAAAATGTTAAAAAATTAATATTGCTGGTAGTAGAATTTTAGTGACTGAGAAAGAAAAATAAGAGCCAGGAAGGTAATTGCCATACAAAACCATGTAGGCAACTGTGTCTACTCTACCAACTCTGAAAAGTTCATTTTGGGGGCTTTAACATATATTATACAATATGAAGGCAATAACAAACAATATTTTATTGAGTATTTACTGAAAGCTAATGATTGTTATGAGCTAACTCATGTTACCTCATGTGTTACTCATTTAATCCTTATGAGGACTCGTGTTACCTCATGAGTTACTAACTCATTTAATCCTTACGACAACCTGGCAAGGTCACTGGTATTATCAGCATTTTGCAGAAGATGAGGCTCTGAGAGGTAAAGAAACATACACAAGGTTGCCCAGCTAATGAGGGGCAAAGGAGGAGTGCAAGTCCACAGATGCAGAATCTTCTCTTTCATCCCGTGATGTAGGACAGCCATACCAGCAGTGACTTAACATAGCATTTCAAGACATTTGTTTTTGGTTTGTAGTTTTTCTCATGTAATTTGATAATAAGCTAATCATGCCAACACACACAAAAAAAGAAGATATCTGGGTTTTAAATTCTCCTCCCATTTGTCTTTCCACTGAAACTGAAAAACAAAAAACAAAAACATCTTGCGTCAAACCACATTTCTTAGAATCCGCCGAAGTACTTGGCTCAGGCTTATGTCCTTTCCCAAAGCCAAATCACTCTGCTGTTTCCTCATCTTTACAAAGAATAATAAACAACAGTGGTGGTTTCTTTTATTTCTCTTTACTCACTGTTTGTATGGGTTTTTTTTTCCCTCCTAGACATGAGTTTTAATTTTTTTAAGTAAATAAAATAACTGTTGACCAATCTCTTGCTTATCCTAGTGTCAAAAAGTGGGCATTCTTTTCCCTGACCAGCTAGAGCAAAAACAATAAGGGAATTTTTGCAGAAGTGATTACCTGGTACCTAGGAATTGTTTGTCTTGCCTGTTCACCTGCTCTTCCTGTATCTGCTATTAGTGATTTTTCATCAAGGTGGCCTAAGTGTTGTGGTTCGAACTCCAAGTTGCTATGGTGAGGATGCTTCTATTCTTTGCCACAGTTTCTTTATAATACTTGCTCCTTACACAACCCATTCCTAGGATCTCAGAGGTGATGGGAGATAGTTTAGAGTATAGTTTAGATAGTTTAGGAAGATCCCATTGGTTTTGTGTGAAAGCGTGGAAACGTTCACAGTTTCCACGCTTTCACACAAAGCCAAAAATGATTAATTACTGTTTCATAAGCCCACAGCACCTGAAACAAGGTCTGCTTGACACACAGTAGGCACTTGATAAGTATCTGTTGAATAGGAAACGATGGCAGCTTGATTAAGATGTCAGCAGGAACATCAAAACAAGGCCAGGGCATCTGACTTGTGAAATGGGGAAGAAGAACCTATTACAGATTTGTGACTTAGTATTTCCTAATTCCCTGTTTCATGGTTTGTATTTTGTGGTAATTTTAGATCATGGATTGGCAAACTTTCTCTAAAGAGCCAGATAGTACGTATTTTAGGCTTTGTAAGCCAATCATCTATGGTCCGTGTTGCAGTTACTTAACTCTGCAGTTTTAATGTGAAAGCAGCTCTAGACAATATGGAAATGAATGAGCACGGCTGTGTTCCAAAAACATTTTATTTACAAAAATAGCCTATAGGCTACATTTGGTGGGACAGCATGGTTTACCTATCCTTGATTTTAAGGGTGGAAATTTAATGGACTTCAGATCAAAAGATACTAGGTGAGTCAGCTTCCTATCTTGAAACAAAATGAACACATATAAAAGTCTTTAGGCTTTGCCTTTGTAACCATTAATGTAGGTCAGTGGATTTGGCATGTAGGTAGAGGGTAGAAAGGTAAGGATTACATTCAGTAAGATCTGCTTATAATCTATTAGTTTAAAATTTTTATTTATTTATTTATTTTCATTTTTTGAAGACGAGGTCTTACTCTGTCACCCAGGCTGGAGTGTGGTGGTGTGGTTGTGGCTCACTTTAATGTCAAACTCCAGGGCTCAAGCGATCCTCCCACTTCAGTCTCCCAAGTAGCTGGGACTACAGGCACGCACCACCATGTGCAGCTAATTTTTAAATTATTTTGTAGAGATGGGGTTTCACTATGTTGCACAGGCTGGTCTTGAACTCCTAGGCTCAAGTGATCCTCCCACCTCAGCCTCTCAGTGTGCTGGGATCACAGGCATGAGCTACCGTGCCCGGCTTAGTTTAAGATATTGATCTTTAAGAATTTTTGCCCTTTGGCCCAGTAATTTTTCATCTCAGAGCATGTCATGAGAAATAATCAGCTATAAAGGCAAATATTTATGTACAGATGTTCAACACATATCATTTTAAATAAAAATTTAGGAATCATTTAAATGTTCAGCATTAGAGGAATGGTAAAGTCTATTAAGATATATTTGCATAAAAATATGTATCTGTTACCAGCCTCCTCCCAGCATTTTTGGGGCCCAGGGCAAGAGGACACAGGGAGGCCTACTAATATATGTCTAAATCTTTTAAAGTTCTAAATCAAGCTAACAGACTGCTAAAGTATGTTTCATCCTTCTGCTTGGACAAATACACCTTCTTAATGACCTGGAAGGCCAGGTTTAAATCCAGAATTCTCAGACTCTTTGGAATTCCCTGTTGGAATGTGGTGGCTTGAGGAGAGGCAGCCAGCCTGCTCCCCCTCCCAGCTCTGTTTCAGCCCGGCAGCAAGAGGAGCCTTACACAACCCTCACATCGAAGTCCATCAACATCTTCTGTGACCCTCCCCTCCCCCTTGTGGGCCTGGGATGCACACAGTGCTGTGCAGTCTGCCTCGGGGGTAGGCCTGAGGAAGGAGGCTAAACAGCACCTTTTCATCATGGCATTTCAGGACTCCAAGTACTGTGAGAATGGTCTAGAAGGGTGGCTCAGACTCTATGGAGATAACCTTTTTCTCTGTGCACCCCCCCATCACATGATGAGGAAAGGAGCCAGAGGAGGGACATAGTGACACTGCTTTAAAACACAGGGTCCAGGCCAAGGGAGCATTTGCCTGGTTTTATTTTTTGTTTATTTTTTATTTTTTGATATAAGGTCTCATTCTGTCGCCAGGCTGGAGTACAGTGATGCGATCACGGCTCACTGCAGCCTTGAACTCCTGGGCTCAAGGGATTCTCCCACCTCAGCCTCCTGAGTAGCTGGGGCTATAGACATGCACTAAGACACCTGGCTATTGAAAACAATTTTTTTTGTAATGATGAGGTCTTGTTATGTTGTCCAGGCTGGTCTTACACTCCGGGACTCAAGTGACATTTGCCTGTTTTAAGGGCAGTACTGCCCTTTACAATGTTTAGCCACTTATGGTTTCTCTTAATACCATGAGAAACGTTTTTAATACTAGATGTTATATGAAAGAAGTTGACTAGTAAATATGCAGACTGATACTGATTATGTGAAGAAAAATTGCATACAAAAAGAATTGGAAGGACTGGGTGTGGTGGCTTATGCCTGTAATCCTAACAGTTTGGGAGACTGAGGGGGGATGATGGCTTGAGGCTAGGAATTTGGGACTAGCTTGGGCAACATGGAGAGACCCTGTCTCTACAAAAAGAAATTTTTTTTTAAGTAGCTGGGCATAGTGGCACATGCCTGTAGTTCCAGCTACTTGGGAGGCTGAAGTAGGCGAATAAAAAAACTTGAGCCTAGGAGTTCTTGACTAGCCTGAGCAACATGGCAAAACCCCATCTCTAAAAAAAAAAATACAAAAATTAGCTGGGTGTGGTGTCCCGAGCTTGTGATCCCAGCTACTCAGGAGGCCGAGGTGGGAGGATCACTTGAGCCCAGAAGGTGGAGGTTGCAGTGAGCCAAGATTGCGCCACCTCACTCCAGCCTAGGTGACAAAGAGACACTCTGTCTCAAAACAAAAACAAAACAAAAATAACTGGAAGGAACAAAGCAGAACGGAAAACATGACAAAATATTAAATGCAGTTGCCTCTGAGTGCTGAGATTAGGGTGATTCTTTAAGGCACTTTAACTTTTTCTCTACTCACCACATTTCCTATAAAAAGCATGCATTGCATTGATAATCAGGAGAAGACTTACAAAACACTTCCTAAGATTTTGGCCAGGAGTGTTAATAAATACAGCATAGTACTACAGTAATTGATTTTCTTTATCGTAGTTCTGAGAAGGCTTTTTGACTTTAAAAAAATAGCATTGTTGTCTATTTGTTGTAAAAGTTTTATAACGAAGAATATTTTGAAAATGTGTACAGGAAGGCATTATGGGACAGTGGGAAGTGAGGGCATATCTTGGTTTAGCTCTTACCTTGACTGTTTACTAGCTGTATAACTTTGGGGAAATCTTTCAACTTCTCTGAAGCTCAAATTCCTTTTTTTGAAAATGAGGATAATAATAGCTATGCAAAGTCATTATAATAGCATATAAAGACTACTTGGCACACAATAGGCCATCGGTTTTACTTCCTATTTTTACCATTTCCCACCCCCCGCCACACACACACATTTTTTGATTTGTGAGCTAGGAGTGAGAACAGAGAGGCCCCCTGCCTCTCAGGATGTCTATAAATTAATGGGAAAGATAACACGTAAAACATATAATGTTATCAAGTAGAGTGCAGTATTCAAACAAAATGTAAATAGTAAGAGTATAACTGATAACTAAGGTGGGAGTAATGGGTGGTAGTGAGGACCACTGGCAACTCATTTTTTCTGAGTCTGGTGGGAGTTTCACCCAAACAGGTGATATTTACACATATATGTTAAAATACCTCAAACCAGGCTGGACACAGTGGCTCACACCTATAATACCAGCACTTTGGGAAAACAAGGCAAGAGGATCACTTGAGGCCGGGAATTTGAGACCAGCCTGGACAACATAGCGAGACCTCATCTCTACAAAAAGAAAAAAAAAAAAGCCGGGAGTGATAGCATGCACTTGTAGTCCCGGCTAGTTGGAAGGCTGAGGCAGGTCTATCTCTTGAGCCCAGGAAGTCGAGGCTGCCGTGAGCTATGATCGTGCCACTGTACTCCAGCCCAGGCAACAGAGCAAGACCCAGTTTCTAAACAAATAAAAAATAAAAATAGGAAATTAGAAGATTTAAACCCAGACTCCCAGAGGCTATGACTGGTTTTCCTATGATCTTGGCTATATTTGTTAACTGGATAGAGGGGCACACACAATAGACAGATTCACCTAGAGGCTAGGTGAAAGATGTAGGTATGAATTTTACTGTGGAGTGTGTTCCTAGCTGTAGTCTGCTTGTTGCAGTAAACAAGGGAGACATGTTTGTGACAAGCACAAAGCAAATCTGCCACCGTTAACATTGGCATTATTTATTGGCAAAAGTAGGGCGTGAGCAATTTCCTTTTGTACCAGTCTTTGTCTAAGTGGTAGAGGACAGTTCTGGCTCAAATTATAAAAACACAAAGAAGGTACAATATTATATTAGAATACTCCTGAGGTTACAGCTGAAATTTGTCTCCCAGATCTTTTTGTCTGTGCCAAATAGCAGTGACGCATTTCAAAGGCACCTGAAGAGATGAAGCTAGAATTAACGGGCAGAACACCAAGCACAGAGATGGTTATTCCTGTTTTATCCACTTGCTTTTGTGTTCTTGGGACTTTCTGAGCTTGCCTTTTCTCATGTTACCTGGCTATAAAAACCACTTCCTTGCTATTGGGCTGTTGCAAAAAATAATAGATAATAGTTTCAGAAGTTGTTTTAAGTTGTTGAAAATAAGGTATCTATACAAATACAAAGTTGTATTGTCATCAGTGTTACATAGTCATTTATGACTATGCCTTTTTTTCTTTTTCTTTTTCTTTTTTTTTTTTTGAGACAGAGTCTTGGTATGTCGCCCAGACTGGAGTACAGTGGCACGATCTCAGCTCACTGCAACCTCTGTCTCCCAGGTTCAAGCAATTCTCCTGCCTCAGCCTCCGGCATGGGCCACCATGCCCGGCTGATTTTTGTATTTTTAGTAGAGACGGGGTTTCGTCATGTTGGCCGGCTTGGTCTTGAACTCCTGACCTCAGGTGATACACCTGCCTTGGCCTCCCAAAGTGCTGGGATTACAGGTGTAAGCCATTGCTTCCGGCCAGGCATCTCCTTTTCTAATATATTTTTTAAAATCTCCTATCCAAGCTGGGTGTCACGTTATGTGCCTATAATCGCAGCTATGCAGGAGGATCAGCCTGGGAGTTCAAGGCCAGCCTGGGCAACATAATGAGACCTGTCTCTAAAAATCAATCAGTGGATTAATCAATCAATTCAATCAAGAGATCCCCTATCTAAAGCTATACAATGTTAAAAAAAAATTGCAAACTCATACAATAACTTTGTGATTGTAGGCCTGGCGCAGTAGCTCACACCTGTAATCCCGGCACTTTGGGACACCAGGGTGGGTAGATTGCTTGAGCCCAGGAGTTCAAGACCAGCCTGGGCAACATGGCGAAACTGTGCCTCTACAAAAAAAAATACTAAAATTAGCCAGGCATGGTGGCATGCGCCTGTAGTCCCAGCTACTCAGGAGGCTTAGGCAGGAGGATCACTTGAGCCCAGGAGGCAGAGTTTGCAGTGAGCCGAGATTGCACCACTGCACTCCAGCCTGGACAACAGAGTGAGACCCTGTCTCAGTCAATCAATCAATCAATGTGCAAGTATAAAAAAAGTTTATCAAGCATCTTTTATGTGACTAAGAAGTATGATCTGCTGCTCATGTTCCTCACAGCTATGAAGTAAAAGCCATTGAGCTGACCTGCAGTCACTTTCAGCTCTGCTGCTTACATCTGGGTAACCTTGGTTAAGTCCCCAATCCTGCTGATCTGTTTCCTCAGTTAGAAAATGAAGATAAATCTGCCAGGCGCGGTGGCTCATGCCTGTAATCCCAGCACTTTGCGAGGCCAAGGCAGGGAGACCAGTCTGGCCAACATGGTGAAACTCCATCTCTATTGAAAATACAAAAAAATTAGCCGGGTGTGGTGGCATGTGCCTGTAATCCCAGCTACTTGGGAGGCTGAAGCAGGGGAATTGCTTGAACTAGGAAGGTGGAGGTTGAGGTTGTGCCACTGCACTCCAGCCTGGGCAACAGAGCGAGACTCTATCTCAAAAAAAAAAAAAAAGAGAAAGAAGGGAGGGAGGAAGGAAGGGAGGGAGGAAGGAAGGGAGGAAGGAAGGAAGGAAAAAGAAAAGAAAGAAGGAAGGAGGGAAGGAAAGAGAGAGAGAGAAAGAAAAAAGAAAGAAAGATAAAGAAAGGAAGAAAAGAAAAGAAAGAAAATGAGAATATCTTCTTGGATTGATGTAAAAGTTCAATGAGATGCTACTGTGAAAATACCCTTTTCAGAACTTATAGAAAGTATTAAACAAATGTCTAGAGAATCTAAATCTGTTTGATCAGGCCACAGCAAAAGAAGGATGATAAGGATAAAAACAGCAAGTAATAGACTAGTGCTTAAATTCAGATGAAAACCCCTGGTATCTTGTGGATTTTTTGGATTATGTTTTTCTTTTCCTCCAAGATGGGACCTTAAAGACTCTTCCTTATCCTTTCTTCTTTTCGTTCTGTGCCTCTTAAAAATTGGTCTAGATTCTTCCAAGGATAATGTGATCTTGACAACAAGGCCCACATCTGTGGGTCGAAACGCAGTCATAATTGGTCTGTACCTTCTAATGTCTATGATTTTGAAAATTTTAAATAATGTAAATCCAATGAGTATGAAACTCAGATACTTTTTCATGCATATTCTGTACTCTACCTTCATAAAGAAGAAGTTAATGATAAATATGCCAGTATAAGAAATATATTCCAAAAACAATTCGTGAGATGTGTCAGACTCAGATTATAGTGACAGCTCTTTTAACCTTGTAGGAGTCACCAGGGCTCTCCTTCCCGTATATAAAACATGTGTAACAGATGCCCACTGACCGAGAAGCGCTGGGAAAGTGAAGATCTGAAAGGAGGACTCAGAGGATCACAGGGTCACTAACCAGTCATCCTGAAACACTGGTGTGGGTGAACAGTAGGAACTTTGTGGAAGCTGAGTGTGGCCTGCTCTGGAAGGACTTCACCCCATGGAGAGGTCTATGGGGAGCTGCTTAGCCCCGGTGTGGCTGCCTCTGTGAATGCACAGCCAGTATCTGGTGGTGAGCCTGGAGTCCCCCTTGGCCAACAGTCAGGAAGAAAACCTAGATGTGGAAGAGAGGAGAGCAAGAACAAGCAGATATCCACTCTGGCACCAGTGACCATTTGTCAGTTTCTGACTAAAGCAATATTTTAAGGGTAATGGCTGTTTCTTCACTTCCACTTCCAAATCTCACACCAACCTCTTCCATACCTACAAACTCTAATTCAAAATCATACAGAGAAGGGGAAACATATTTCCTAGGTTAACCAAGTTGACGAAGCCCAATCCTGCACATCCACTTTTAACTCTTTCTTTCAATTAACCAACCAACTGTAGATCCCAATCATGCCAAATTAAAAGGCTTTTCCTATTATTTATTCTCCCATCTACATTTCAAGTATGTTGATAAATGTTAGGAAATTATGCCGGAAGGCCCTATACTCTTATATTGTATTTTCAGAGTTAATAAACAAAAGTTGATTATTTTAGTTTTAGAGTTTGTGTAATTAGCTGGATAGAATTTCCAATTTTAGTTACAGAGAAAAGTTAGTATTTTTTCCCTTTTTCTCGGAGATCTTACAAAGGCAACTGGGAAAAAGAAACATGTTAAAACTCCAACTCGGACTTTAAAACATCTGAAACCCAAACTATAATGCATGAGCAGGCACTGCCAAATACAGTGGAGGTAAACCAGGGCATGGGTAGATGCTTAGAGGGGAGAGCCCTGTGCTGAAGATCGGAGACAAAGCTGGCAGAACAGTTACCAAAGGAAAAGGAGCACTCTTAGAGACAAAACCAATAATTTTTTGTTATGAACATGGAGAATAGGTGTGCAAACTAATGCAAGAGCTTCCCTAGAGCTGGTTTGGCCTAAAGAAAAAGCAAGGTGGTTGGAGCTAAATAAGGAATGCCCATAGAAATAACATTTGTATAAAGCATTCTGTAGGTAAGGCATGGTAAAGGAAAGAGACTCAAATTTTTGAATAGGACTTTTAACTTCCACTTCTCTTCTGATCAAGAAGTTAAAGCTAACTCACACACACAACTTTGTGTCAAAGAGAGAATTTCTGCTAGCTCAAAATATGGTCCTAGTCTCAGTTCTACATGAATCTGTTGTAAATTGCTGGTCCTAGAACTTACCTCATTCAAGAATGAGTAATCAAAAAGGAAACTGCACAGAATATGTACAAAGTTACGACCAGAAAAAGGGAGAAAATTGGTAAATGAAGAATACTAACACGCATTAACAAGAAAAAAGGCTGCCTTAGAAGAGCATATAGAAATTGTCACCAAATAAGCCATACACTAAAATATATATATATAAACATGTATGTATAAAATATTGTAATTACTGCTAAAAAAATCCAAGAGCCTAAAGTGCAGATACAAGAGCTCAGGGACTATATAGCAAGTCAAATGAAAGATGAAATACAGTAAAGCTCAATAAAAAAGCAGATTAGAAAAATAAAACTATTGGGCCGGGTGAGATGGCTCACGCCTGTAATCCCAGCACTTTGGGAGGCCGAGATGGGCAGACATGAGGTCAGGAGATCGAGACCATCCTGGCTAACACAGTGAAACCCCGTCTCTACTAAAAATACAGAAAAATTAGCCAGGCGTGATGGTGGGCGCTTGTAGTCCCAGCTACTCAGGAGGCTGAGGCAGGAGAATGGCATGAACCCAGAAGGCGGAGGTTGTAGTGAGCCGAGATCATGCCACTGCACTTCAGTCTGGGTGACAGAGCGAGACTCCATCTCAAAAAAATAAAAATAAAAATAAAAATAAAACTATTTTAGCAACAAAGACCTTCTTAGAAGCAGCACAAAGGAAGAGAAACATTTTGAAACACAGTAAGGGACAGGAGGAGGATTGAAAAGAGAAAATGAAATGACAATGAAGAGTTCTTAAAAATTAGAGGAAAAATGATACATATGGAAAATGAATCTGATCTTTGTATAACTACTACTCCTAAATAAGATTTAAAAAGATCAGAAATAATTTAAAGATA
>NW_012105475.1:6200366-6205562 GCF_000951045.1 Mandrillus leucophaeus
ATACTAGGAACATTCCACATAAGGATGTTCAGTATTAGCAACTTGATTTATCATCATTGTGGGCTATTGACAATAAAGTTCAAAAAAAATTAGAATAAGGAGTAGGTGAAATTATTTGCAGATGTGATTACCTCAGAAACTCATGAAAATCAACTTTTGATAAGCTATTATAGATAATACAGAAGGTGACTGGATGTATAATTTAAATGTGAAAGTAAGTAGTGCGTATGTGTAAACAACTAACTAGAAGACAACCTAGAGGAAAATAAATCATTTAGATAAACAATAAAAGGGAAAAAAAAAAAAACAAAAAACGTGGTATTAAATTTAAACAGAAATATGTTTATTCTAGATTAGTGATTCTCAACTGGGGATGACTTTGCCACCCAGAGGACATCTAGCAATACCTAGAGACATTTTTTATTGTCTAATTTCAGTAGTGGTGAGGTTGAGGAGCCTTGATCTAGGTAAAGAAAACTTTAAAATGCTACTTAGGATGACGAAAGAAGGCTAATCTGTGTTCTTGGATAAGAAGCTCCTAAAAGGTAAAATACATAAAATTTTCCTAAATTGTTATATAAATACAATGAAATATCAATAAAAATAAAATGAACCAGAAAAACTGATTCTAAAGTTCATATATAAAATTAAGCAAAAAATTCTAGAAAAATTCTGAATAAGAACTTTGGTAGTGTATAGAGAATAATCCCTATCAGATGTTAAAACGTATCTAAAGCTATGATAAATATAACAGTGAATGAATTATAATAGACTCAAATACATACTAGAATTTAGGATATAATAGAGAAGACCTTTCAGACTGAGGGGGAAAGATACATTGTTTAGTAAATAGACTTAAGTTAATTGGTTGCAATCTGGAAAAAAGTAAAATTAGACCCATAAGCCACATCTTACACCAAAATAAATGAAAAATTAATTGAATAAGTGTACAACTTATGGTAGTAAATACGGGATTTTTTTTTCTTAATCTTAGGAAGGACTTCTTAAGTTTGCAAATAAAAGATTGGTGAGTTCAATATTAGAAATAAAAATTGTATTGGCTGGGCACAGTGGCTCATGCCTGTAATCTCAGCACTTTGGGAGGCCAAGTCGGGCAGATTGCTTGAGCTGAGGGGTTCAAGACTAGCCTGGGCAACAAGGCAAGACCCCCACCTGTACCAAAAATATTTTTTAAAATAGCGAGATGTGGTGGTGTGTGCCAGCTACTTGGGAGGCTGAGGTGGGAGGATTGCTTGAGCCCAGGGTTGGGGAGGTTGCAGCGAGCAGAGATTGCGTCCTGTACTCCAGCCTGGGTGACAGAGCGAGACCCTGTCTCAAAAATAAAAAAGAAAAATTGTATAATATAAGCTAAAGTCAGAAGACAAAAGAGTAACTGGAAAAATATTTGTAAGTGATATTACAAGGGCTAATTTCCTGACTTTGTGAAGAGTCCTTCTTTATCAACCAACAAAAAATGGAAAAATGGATAAAAAATATGAACAGACTTTTCATAGAAAAGCTACAAATGGCTCCTAAACTTGAAAACATGCTTAGCCTCACTCAAAATAAGAGGAATACAAATTAAAACTGCAGTGAGCTACTGGTTTCCTTCAATTAAATAGTCAAAGTTCTAAGATGGGCACAGTACCGTGTGGCTACTCCAGAGGCTGAGGTGGGAGGATCTTTTGAGAGGCCAGAGTTCGAGGCTCTTGTGCACTATGATAGCACCTATACGTAGCCACTGTACTCCAGCCTGGGCATCATAGCAAGACTCCATCTCTAAAAAAAAAAATTTTTTTTTTAATCAAAGTTCTGAAAGTTAGCATAACATTCCATGGGTGAAGGTATGGTGAAGAGGTGCTCTCACACATTGTTGGTGGGATTATAAATTAACATAATTTCTGTGGACAGTAATGTAGCAACATCTATCAAACTTTTAGAGGTACAGAAGTAATTCAGGAATCAAAAACCAAATACAGCATGTACTCACTTATAAGTGGAAGCTAACCTATGGATACACAGAGGCATACAGAGTGGTATAATGGACATTGGAGATTCAGAAGGGAGAAGGATGGGAGGGGGATGAGGGATGGAAAACGACCTGTTGGGTATTTGATTACTTTTAGATACTGTTTCCAGTCACTGGGAATTCCAGGTCAGTGACTCCCAGACAGAGAAGTTGTTACTATATTTGAATTGTTGGAAAATTTGGGCATGTACTTATGGTTCTTAACTAATAATATTTAATAAAATATGCTCAGCACGTAGATGGCCAATTCACGTTTACCGAATCTAACTGAAGCAGTACTTTATTATCCTATTATCACAGATAAGAATAAAAGCTGTGTTCAAGAGCTTAGTTTGTGGGAGTTTGGGTGCAGATGTACCCCCTATTTCTACGGTATAATTTGGCTCTTGGGGAATAGATAAATCGTGATTAAATGTGAAAGGCAGTTTATATGAGAAAATAACAGATAACTAGAAATTCTAGGTAACTGGAAATTTTTGTCTTTCTCAAAATCAACCAGAAAACTTTTGTTTTTATCTTTATCATTAAAAAAGGCTTCTGGCTGGGCATGGTAGCTCATGACTGTAATCCCAGCACTTTGGGAGGTCTAGGCAGGTGGATCACAAGGTCAGGAGATCGAGGCCATCCTGGCTAACGTGGTGAAACCCCGTCTCTACTAAAAATACAACAAATTAGCCAGGCGTGGTGGCGGGCACCTGTAGTCCTAGCTGCTGGGGAGGCTGAGGCAGGAAACAACTTGAACCCGGGAGGCAGAGCTTGCAGTGAGCCGAGATTATGCCACTACACTCCAGCCTGGGCGACAGAGCGAGACTCCGTCTCAAAAAAAAAAAAAAAAAAATGCTTCTAAGGAGAATTACTCTACTTTTCTGCTCTGAAAGGAAACCATATTTATCATAAGTTAATTGCTGCATATGAGGACTCGTGCTGGTCCTGGAGTCACAGTCCTCAGAAGCAGTTCTGTATGGCATGGGTGTAGATTCTGGTAATTTAATACTCAGGATTGCGTTTTCATTACTCTCAAGACGCTGGAATTTGAGAAAGGTTTTAAATAAAACTACTGGTAGAAGTCTGTTTTATTGATCTTTTCCTTATTTTATTTCAAATTTGGACATAATTTTAGTTTTTGAACTTCCTAATGACACCAAAGTCTCTTTGGTAGATAAATCCCAAGTCTTATCTATTTCTGTCCAATTAGGCTAGGGAATTTGTCTTAGAGATTATAAAGAGAGTGTTTTTGTGGATGTGAACCTTCTAGTCTGAAGCTTTTAGGTAAAATGTTAGTTATAATAAGTTGATCCAGATTAGCAGCATTATCTACAATTCTTCTCCACCTTTGGGAGACAAATAACCAAATATCTGCTACGTTTTTCCTTGTACATCTCTTCTATGCTTGAATCCAACAGAAATTGAACTGAATGAAATAATGGCCACACTGCTCAACACTATATGGCAGAGAATATGGTCATGCTGACTTGTTGTGAAAGTACAGCTATATAATTTTTTATGTCATCTAGTAAATTATAATAAATTAGGGCCTGGTACAATAGCTCACATATGTAATCCCAGCACTTTGGGAGGCTGAGGCAAGAGTATCACTTGGACCCAGGAGTTTGAGACAAACCTGGGCAACAGAGGGAGACCCCGTCTCTACAAAAAGTAAAAAATTAGCTGGGTGAGGTGGTACATGCCTATAGTCCCAGCTACTCAGAGAGCTGAGGTGGGGGGATCACTTGAGTCTAGAGGTTGAGGCTGCAGTGAGCCGTGAATTATGCCACTGCCCTCCAGCCTGGGTGACAGAGTAAGACCTTTTCTCAAAAAAAAAAAAAAAAAAAAATCCCATGTCCCAGACTACAGGGTTCACATCCACAAAAACACTTTATAATCTCTATGACAAATTCCCTAGCCTAATTGCACAGAAATAGATAAGACTTGGGATTTTTCTACCAAAGAGACTTTGGTGTCATTAGGAAGCTTAAAAACTAAAATTGTGTCTAAACTTGACATAATATATATAATAAATTAGGAAAGTCTAAATAAAACTACTTACTAAATGTCCCCAAGCAGGGAATTGGTTAATAAGTTATGGTACTTTTATATTGTAGGATTCAAACAAAGTCTTCAAAGGTTCTTTCATAGTTGTTTTTAGCATATGAAAATATCATAAATTGATACATGAAAAAAGAACAGTGTGTATGATACTCACATTTTTGCAAGAAATTACACACACATATGCAAAAACAAAAAAAAGTTCATATAGAAAAATTGTTAAAAGGAATAGATTTTGTTAGGATTAGGTTTGGCAATAAGTAACAAAGAGCTAAGAAATAGTAGATTAAATAAAATAGAATTTATTTCTCTCTTTTAGGAAGTCCCAAGGGAGGCACTCTAGGCCCAAGATGGTGTCAGGGACCCAGGCTTTTTCTGTCTTTTGCTCCCCAACATTCCTACAGACACCGATAGCCGGTCGCTGGGGCCCCAGGCATCCTCTCTACAGTCCTCCCTGACTCTCAGCAGTAATTTTATATTCTTTTTATAAAAGTGAACCTGTTGGATAATCGTGTTTAGTGAATAAACCAAGTTGCTTTTCACTAAAGCATCATATTAGTTCTGTTTACATTTGTAATACTTTAGTTCATTGTTAATACAAATCATTTTTAACCTGATATAATAGATACATGTAAAACAATAACATGAGAATAAGACTGCTGCTGTCTTCTGGCAAGTTCTCTGACCTGGACCTCTATTAAACCCATCATTAAACAAGTTCTTCCCATTTAGAAACTTCCCGAGCAGTTAAATAGAAGTATTAACCAGCCTGTTGTTCCTTCCTCCTTTTTCCCTAAACTTGCTCTCATTTCCCATTTGGCACATGAAGCCTTTTGGTAGATGTCTGCTCTTCTTTTGTTGTTGTTGGTTTTTTCACCTGGCTGTCTCAGGCTTAAAGATTGGTCTAGCCACAAAATCCATTGAGACATTCCGTTTATGAAATAAACCATGAAACCTTGAATTTCTGGGGCAGCTGTTAAAAATTACAATCAATAGTGTGTGTCATAGGATTCCTTTGGAAAAGAAGAAGTAAAAGGACAGCTTATTACAAATTTTAAAATGTTATTTTCCTAAGGTTCCAGTCTGTTCTTGAATTCCCTCCTGGGGAGTCCAGATGTTAA
>NW_012105475.1:6206422-6222922 GCF_000951045.1 Mandrillus leucophaeus
AAGCTCCGCCTCCCGGGTTCCCGCCATTCTCCTGCCTCAGCCTCTGGAGTAGCTGGGACTACAGGCGCCCGCCACCTCGCCCGGCTAATTTTTTTGTGTTTTTAGTAGAGACGGGATTTCACCGTGTTAGCCAGGATGGTCTCGATCTCCTGAACTCGTGATCCGCCCGCCTCAGCCTCCCAAAGTGCTGGGATTACAAGCGTGAGCAACCGCGCCCGGCCAACCCCAACCTTTCTTAACCTAGCTCCACTCTCTAGCCTAACTTCAGGACCCACACAAAGCAACACCTACGTCTGCCTGTTTCTTTATCAGGAATGTCTTCAACTTCACCCTTTCTCTGTCATATGAACTCCTGGTCATCTTTGAAGTCCTGATTCAGTGCCATTCCGCCTCTCCCCATGATGTTTAAGCACCGTGTGTGCTCCTCTGTGAGAGCCCTAATCACACTGGGTGGAATTGTCTGAGCTGTGAACTTCCGGATGGTGTAGTCTTGTTCATGTGTGTATCCTCAGCATCTGTCCCAGTGCATTGAATTGAGTGAAATAAAAGTGAGTACAGGATATGCTTTGTCTATCGCAGTAAGACCCCAACCTGAAAACAGTGCCAAGACAACCAGGAAACTGGGTGGTCCAGCTGAACTGTATGAAGCAGAATGAGGCACAGTCTGCAGTAGTTCAAATGGAGTCCTGAGAAATTGGGTCCAGCCCTCATGTCACCCTGGCCTGCCCTGATCTTCTTTGCTTGTTCTGCTTAACTTCTTCATTCTATTCTCTCACTTGCTCAGGAGTGTTTATTTGGCTCAATCTGTTGGGCCTGCTCCTTTCTCAGCACTGAATGCTTATGCATCTGATATGTGCATGTGTGTGTGTGTGTATGTGCATATGTGTGTATGTGTGCGTGTGTGTGTATGTGTCTCAAGATGAACTCCCAGAAATAGAACTGGACGTGTCCACTTAGAGGGTTGTATGAATGAGGGGGAAAGAGGACAACAGGAAATGTATAATAATCACTTATTATGTACTGTTTGCCAGATGTCAGAATTTGTATTTAATTGTTAAAAGCACCTTGTGAATGGTAGGCACCATTATTATTATCCCCACTTTACAGATGAGTTAACTGAGGCAAAGAGAGACTGAATCACACACACCCTTGAAATGTGGGGGAGCCGGGATCCAGTCAGCATATGCCTTAATCCAGAGTCATTGCTGTAAGCACAATTACTCTTAAAATATTGTAATGGAGGCCAGGCTCGGTGGCTCACGCCTTGTAA
The DNA here is from genome assembly GCF_000951045.1 of Mandrillus leucophaeus. Taxonomy (NCBI): domain Eukaryota; kingdom Metazoa; phylum Chordata; class Mammalia; order Primates; family Cercopithecidae; genus Mandrillus; species Mandrillus leucophaeus. Next base: position 6,207,693 of record NW_012105475.1, read on the forward strand.
TCCCAGCACTTTGAGCGGCTGAGGCAGGCAGATTGCTTGAGGCCGGGAGTTTGAGACCAGCCTGGCCAATATGGTGACACCCCCATCTCTACTGAAAATACAAAAATTAGCTGGGCATGGTGGTACGTGCCTGTAATCCCAGTCACTTGGGAGGCTGAGGCACGAGAATGGCTTGAGCCTGGGAGGTGGAGGTTGCAATGAGCGGAGATCAGGCCACTGCACTCCAGCCTGAGTGACAGAGTTGAGACTCTGTCTAAAAAAAAAAAAAAAAAAAATGTAGTGGGTCATATTACCATTGACCCTTGTCTTACAAAGATATCTCTGAAGGGCATAATAATGAAATGTTTGCTTTTCCCTGAGTTTTTTTGGGAGCAGTGGTATTTTTTTTTTTTTTTCCTCACAAATGACTTAACTCCAAGGATAATTGTGGGCAAAAAGATACTTCCTTTGAACTTGGACTTAATCTCAAGGACTTGATTGCTTTTCCACCCAGAGTGTCCAATGAAGACTTCCCTGACATTTTCCTGGGTCTTACACACCTGGCTTTGAACAGCATTAATAGCCTATTGCTGAAGTTTCATTCTAACCATTAGTAAATGTTTATTGGTCTCCTTGACAAGATACCTTATGATGCAAAATAGGTAAACAAAAACAATGAGGTTTGGTCCCCCTTCTCCAAAACAACCCTCACAATCCTGTTAATTTCTGGTCCTTTAGAGTTCCCTCTGGGCTGCTGCATGCATTTCCCATCTAGCCTCCTTTCCTGTGTTACTTTCACTACCAGCTCACTCTTTCTTGATTTCCAGATTCTCTGTATTCAAATTCTGGGGTATGTCCTACATTCAAATTTCTTGGCACTCCTCTTTACCCACAATGGTTTTTTTTTTTTTTTCCCCTTAGGTCTTTATCTTGGGTTTAACTCTTTTTCCCTAGGTCTTCAAAGGGGTCGTCAATCCTGAATTTAACTTTGTAATTGAAGAAAAACCATAATTAAGCCAGTTCTTATAGAACATGTGGGTCCTGGCTGTGGGTCAGCTGTCAGTTGCTCTGTTGGCTGGGCAGGCAGGTCAGCTGGAGAAGAAGCCCCAGAGTGGGGCCAGGCAGTGGCAGTCTGTCCTAATCATGCCAAGGGCAGCACTGACGAGCTGCAGCCCTGGCTCGTGAGGGCTGGCCTCATTATTTGGGAATTGGGAAGGATAAACAAATATTTTCACAGGGTGCGTCCAGAACTGAGTATTCAGGGTCACTGTGGTACAGACAGAATGCATGGTGTCCGTGTATCCTGGTAACTGGCCTTAAGTGGCCTCCCTTGGCAGCATCTGTAAAGAACACCGAGTATGCTGTAACCTCTGCTGTTGATATTGGGTGCGCTCTTACCACCACTTAGAAATCTCTGGATCTGTTTCCATTTCGTGTTGATTGCTTTGAATGTGGAGCATAGCTTGCATTTTCTGTGGATTGGACCTTTGCCCTGCATGTTTTGCTCCTCCACTTGAAACTGACCTATACTGCTCTGATACATTAGTCCCACCCACGGAAGTGGCAGATACTCACAGGAAGTCCCAAATAGCCTTTGGTTTTCTTCCACAGGTGGAGGTAAGAACACACAGACATACCTAAATCTCTCTTTGAAAAAACTTTACTAGAATGAGTCTGAAAAAAAATTTTTAAGGGAGTGTCAGAAGCAAACTTTCTTCCTTGACATACCTAATTTTTTTTTTGGATGGTAACATATGCCATCCCAACTCCCCACTTCCTCCCAACGTAGATAGCCTTAATGGAGGTAAGAAGCGTTGAGTGACTGTCAGAATTTTTAAAAATCACAATATTATACAAGTATTAAATTTTTCTTGCTTTTTAATGGCAATGTCCATCTGCATACAGTATAGGTTATAATACTTTCTAATATACATATACTGTTTCATAGTTTTGAGAATTTCTTTTTTATAAATAGACATCAGGCTATTTCATCTGCTGAGTTTTTTTCTGGCTTCAAAATCAGTGCCTTGTCATTAGCAAACTTCACTTACTAGTTTTAGTCAAGTCTGAGCTACACAATGGTTGAATTGGTGACTATTATATTTGTTTAACTGCTGTAAAGTAAGTTTGCAACAATAGATGCTTGCACTTAAATAGGCCTGCAGAGCATTGGGGCCCTATCAGTCATGCAGAGAGTTCCCTCCTGCTGTCTCCTCTGATGGACAATTCTGCTGATGTGGATATTCAGAAAGAAGGGATCAGGAAGAACAGATGATGGATAAAGACAATCTTCTGTCTTGAGAGGAAATCGGAGAAATCCCTTTAAGGAATTTCTTTGTCATGGTGTCAGAAGATTAATTATGCTCGTGTGAGAACAGCTTTCTCATTGGGTAAAAAGAGACATTATCCTTCTGACTTGTGACAGAAGATTTTCAAAGAAAGAGAGTTAAAGATTTCAGCTGCTCTGAAATCTTCTTATTCTGTTGTCTTCTAAGAATCCTCTGAGACCCTTGGATTACATCCATGACATTCAAGGAGTAATGAATGAATCTGGAATTTTTGTTTCAAGAAACTCCTCCTCCTGTTCCTCATACAGATCTTCAGAAACCTTAATACCTGAGCTTGTATATCAGCTTTAAAAATGACATAATAATGTAGGTGATAACTTATTACAAACCAGGAACAGCTTCTTGTTGTAGTGGTATGGCAGAGAAGATACGGGCAGTACAACCAAAAAATTGTACAGAAGATTAATAAACACAGTTTTTAACAAGGCAATGCATTCTATAATCTGAAAAGGTATCTTTTAAAAATTTAACTCTTAATTGTATGATTTAATTTAGTTGTAAATAGTAATAATATTTAACATATTTACATTCTTCATAGCCACTCTGAACAAAACAAATTGGTATTCTGAAAAACCTTTGAAAGTTAGAGACTCAAAATATTTCATGGAACATAAGAATAGTAAAGTTGTTCCAAGTAACTTTACTTTCCAGATAACTGAAACTTCAAAACTTAAAACAAACAACAAAACAGATTTCAATGAAAAATCTTCCTAAAATTCATTAGTTAATACTCTGCCTTTTAAATAATGCACATTAATTGACCCAGGGTCATAAATATGAAGCTCTGCTGTTGTACTACATTGAAATACAATGTTATCCTCAGGGACTGTTGAAGGATAGCCAGGGTTATTTGTCTCTATGCTAAGTGGCCTGAGCAGCCTCATTTTTATTTTTACATCACTTTTTATACAAATGTGGTCTCTTCCCTTCAGGTGAGTTATCTCTTCTCCCTAGAATGTGTGTATCATGTTGCTGGTAAATGGCTATTTTGCTTTATACCTGAGGATAAGCCTGTACCTACAAAACAAATCAGTTCCGTTTATTTTCTTATTCCACACTTTAAAAAAAAAAAAAAAAAAAATTGTAATGGAGTCTGGCTCTGTTGCCCAGGCTAGAGTGCAGTAGCACAATCTTGGCTCACTGCAACCTCCACTTCCCGGGTTTAAGGATTCTCCGGCCTCAGCCTCTCAAGTAGCCTCTCAGGTGCCTATCACCATGCCCAACTAATTTTTATATTTTTAGTAGAGATGGGGTTTCACCATGTTGCCCAGGCTGATCTTGAACTCCTGACCTCAAGTGATCTACTTGCCTTGCCCTCCCAAAGTGTTGGGATTACAGGCGGAGCCACCACGCCTGGCCTACCACTGTAAAAGTTTATTTTTGACCAGGTGCAGTGGCTCAACACCTGTAATCCCAGCACTTTGGAAGGCTGAGGCAGTAGGATCACTTGAGCCTAGGAGTTCGAGACCAGCCTGGGCAACATAGTGAGACCCTGTCTCTACAGAAAGTTAGAAAATTAGCTGAGTGTGATGACATATACCTGTAGTCCCACCTGCTTAGGAGGCTGAAGTAGGAGGATCACTTAAGCCCAGGAGGTTGAGGCTGACTGCAGTGAGCCATGATTACACCACTGCACTTCAGCCTGGATGACAGAGACCCTATCTACACACACACACACACACACACACACACACACACACACACACACACACAGTCTCTCTTATTTCTGGGTATCTAACTGGTTCTAGGCTAGGTAGTAGAGGTTTCCCAGAAGTCTGGTGTCTGGAAGAGGGTATTACTGTGCACACACATATACATACTCACATGCATGCACATATAACTGGGTTCATTTATTAACTGTATTTATTGTATAGTGATAGTGATACAATATTTATATGATGCATAATGTATTATCTTACTCTGTGCATATATCATCAGGGCAATAGTTTTATATCAGAGACTTAATAATAGATTTCTAAGGCTGGGCATGGTGGCTCACGCCTGTAATCCCAGCATTTTGGGAGGCCAAGGTGGGCAGATCACCTGAGGTTGGGAGTTCGAGACCAGCCTGGCCAACATGGTGAAACCCCATCTCTACAAAAAATACAAAAATTAGCTGGATGTGGTGGCAGGCGCCTGTAATCCCAGCTACTTGGGGGGCTGAGGCAGGAGAATTGCTTGAACCCGGGAGGTGGAGGCTGCAGTGAGCTGAGATCGTGCCATCGTACTCTAGCCTGGGGGACCAGAGTAAAACTCTGTCTCGAAAAAAGAAAAAAGAAAAGAAAAATAAAAAGAATAGATTTCTAGTCTAGGTTCGGTGGCTCACCCCTGTAATCCCAACACTTTGGGAGGCTGAGGTGGGAGGATTGCTTGAGGGCAGGAGTTCAAAAGCAGCCTGGGCCACATAGCAAGACCCCATCTCTACAAAAAATTTAAAAATTAGCTGGAAGTGATGGCACGTACCTGTAGTCCCAGCTACTTGGGAGACTAAGACGGGAGGATTGCTTGAGTCGGGGAGGTTGGGGCTGCAGTCAGTCATGGCTGTGCCATTGTACTCCAGCCTGGGTGACCGACTGATGAAGACCTTGCCTAAAGAAAAAAAATTAAATTTCTTGTGACTGTACCACTTTAGTTACTTCTTCCCTACCTTTCCCAGGACCCCAACATTGCTGTTGTGAAATGGTAGTCACACCTTGGTTTTAAATAAAAATGAACTATTACATTCCTCAAGACAGAATCATTAAAATGTGCCTTAAATATTAGCTAATGTTAGTAATTGTAAGTTTTGCAGTAACTATAGTAATTGTAGGGTCAGATTCAGATTTTTGTGAGACTTTGTAGCCATGACCAAGTGAGTGAGTCTTATTTTAATTCATACTTGGTATCAGTACCTGGTAAATAGATTTAGGTTCAAAATTTAGAATTCTTGAGTTTTGAGCAAGATCTAAACTTTATTATCAGTTCCATATCCAGTTTGAGTTTTTTGAAGATGATAAATTAAAGTGATGATTCTCATGAAACATACAAAGTGTTTAAGAAATAGTTCCAGGAAAATAAAAGTCCAAAAAAGTTTTCTCCTTCCTTTGTGAAGAGGGAATTGATGATTCTGTTACATTTTGTCTTGCTGGATAAAAAAATCGCCCCATTATTGATCACGAGGTCAGGAGATCGAGACCATCCTGGCTAACACAGTGAAACCCCATCTCTATTTAAATTTAAAAAAAAAAAAAAATTAGCCGGGCGTAGTGGCACGCGCCTGTACTCCCAGCTACTCAGGAGGCTGAGGCAGGAGAATCGCTTGAACCCAGAAGGTGGAGGTTGCAGTGGGCTGAGATCACGCCACTGCACTCCCTTTTGGTGACAGAGTATGACCCCGTCTAAAAAAAAAAAAAAATTGCCCCATTTTTATCCTTTTGTGTTCTCTTTTAGCAGAATGAGTTAACCTTTGAGAGGCTTTAATTAAAACTGGAGGTAATTCACCTTGATGACATAGAACATTTGAAGATAAAAGTTTATTAATTAATAAAAAATATAGCCAGTTACAGAAAATGTTTCTCTCTTTGTCTTTGTGAGCCTGCCATTAAAAAAGAACAATCAATTTATCCCCCCACTAGCTGTATGAATTCAATGGAAAAGAACTTTAGGTTTTCTCCTTCCTAAACCCTTGCTAAGTTGTTCTGGCAGTACATAAAAGTGGGTCATTTGTACCTAACATATTTTACTGATGCTCCATTAATCTTAGTGATGGTGTTCTCTCTTTCCCTGTAATAAGCAGGACAGCAGATTATTAAGAGGAGATGGTAAGCATTTTTTAAATGACTGTATAATAGGAAAAGGCCATTTAATACTTTGGAGCCTAGCCTTTTTGAGTATGGATACATGATCAAAATGCCCATGATTGTTTTGTGGGTTTTTTGGTATTATTTATTAATAGCATATCATACCTTTAGCATTAGGAAGAATGTTAAAACAATTTGTGAAAAAGATCATGTGTATCTTTGGATGTATATCAAGAAGGTCTTCATTCCAAAAACAAATGGTTTGTAAGACCAAATTAATGTGAGAAGGTAGGTGAATCAAGGACAAAAGATGTTTTTTTGGGCTATTTTGTTTTACATGTAAAAGATCTATCACACTGCTTCTTATACACAATGATTAAAAGGAAAATTAACTTAAGACTTGAGAGTTTCTCAGCTGTTGGGCGTTTAAACTAATCATATGAAGGCCTTGATTATAGCCTCTATAATGTGTTTTGCATTTCTTAAAATAATTCCCTCCCTAAATCATTCTTCATTCTTTCAGTGAGAGGTTGCTAGGTGAGCAAGGCTGCACTGACGTTTCATCTTGGTCTCCTCTGTTAGTGGCAGGTTTCAAAGGTTAAACTAGCTACAGGTGAAAGGTAATCACTAGTGGTTTGGTACCTTTCCAGATCCCACTGGAAACTCTAATAGCCAACTCTGTTTATTTGTAAAGAAAAAAAGAAAACCCATTCCCCCGAGTAGTATGGAATGGGAAGCAACCACCCTCTTCCTCCCTCTTACTTAAATAAACAAGCTAAATGGAAAAATAAACTTCTTCACATCTGGTACAAAGCTTCCTCTTCTGTTGAAAGTTCACATGCTCCCTTTGCTGTGCTTGGCCATGTGAACCAGGTGTCTCCCTTCCTTCCATGAAGTGACTTGTGTAGCTGCCATAGGGAGAGAACCTGATTGCTTTACCAGTAATCTAATAGCATTATTATATAGCAATAAGCAAAATAAATCCCTCAGCATTGGGAATTACATGGGATGACATTCACCCCAGCTGCCCGCACACCTGTTAGTAGTAAAGCAACAGGACCTTATGACAGTAATGCTGCAAGGGAACTTTGAATAAGCACACAAATTCTGCTGGGTCCCCCTTATATGGAGTCAGATTATATTTATTCTTTTGCATGTGCTCTACTTAATGGGACTAATTTTCAGCTTATACAGTGATCTATGTCCCTTTCTGGCGTACACTGACTTTAGCAAGCCAGAGCAGGATGTTGCAGGCAGCAGCACCATGATTTCTCAGGCACACTGGCATTTGCTTACCACCAGAGTACTGCTAGTGGTCAGAATTTATCTTTGCAGACTCCCTGTGCATCTTTCTATACCCTCCCTACCCGCCTCCAGCCTTTATGCTTCTGGACCACTTTATCAGAACTCTTCTCCTTTCTGGTTTATCCTTCTCTAGTGAAATACTTCAGTAATTGGTATTCAATAATGTGATTTTACTGCTTAACTTTTCCATGAAATGAGGGTGTCAAGTATCATTTGCAGCCTCCTTAACACCTCAAAATTCCACAGACTTGATATCTCTTATTACATAGTTGAACATTCCACAGTGTTCTTTGGGAACACGTACCCTTCACGTAATCCAGGATCCAGCGATGATTATTGAAAACTTGGTTAAAAGCCATTTTAGAAGAAAAAGTAGAATATAAAACTTGGAGGAATCCCTTTTTCTTCAGATCCTAAGCATACTGTTGAATCTCAGTGATTTTGTGAGGTTTTATTTCTCATGAAGCTGTTGGGATTCTTTTGCCATTTGTTTTTAGTGTTTAAATTGCTTGGGTTTTGTTTGTTTGTTTGTTTGTTTGTTTAGATTTTATTAATAAAGAGCCTAGTTGATAAACGCTGTTTAATTGTGTTTACTATTCTTGTTCCATGATAGTGCTAGCCTGAGAGGAAAAGGTAAAGGTCAAATGCTACAGGCACCCAAGAAGTGGTGGAGAGTGGTCGTGATGCTCATCCCAGGACCGAGTTGCTGCTGTCATGGCAAAATGGCCTTTCGAAACCCTCTGGTGCTTGTAAGCACCCTTCTCGAGGAATTCCGAGCACTTTGTGAACAGAACCATAGAATGGCAAGGGGCTTAGGAGGCACCATAACTGATTTGTTTCCATTTTCTGAAGGAGGAGATGGAAGCACAGAGCAGTCAACTATCTAGTCCTAAAGTCAGACAGTGAGAGGTCTTTTAAAAAATTTTTTACTTTTTTTCTCCTTTCTTTTTAATATGTTTGGTTAATCCTTATAAATAAGCATCCCATTTAATAATTATACACAATTTTGATCTCTCTCTTAATCCAAATATGTGGTTTTTCAAACTCTAATGTCATAGAATCAAACTTAGGGCTTCCTATTTGCTAAATCCATCAACCTTTCTGGGGTGTTCAAAATGCAAACTCCTGAGTCCTTTCCTAGACCCACTGACTCATGAATCTCTGAGAGAGAATAAGAGCTCTGCATGGCAACAGTGTTCCTCAGGTGATGCTGATGCAGTCCTTGAGCTAGATTTTGTGAGAAATACTGATCTAAAATACTGAATGTAATGGGTGTTTCATTGGCCACACAGTCTCATCAGGGAAAATCAGTAGTAATTCCAAAGAGATTTTCTATTTTGTTATATTCAGATCAAATATAGCCCATGCTGTACCTGTTGCTGAAACAAATGGAAATATCTGTTCTGTTCTTCCTTGCTATAACTCCAGTTTATCATTCAGCACTTTATACCACCACCATCACTGTCAGACCAGCAAAATGACTTTCAGAACCTATCTCTAGGCACCAGGCCCCAGGGCTGACCCACTCCACCTCACTTGTGTGTTGGTTGTCTTCATCCACAACTATGATCACTTGTTTCTCCATGCTGTTTCTTCCTAGGATTCTCCTGCATTTCTTCACGTTTTACCCCCAAATAAAAATAAGTTGTTTTTCAACTTAAGCCGCCAGCCCACATATCTCAACTCCTTTAGGAGGTTCGTTATATTTTACTTCTCAACAAAGACTTTCCCAAGGCAGGTAATAAAATGAAATGTTATAAAGGAGAGTGAGGATCATATCCGTGGATCAAAAAGTACCAGTCTGAGTTAGGTTTTAAACTTACCTTATTAGGCCGGGCACAGTGGCTCACACCTGTAATCCTAGCACTTTGGGAGGCCAAGGTGGGCGGATCACCTGAGGTCAGGAGTTCAAGACCAGTCTGGCCAACATGGCGAAGCCCCGTCTCTACTAAAAATACAAAAATTCCGGGCGCGGTGGCGGGCGCCTGTAATCCCAGCTACTCAGGAGCCTGAGGCAGGAGAAATGCTTGAACCTGGGAGGCAGAGGTTGCAGTGAGCCGAGATCACGCCTCTGCACTCCATCCCAGGTGACAGAGCCAGACTCCATCTCAAAAAAATTAAAAAAAAAAAAATTATCATATTAGAAAATTTGAAATTTAAAAGGCACATAGTGGAGTCAGAATGTATTTAATTGTATAGAATCATGTAAGAGTGAACTAGGAATCCCATATTGTTTCTTCAGTTCTAAGCCAGTTTTAGGCTGTCAGTCTGACCTCAGATATTTATAATCAGGGATTTTCACAATTTGTGTAAGTAAAGTCATGTTTAACCAATCTAGCATTAGTTATTTCTCCTTTGAATTTTGATGAACAATTTTGATTACAGTTTGGACCATTTTACATATTTTCTGTGACTATGGAGAATTTAATGTGGCTTAGCCTGAAAAGCACATGATACAGAGTTTAAAGGACATAGGTTTCAGTCTTAGCAGTGCTAACTTTCTTGAACAAGTCACTCAACCTTTTAGAGTCTGTTTTCTCATGTAATGAATGAAAGGCTCTATCTCATAATGTCATTATAATAATTAAATGAAGCAAAGTGTTCAAAGCTTTCAATGCAGTTCTGAGATGTTGTTTATAAAATTTTGGTTAATTTAGACATTGGTTATGTCTAATGACAATTAGGAAATCTCTCTCAACCTTAGACTAAGATAACATTTTGTGGGTCTATTATATTCGTAAGGTTTTTTTTTTTTTTAGCAACCTAAAATAATAGCATTCTTATAAAGATCTAGAACCTACAGCAATATAATTGTTTTCACTTTTATTCTGATTACCTTTTACAGTGGACACTTTATTGACAAACCCAAAGTCCACCTCACCTCTCTGGCAGCTACCTAGGTGGTATGGGTTTATTTGTGTCTTTATTTTGCTTCCTTTGTTTGCTTCTAAGATCCCTCATGGCTCAGGCCATGCTCCTCGCCCCCACCCGCAGAATCTGATGCTACAGGAATATAATTGTGGTCCCACTACCAAAACTCCTCATAGCAGCACAGTAGAAAAACATTGGGGCTGGGCACGGTGGCTCACGCCTGTAATCCCAGCACTTTGGGAGTCTGAGGCGGGCAGATCACGAGGTCAGGAGATCGAGACCATCCTGGCTAACATGGTGAAACCCCATCTCTACTAAAAGTATAAAAACAAATTAACCGGGTGTGGTGGTGGGTGCCTGTAGTCCCAGCTACTCGGGAGGCTGAGGCAGGTAATGGTGTGAACCTGGGAGGTGGAGCTTGCAGTGAGCTGAGATCACGCCATTGCACTCCAGCCTGGGCAACAGAGCGAGACTCCGTGTCAAAAAAAACACAAAAAACACATTGGTTTTGGAGTCAGAGGACATGCATTTGAGTATCAGTATTTGGCTACTTATGAGTGTGGTAATTTTATAAAGATTAACCAAGATTTTTTCTTTTTTCTTTTTTTTTTAGACGGAGTCTCGCTCTGTCGCCCAGGCTGGAGTGCAATGGCGCAATCTCGGCTCACTGCAACTTCTGCCTCCTGGGTTCAAGTGAATCTCCTGCCTCAGCCTCCTGAGTAGCTGAGATTACAGGCACACGCCACCACGCCCAGCTAATTTTTTTGTATTTTTAGTAGAGATGGGGTTTCACCATGTTGGCCCAGCTGGTCTTGAGCTCCTGACCTTGTGATCCACCCACCTGGGCCTCCCAAAGTACTGGGATTACAGGCATGAGCCACCGTGCCTGGCCCTAACCAAGATATTAATAATATACATGAAATACTTTATAGAGTATTTCATGTATATTATAAAGTAGAGAAGTGTGTATAAAGTAGAGAAGTGTGTTCTTCCCATGGTTAGGGATTTATATAAGGAGGAGTGTTAACATTTGTTGTGTACCTAATATATGCAACGTGCTTCACATACATTATCTTGTTTACTGTAACACTATGAAGTAGGAGATTTTATATCCATTTTACAGGTAACTAGCCTCAAGCTACATGATTATGAAGTAGTGAAGCATGATCACCACTGCCTGTCTTGGCTTTCAGAGCAGTAATAGTCAGGCCATTTTTGGTCCTGCCTTGGCTATCGAGAAGAGAGGAAAGGAGTAGATGAGAAAATGGAAGGAGACCCTCTGTGTTGCAGTCAGCAAATAAAGAGCTATCTGAGAATTTGTACTAGTCACTGACCTGATAGGATAGATACCTGCCACTTGTCTTTGTGACAAAACTGAAAAGACAAGAGGGGCCACAGCACTGGCAAGGGTTCCTCCAGCTGAAAGTTTGTGGTGGGGAGCCATGCTCCTCAACTGCAATCATCTTGAAATATGACTCAGCTACATGCTTCTTGATTTCTGTACTTCCCTTGTCCTCTGTCAAACAAACATGATTGCAAGTGCTCACTGCAGAAGGCACAGGGATCTTTCCACCTCAGCTTCCGGGGTAGTTGGGACTCTAGGCGTGCACCACCACAGCCAGATAATTGTTTAAGTCTTTTGTAGAGACAGGGTCTTGCTATGTTGCCCAGGCTGGTCTCAAACTCCTGGCCTCAAGGGATCCTCCCACCTTAGCATCCCAAAGCACAGGGATTACAGATGTGAGCCACCACACCTGGCTACTTATTAAATTGTTTAACCTAAAGGAGTGGTGAAGCCAAAAAGCATTTTGGAGTTCCTACTGACTGAATTTTTCTAGTGTTTTTCTGCTTGAACACAAATGAAGTCAAAGCGTTCACCTGGCCTGAAAGCTTCAGGTGACACCAGTCCATTAGGCGTAAAGTCTTTCCTTCCATGTCAGTGGAGCCTTGCTTATGACCCTATTAGGCTGTGACAAAACAATGGGAGTACCTTTCAAAGGGAAAGTGGGAGCTGAACTGCTTTTGTTGGTGGTGAGGGGCCATTGTTATAATCAAACAAAACTGGGGAGATATGATGAGAAATTAATTTCCTGAAAATAGAAATTATAGGGGAAGGTTTTCATTATTAAACCTCAATTTTGGCTTTAGGGTTTTAGTATTAGCATTTAAATTATTGGAACCATTTTTGCCTATGTGTTTATAGGGTCTCTAAATGCATTTGTAAAATTTCAGACTGATTGATGGCCTGAATTGATGATGTTCAGTCCATCATCATGGACTGAACGATGAAATGATGTCTACAACCAATTTTAATGTCATTACAGACCTTTAAAATGGTAAGAAGATTAAAAGAGAAAAAGGCCACTGTGTCTGGTTCGTGAATTTTGGTCATGAACACGTTGTATTCAAGAACTATCCTTAGGTCCTTGTTCTAGGCTTCACTGCCTCAAACAAAACTTAGGTGGGATTTTTTTTTTCTGTAATAATTACACTTAAGCACCTGATGATCTAATGAGGACAATTTCTTAATGTGCCAAAATGAGTTCTTTGTATCTTATTTGAATCTTTTGTTGCTTTAAGCTAATCTGCTTTAGGGTTCTCAAATCCAAGCATTTTACAATGCAGGCTCTAGCAACGGCATTTATTTGGAATGCTGCCTTTTGTTTACTAGCTTTACCAGACGCTCACTGCTTCCTTTGGTCATCTGGTGTCTTCACTAATGTGATTTGTACTCCTGGGCTCTGCAGGTAGCCATGAGCCTTTATAAGTGAGATTTACAATGGGACTCACCACCCTGGCTGCTAATGAAGGTAGCCACAGGGATTTTGTTTTGTTTTTTCATCTGTCCCCCAAAAGAGTGGAGGAAATTGTGCTCTGGGTTTTCTAATTATCCTTGTTTTCCATATAATTTTGCAACTGATTTACTAACCACCCTGCAAAAACACAAATATTTTTGTTTAAGAGTCAGAATGTTTCATCTACCAGCCCCTCATGCTGATCACTAGAATTGTATATTATTGAACCTGAAAAGAACAAAGTGAAGTCTCTGTTTAAACTCAACCAACTGGCATTTTACCTTCATCTGTTTTTGTCTTTCAGGAAGATTTCTGACCAATTTGGTTATTTAAAAAATAAAAACTGTGTGACTAGGTAACTTGGATTCTGGTAGCAGCCTTGCCATTTAGTACCTAAGTCATGGACACATTTTGGTTTCTTATCTGGAAAAAAAAAGGAGGTTAGTTAGCAAGGTACATATAAGAGCCAAGATGATGTTTTATATTCTTCTAGCTTTCTTTTCTACTATCATAGTGAACTAAAGTGCCCCGATTGGATTTGTGGGTAAACCTACCATTGAAAAACAACTTTGTATCTGATAAAATGTCTTGCTTAGCTGTCAAAGCAATAAATATACAATGTTAATGTCTTCATTTTAGAAATGCTATGATTTCTAGATTATAACCCAATTTTATACTGAGAGGGATTTGCCCATTTCCAGCAAGGAAACACAGAGCCCATGTATTATTGTGCTTCACAAGACAGTGGTTCTCAGGTATGGCTTAGAGGTCTCCCAAAGGTCATGGAATCTTTGGATTATACAACAAGAGAGGACATAAGCAATTACTCCAAAGACAAAACGGCTGCATACCAGGGTGGACATGTCCTCGCTACCTCTTAATGAAACACAGGGAGCAGAAGGTTGAGAAGAGAGATTGTTATTATTATTATTATTATTTTTAGACAGAGTCTCGCTCTGTCACCCAGGCTGGAGTGCAGTGGCACCGTCTTGGCTCAATGCAACCTCCACCTCCAGGATTCAGGTGATTCTCCCACCTCAGCCTTCCAAGTAGCTGAGACTACAAGCATGTGCCACCTCAGCCTCCCGGGTAGGTGGAACTACAAGCGTGTACCACCATGTCCGGGTAATTTTTGTATTTTTAGTAGAGACCAGTTTGACCATGTTGGCCAGGCTGGTCTTGAGCTCCTGACCTCAAGCAATCCACCCACCTTAGTCTCCCAAAGTGTTAGGATTACAGGCGTGAGCCACCATGCCCGGCCTGGATTGTTAATTCCAAGTCTGAACACTTAAAAATCACTGCTTGAGGCTGGGCGCAGTGGCTCACACCTGTAACCCCAGAACTTTGGGAGGCCTAGGCGGGTGGATGACAAGGTCAGGATATCGAGACCATCCTGGCTAACATGGTGAAACCCCGCCTCTACTAAAAATACCAAAAATTAGCCAGGCGTGGTGGCAGGCGCCTGTAGTCCCAGCTATTCGGGAGGTTGAGGCAGGAGAATCGCTTGAACTCAGGAGGCGGAGGTTGCAGTGAGCTGAGATTGTGCCACTGCACTCCAGCCTGGGTGACAGAGGAAGACTCTGTCTCAAAAAAAATTTAGCTTGTTTCTCCATTGCAACTGACAGCTTAAAGTCAATCTGATTTCGCAGATGTTCTGCTGAGGTGATGCTCCTGCGAAAGGTGTTGAAACTACAGTTCCTCCCCTCTGGGAATTTATAGTCTGATCTGGAAATAAAACAAGTATACAAGTAGTACTGTGTGAGTTAGTGGGAATAAAAATGAGTAAAACATAAACTGTGACTCTAAAGATTTCAAAATCTAGAGGAAAGATGGATTTTAATACAACTTCATAGGCCAGGTGTTTAAGAGCTGGTCAAAGGTAAATTCAGGGTCCTCTGGGAACTCACAGGCAAAATCTTAAATCAGACTGTAAGAAATGAAAGGAACTTACAGTAAAATGCTGGCCAGTGTTCTATTCTTGAGTTGGTGATTGCTACTGGAGAAAATCCCTCATCATTGCAGACTGATATCACTGTAAATTCATTGTCCCTATCCCTAAATGCTACCTAATTATATCTTTGACTGCCCTTGGCTGACTTTCTTTCCTTTTTTCTAATCAATTATTCCAAATCTATTCCACTCTGTTCAAGCCC
>NW_012105475.1:6227342-6228780 GCF_000951045.1 Mandrillus leucophaeus
TTTCTAAACACTCTCCCTACATCCTGTTTTACATCCTCGCAAGCCCCTACCAGACTGCCACTGGGGAAATCCGTTCAAAGCTAAAATGTGAACATGTCATTTCTTTGCTTAAAACCCATTCATGGCTATCTCTTATCTACAGGATCTAGTCTCAGCAATTCAGACCTGGGCTACATTTCCATCTTTCTTTCCTAACTTGCCCTCTCTCACACTTGGGAGTCTAGACCAACATTACTTGGTCTTGGCCTTATCTTCTGGACATACTGTGCTATTTCATGTCTTCATGCTTTTAAGAGGTTTCTGGTTGTTCTTTTTCTTTCCACAGCCTTTTCTCCTGTCCTAATTAGGTTTACATTTGTCTGCAAATGACAGGACAACTGAAACAGCAAGTTAGAAGTTTCTTTCTTCTTGGCATAACATTTAGAGCTAACAGTCCAAGACTGATAAAGAATCTCTGCTATCATCAGGGAGCCTCAGTCCTGTCCCGTGCTTCTGCCATCAATGTGTGGCTTCCATCCTTGTTCTTTCTCTCTTCTTTACCCTCTCGAGGACCTTATTCCATTAGTCATCACCTCTTCCTTTTCTTTAAGGAAAGAACCTCATCCTGCAAGCATCCCTCCTTCTAATTATTTCTTCCTGCCATTGTACCTTTCTGGTAATTACCAACCTATTTCCACCCTCGTTCACCACACTTGCTTCTTGAAAGGCTGATCACATACCGTGGGACATTTTCATTCCTGATCCTATTTGACTTCTCCCACCTTTTAAAACTGTCTACCACCAATCAGCCTGACCAATATGGTGAAACCCTGTCTCTACTAAAAATACAAAAATTTGCTGGGCGTGGTGGCGGGTGCCTGTAGTCCCAGCTAGTAGGGAGGTTGAGACAGGAGAATTGCTTGAACCCAGGAGGCGGTGGTTGCAGTGAGCCTGAGATTGCACACAACCCAGCCTGAGATCCAGCCTGGGCTACAGAGCGAGACTACATCTCAGAAAAACAAACAAACAAAAAACCAACAACAACTGTAACTGTCTACCACCTTCCATTTCTCCAGATTCTCTTGTCCCTCAGCTTTCACCACACTGTTCTGCTCCTGGCTCCCTTCCTGCTTCTCCTGCTGCTCCTTCTCCATCTGCTTTGCTGGTTTTACTCTTATTTTGCGTCACTTTTTTTTTTTTTTTTTAGGCAGCATCTTGCTTTGTCGCTCAGGCTGGAGTGCAATGGCAAGAGCTCAGCTCACTGCAACCTCCACCTCCTAGGTTCAAACAATTCTCCTGCCTCAGCCTCCCTAGTAGCTGGGATTACAGGAGCCTGCCACCATGCCTGGTCTGGAACTCCTGACCTCAGGTGATCCACCCACCTCCGCCTCCCAAAGTGCTAGGATTAGGCGTGAGCCACCACACCCAGTCCCTTTGTTTGACTTTTTTTTTTTTTTTT
>NW_012105475.1:6229901-6232776 GCF_000951045.1 Mandrillus leucophaeus
CTGCAAGCTCCACCTCCCGGGTTCACGCCATTCTCCTGCCCCAGCCTCCTGAGTAACTGGAGTAACTGGGACTACAGGTGCCTGCCACCATGTCCAGCTAATTTTTTGTATTTTTTAGCAGAGACAGGGTTTCACCATGTTAGCCAGGATGATCTCGATCTCCTGACCTTGTGATCCGCCCATCTCGGCCTCCCAAAGTGCTGGGATCACAGGCATGAACCACCATGCCCGGCCTAAAATGATTAGGCTTCTAAGAAACTTAGTATATTTGTCTATAATGTATAAATTTTCACTTAAATCACCTAATAGTTTGGCAACTTAAAAAACAATATCGTATAGGTGCCATTAAAATGGTTCCTGAGTATTATTTTTCTGTTGCTATTGTGAATAGAATCTCTTCCTTACTCCCCCCATCACCATAGTGTTTTCTTTGTAAAATAGTATTTAATTGAAAAATAAAAATTAGGCCCGGCATGGTGGCTCACACTTGTAATCCCAGCCCTTTGGGAGGCCAAGGCAGGTGGATCACTTGAGGCCAGGAGTTCAAGACCAGCCTGACCAACATGGTAAAACCCCATCTCTACTAAAAATACAAAAATTAGGTGGGTGTCCCAGCTACTGGGTAGGCTGAGTCAGGAGAATTGCTTGAACCTGGGAGGCAGAGGCTACAGTGAGCAGTGAGCCAAGATCATGCCACTGTACTCCAGTCTGGGCAGTAGAGTGAGACTCCATCTCAAAAAATAAAAATAAAAAAAATGTATATTTATGTCTTAGAATATGATGTTTTGAAATATGTATACAGTGCAGCATGACTAAATCATGCTAACATATTCATTACTTCACTTATAAAATTGTTTGTGATGAGAACCGTTAAAATCTACTCTTAGCAATTTTCTGCTATACACTACATCATTAACTATAGTCACCATGTTGTACAATAGATCTTCAGAACTTATCCTTCTATCTTTCTATCTTTTTATTTTTTTAGATGGAGTCTCTCTCTGTCGCCCAGGTTGGAGTGCCACCATGCCCAACTAATTCTTTTTTTGTGTGTGTGTGTTTTTAGTAGAGATGGGGTTTTACCATGTTGGCCAGGCTGATCTTGAACTCCTGACCTCAGGTGATCCGCCCACCTCAGCCTCCCAAAGTGCTGGAATTATAGGCATTAGCCACAGCGCCCGGCCTGTTCCTTCTATCTGAAATTTTGTGTCTTTTGACCAACATCTCACCCTATTCCCAGTGCTGCCCCTGATAACTGTCATTTGACTCTCTGCTTCAGTGAGTTTGACTTTTTAAGATTCCATATATAATTGAGATTATACAGTATTTGTCTTTCTGTGCCTGCTTATTTCACTTGATATAATATCCTTCAGGTTCATCAATGTTGTTCCAAATAGTAGGATTTCATTCTTTTTGAAGACTGAATAGTATTCCATTGTGTATATATACCACATTTTCCTTATACATACATCTGTTGATGGACACTTAAGTTGATTTCATAAATTGGCTATTATGAATAAAGCTGCAGTGACCAGGAGGGTGCACGTATTTATTCAGGATCCCAATATCATTTCTTTTGTATACATACCCAGTGGTGGAATTGCAGGATCATACAGTAGTTCTGGTTTTAGTTTTTTGAGAAACCGCCATACTGTTTTCTGTAATGGCTGTACCAATGTACATTCCCACCAACATGGTGCAAGGGTTTCCTTTTTTCTACATCCTCTCCAACACCTGTTATCTTTCATCTTTTTTATAATAGACATTCTAACAGATGTGAGAATGTCTATCCTCATTGTGTTTTAATTTGTTTCCCTGATGATTAGTGAAGTTGAGCATTTTTTCATATATTGGTGGCCATTTGTATGTCTTCTTTTTGAGAAATGTCTGTTCAAGTCCTTTGCCCATTTTAAAATTAGGGTTATTTGTTCTCCTACTGTTAAATTATTTATTTATTTGATTAATTAATTTATTTATTTGAGATGGAGGCTCATTCTGTTGCCCAGGCTGGAGTGCAGTGGCACAATCTCGGCTCACTGCAGCCTCTGCCTCCTGGGTTCAAGTAATTCTTCTGCCTCAGCCTCCCAAGTAGCTGGGACTATAGGCACATGCCACGATGTCCGGCTATTTTTGTATTTTTAGTAGAGATGGGGTTTCACCATGTTAGCCAGGATGGTCTCGATCTCCTGACCTCATGATCCGGCTGCCTTGGCCTCCCAAAGTGCTGGGATTACAGGCGTGAGCCACTGCGCCCGGCCTACTTGAGTTATTTGTAGTTGGGATTTTAACCCCTGATTAGATGTATGGTTTGCAAGTATTTTCTCCTATTCTGTATGTTGGCTCTTCGCCCTGTTGATTGTTTCCTTGGCTGTGCAGAAGCTGTTTAATTTGATGCAATCTCATTTGTCTGTGTTTGCTTTTACTGCCTATGCTTTTGGAGTCATAGTCAAAAAAATCATTGTCCAGACCAATGTCATGAGCTTTTCCCATGTTTTCGTGTAGAATTTTTATAACTTCAGGTCTTATATCTAAGTCCATTTTGAGTTGATTTTTCTAAATGATGTAAGGGTCTAATTTCTTTCTTTTGCACCTGAATATTCAGTTTTCCAAGCATCAGTTATTGAAGAGAGTGTTCTTTCCCATTGTGTGTTCTTGGCCTCTTTCATGAAAATCAATTGACCATAAATGCATGGATTAATTTTGGGGGCTTTCTGTTCTGTTCCATTGGTCTATTTTTATGCCAGTACCATGCTTTTTTGATTATTATAGCTTTGTAGTAAATATTGAAATCAGGTAGTATGATGCCTCCAGCTTTGTTCTTTTTGCTCAAGATTGCTTTGGCTATTTGGGGTCTTTTGTTGTTCCATATACATTC
>NW_012105475.1:6232826-6235112 GCF_000951045.1 Mandrillus leucophaeus
CCTGACCTTGTGATCCACCCACCTTGGCCTCCCGAAGTGCTGGGATTATAGGCGTGAGCCACCATGCTATTTTAAATAAATTTAACAAATTCATTGGCTTATGATAAAAATAATATATGAATGGGGTATTAAAAACAAGTTATATTTATAGTCTTTACTATGCAAACATTCGTAAACTGTACTTGTCACAGTACATTTATCTACAATAAACCTACTGATGTGAAAAGGTATTACTTGTCATGAAAACGTCAATGTTTTACAAGAGCAAATGTCCAAAGTCAATAATGGTATTAGCAATAATAATAATAAATACAGGGCTTAATTAAGTTTGCAGTGTGCTTTTATATATATGTATTTTTTATGCACTCTGTTGCCCAGGCTGGAGTGTAGTGGCGAGATCTCGGCTCATTGCAACCTCCGCCTCCCAGATTCAAGCAATTCTCATGCCTTGGCCACCTGAACAGCTGTGACTGCAGGCGCAAGCCACCACACCTGGCTAATTTTTATATTTTTAGTAGAGACAGGGCTTCTCCATGTTGCCCAGGCTGGACTTGAACTCCTGAGCTCAAGCAGTCCACCCACCTCAGCCTCTGAAAGTGCTGGGATTACAGGAATGAGCCACTGCACCCAGCTTTTATATTTTTAAAGTAACAACTTCATTGTAGAAAATTGGAAAATAATGAACATAGAGGAAAAATTTTATATTCTGTAATCATATCACCCACATAATGTGATTATATCATACTATATGAATTTATGTCTTATTAGATTATTTTTTCCTTATAGAAATGGGACCATACTGCTTTTATAACATATTTTCCATTTCATCTATTATAAATACATATCTATGTCCAAAATATAGTACGATAGTATTTCACTTACGGATGGATTTGTACGTGTTGAACGAGACAGGTACATGGCAGGTACTCAATAGTAGCAGCTATTACTGTTACTAGAATATGCTTAACCATTTCTCTATTGATGGAATATTTGTTCTCAAGGGTGGGGGTATTAATGTTTTACTTTATTATATATATAATAGACATTCGCTCCTCATTAGAAACATTTTTCTTAGCTGATTCTTTTTTCATTGTATTTGTTTTAGGTGTATAATATACAGATGTTTTATATTTTCACTAGTCAACTATGTCAGCCTTTGTGATTTCTGGTTAAGAAAGCTAAACTTTCACTGTAACATAATAAATGCTGGTAATATATGTGATGTATATTAGTGTAACAAATAATTTTATTTCCTCTTAGTTTTATATGGTTTGATATGAATGGGCGTGTAAATGTATGTATAGACATTTAAATTTAATCTTTTATTCTCTTGAATTTATTTTTAGTGTCTCATATAAGTTCTTTTTTTTCTTCTCTTTTCTTTTCTTTTGTTTTCTTTTCTTTCCTTTTCTTTTCAAGACAGAGTCTCTGTCACCCAGGCTGAAGTGCAGTGGTGCAATCTCAGCTCACTGCAACCCCTGCCTCCTGGGTTCAAGTGATTCTCATGCCTCAGCCTCCCGAGCAGCTGGAATTACAGGTGCATACCACCATACTCAGCTAATTTTTTTTTGTATTTTTTGGTATAGACAGGGTTTTACCATGTTGGCCAAGCTGGTTTTGAACTCCTGACCTCAAGTGATCCACCCACCTTGGCCTTTCGAAGTACTGGGATTACAGGTGTGAGCCACCACACCCAGCCTATAAATTAATTCTTTCTTAATTGTTACTCTTAAAATTGTTGATCATTATTTTAGGATCCTTAAATGAGTAATTTGTCCCTCCCTTTATTATTTTATAATGCCTCAATTGTCACATAAGAATTCTTATAAATAATAAAATCTTTCAGACTGCCACCACTGAGCTTTTCATTTTTGCGCCAATCTGATACGTTAGATTATTATTCAAAAAATAGTTTTTCCCAGGTATGGTGGCTCATGCCTGCAGTCCCAACACTTAGGGAGGCAGAAGTCGGAGGATAGCTTGAGCCCAGTTATTAGAGACCAGCCTGGGCAACATAGTAAGACCCTGTTCTCAACAACAACAAGTTTGAAAAAATAGTTTGAGCGCCTCCTATGTTGGTGGGTACTACAGTAGGTGCTATGATTTCAATAATAGGCAAAACCAGAAAAACATGATTTTTGCTTTCATGGACTTTAGAATATAATAGGGAAGATAAATATTAATCATACCGATTATTGTGTAGCTTAAAAGTGAGTTAATTATTAGGAGGGAGATGAACAAGGTTCTATGAGAGCTTTTAGCAAAGGACGGAGGGTGTCAAAGATG
>NW_012105475.1:6235162-6236461 GCF_000951045.1 Mandrillus leucophaeus
GGCCTGTTCTCACTTATAAGTGGCAGCTAAGCTGTGAGGGCACAAAGGTGTAAAAAAGGTGTAAGAGTAATATAATGGACTTTGGGGAAAAGGTTGGGAGTGGAGGTGAAAGATAAAAGACTACACATTGGGTACAGTGTACACTGTTCAGGTGATGGGTGCACCGAAATCTCAGAAATCACCACTAAAGAACTTATTTATGTAACCAAAAACTACCTGCTCACCAAAAACTGTTAAAATAAAATGAAAAGATAACTTCACAGAATAATAAAAAAAGAAGAAATGCTGATTTCGTATGTTGATTTTGTATCAACTTTACTGAATTCGTTTATTAGTTCTAACAGTTGTTTGGTGGAGTCTTAAGGTTTTCTATGTACAAGATCATGTCATCTGCAGAGACCACCATAAATGTTTTCAATCTAGAAGGGTCTTTTTGTTATGTTACTTTTATCCTCATTTTATGGATAAGGAAACCGAGGCCCAGGGAAGATAGGTGTCCTGGCCATGGTTACTTAGGGGCAGAGTTGGGAACTGCACATCTTGAACATCCAAATATTTTCATGCTACATTAATAAGAAATCAGGGGCTGGGCACAATGGCTCACGCCTGTAATCCCAGCACTTTGGGAGGCTGAGGCGGATTATGAGGTCAGGAGTTCGAGACCAGCCTGGCCAACATGGTGAAATCCCATCTCTACTAAAAATACAAAACTTAGCTGGGCGTGGTGGCGGGCGCCTGTAATCCCATCTACTTGGGAGGCTGAGGCAGGAGAATCATTTGAACCTGGGAAGCGGAGATTGCAGTGAGCCAAGATTGTGCCATTGTACTCCAGGCTGGGTGACAGGGTGAGACTCCATCTCAAAAAAAAATAAAATTAAATTAAGAACTACTCAGTCAAGTCTTATTTAAGTTAGTACTCCCTTAGGTATCACTTTTTTGGTATTAGACTTCAAAGTGATAATATACATTTTATAGCGCATTTCTAGTTTTTAGCATTGTCATTTTGAAGTATAGTGTCACGACTTGAGGAACTCCCTCTCATCTCCATTCAGTTCTCCTAAGACATGATTCCTACCAGACAGGAAGTGCTTCTTCTTTGAGGTCTAAATAGCACCTAACAGTCTATTGCACTGAATAAATATTTAATGAAGATTGGATATTTCCTCTGTGATGCATCAGCTACTCTTGTTGACTGTTGAGGAAAGCTTCTTTTTGTTATGGTTGTTTTCATGAAGTAGGTTAAGAAATTTGTTTTCCTGAATATTGTTATTAATGCCAGTTTAAATATTTGTGTCATCT
>NW_012105475.1:6239652-6242228 GCF_000951045.1 Mandrillus leucophaeus
TTCATCAATGTTGTTCCAAATAGTAGGATTTCATTCTTTTTGAAGACTGAATAGTATTCCATTGTGTATATATACCACATTTTCCTTATACATACATCTGTTGATGGACACTTAAGTTGATTTCATAAATTGGCTATTATGAATAAAGCTGCAGTGACCAGGGGGGTGCACGTATTTATTCAGGATCCCAATAT
Organism: Mandrillus leucophaeus; assembly: GCF_000951045.1. Taxonomy (NCBI): domain Eukaryota; kingdom Metazoa; phylum Chordata; class Mammalia; order Primates; family Cercopithecidae; genus Mandrillus; species Mandrillus leucophaeus. The sequence continues at coordinate 6,239,847 of NW_012105475.1, forward strand.
CATTTCTTTTGTATACATACCCAGTGGTGGAATTGCAGGATCATATAGTAGTTCTGGTTTTAGTTTTTTGAGAAACCACCATACTGTTTTCTGTAATGGCTGTACCAATGTACATTCCCACCAACATGGTGCAAGGGTTTCCTTTTTTCTACATCCTCTCCAACACCTGTTATCTTTCATCTTTTTTATAATAGACATTCTAACAGATGTGAGAATGTCTATTCTCATTGTGTTTTTAATTTGTTTCCCTGATGATTAGTGAAGTTGAGCATTTTTTCATATATTGGTGGCCATTTGTATGTCTTCTTTTTGAGAAATGTCTGTTCAAGTCCTTTGCCCATTTTAAAATTAGGGTTATTTGTTCTCCTACTGTTAAATTATTTATTTATTTGATTAATTAATTTATTTATTTGAGATGGAGGCTCATTCTGTTGCCCAGGCTGGAGTGCAGTGGCACAATCTCGGCTCACTGCAGCCTCTGCCTCCTGGGTTCAAGTAATTCTTCTGCCTCAGCCTCCCAAGTAGCTGGGACTATAGGCACATGCCACGATGTCCGGCTATTTTTGTATTTTTAGTAGAGATGGGGTTTCACCATGTTAGCCAGGATGGTCTCGATCTCCTGACCTCATGATCCGGCTGCCTTGGCCTCCCAAAGTGCTGGGATTACAGGCGTGAGCCACTGCGCCCGGCCTACTTGAGTTATTTGTAGTTGGGATTTTAACCCCTGATTAGATGTATGGTTTGCAAGTATTTTCTCCTATTCTGTATGTTGGCTCTTCGCCCTGTTGATTGTTTCCTTGGCTGTGCAGAAGCTGTTTAATTTGATGCAATCTCATTTGTCTGTGTTTGCTCTTACTGCCTATGCTTTTGGAGTCATAGTCAAAAAAATCATTGTCCAGACCAATGTCATGAGCTTTTCCCATGTTTTCGTGTAGAATTTTTATAGCTTCAGGTCTTATATCTAAGTCCATTTTGAGTTGATTTTTCTAAATGATGTAAGGGTCTAATTTCTTTCTTTTGCACCTGAATATTCAGTCTTCCAAGCATCAGTTATTGAAGAGACTGTTCTTTCCCATTGTGTGTTCTTGGCGTCTTTCATGAAAATCAATTGACCATAAATGCATGGATTAATTTTGGGGGCCTTCTGTTCTGTTCCATTGGTCTATTTTTATGCCAGTACCATGCTTTTTTGATTATTATAGCTTTGTAATAAATATTGAAATCAGGTAGTATGATGCCTCCAGCTTTGTTCTTTTTGCTCAAGATTGCTTTGGCTATTTGGGGTCTTTTGTTGTTCCATATACATTCTAGGATTATTTTTTCTATTTCTGTGAAAAATGTCTTGGAATTTTGATAGAAATTGCATTGAATCTGAAGACTGCTTTGGGTAGTATGTGCATTTAAACAATATTCATTTTTTAAATCCATAAACACAAGATATCTTTCCATTTATTTGTGACTGCAATTAATGTTTTATAGTTTTCAGTGCACAGATCTTTCACCTCCTTGGTTAAATGTATTCCTAATTTTTTTTTTAATTTTGTAGCTATTATAAATAAGATTTTTTTCCATTTCTTTTTTGGATAATTTGTGGTTAGCATATAGAAATGCTGATTTTTGAGGAAAACCAGTTATTGTATGTTCTCACTTTATGTGTTTATTTAAAGACAGACTCTTGCTCTGTCACCAGGCTGGAGTGGAGTGCAGTCGTGAGATCTCGGCTCACTGCAAGCTCTGCCTCCTGGGTTCAAGTGATTCTCCTGCCTCAGCCTCCCAAGTAGCTGGGACTACAGGTGCCTGCCACCACACCCCGTTAATTTTTTGTATTTTTAGTGGAGACGGGTTTGCACCATGTTAGCCAGAATGGTCTTGATCTCCTGACCTCGCAATCCTCCCGCCTCGGCCTCCCAAAGTGCTGGGATTACAGGCGTGAGCCACCGCACCCGGCCTGTTCTCACTTATAAGTGGCAGCTAAGCTGTGAGGGCACAAAGGTGTAAAAAAGGTGTAAGAGTAATATAATGGACTTTGGGGAAAAGGTTGGGAGTGGAGGTGAAAGATAAAAGACTACACATTGGGTACAGTGTACACTGCTCAGGTGATGGGTGCACCGAAATCTCAGAAATCACCACTAAAGAACTTATTTATGTAACCAAAAACTACCTGCTCACCAAAAACTGTTGAAATAAAATGAAAAGATAATAACTTCACAGAATAATAAAAAAAGAAGAAATGCTGATTTCGTATGTTGATTTTGTATCAACTTTACTGAATTCGTTTATTAGTTCTAACAGTTGTTTGGTGGAGTCTTAAGGTTTTCTATGTACAAGATCATGTCATCTGCAGAGACCACCATAAATGTTTTCAATCTAGAAGGGTCTTTT
>NW_012105475.1:6243428-6245775 GCF_000951045.1 Mandrillus leucophaeus
TATTTTTCTTAGCTGATTCTTTTTTCATTGTATTTGTTTTAGGTGTATAATATACAGATGTTTTATATTTTCACTAGTCAACTATGTCAGCCTTTGTGATTTCTCGTTAAGAAAGCTAAACTTTCACTGTAACATAATAAATGCTGGTAATATATGTGATGTATATTAGTGTAACAAATAATTTTATTTCCTCTTAGTTTTATATGGTTTGATATGAATGGGCGTGTAAATGTATGTATAGACATTTAAATTTAATCTTTTATTCTCTTGAATTTATTTTTAGTGTCTCATATAAGTTCTTTTTTTTCTTCTCTTTTCTTTTCTTTTGTTTTCTTTTCTTTCCTTTTCTTTTCAAGACAGAGTCTCTGTCACCCAGGCTGAAGTGCAGTGGTGCAATCTCAGCTCACTGCAACCCCTGCCTCCTGGGTTCAAGTGATTCTCATGCCTCAGCCTCCCGAGCAGCTGGAATTACAGGTGCATACCACCATACTCAGCTAATTTTTTTTTGTATTTTTTGGTATAGACAGGGTTTTACCATGTTGGCCAAGCTGGTTTTGAACTCCTGACCTCAAGTGATCCACCCACCTTGGCCTTTCGAAGTACTGGGATTACAGGTGTGAGCCACCACACCCAGCCTATAAATTAATTCTTTCTTAATTGTTACTCTTAAAATTGTTGATCATTATTTTAGGATCCTTAAATGAGTAATTTGTCCCTCCCTTTATTATTTTATAATGCCTCAATTGTCACATAAGAATTCTTATAAATAATAAAATCTTTCAGACTGCCACCACTGAGCTTTTCATTTTTGCGCCAATCTGATACGTTAGATTATTATTCAAAAAATAGTTTTTCCCAGGTATGGTGGCTCATGCCTGCAGTCCCAACACTTAGGGAGGCAGAAGTCGGAGGATAGCTTGAGCCCAGTTATTAGAGACCAGCCTGGGCAACATAGTAAGACCCTGTTCTCAACAACAACAAGTTTGAAAAAATAGTTTGAGCGCCTCCTATGTTGGTGGGTACTACAGTAGGTGCTATGATTTCAATAATAGGCAAAACCAGAAAAACATGATTTTTGCTTTCATGGACTTTAGAATATAATAGGGAAGATAAATATTAATCATACCGATTATTGTGTAGCTTAAAAGTGAGTTAATTATTAGGAGGGAGATGAACAAGGTTCTATGAGAGCTTTTAGCAAAGGACGGAGGGTGTCAAAGATGATGGCTTCCATTAGTAGCCATGCTTGAGTTGAAATCTAAAGGGCAAAATAAATTTAAATAGACAAAAGTAAAAGATGGGGTGGGTGTTATTTCAGGCAGAGGGAATGTAAGCGTTTAAAGGTTGATCAGTGTTGCTGGAACACAGCATTTAGGAAGAGAACATTGCAAGATAAGGCTGGAGAGATGCTCAGGGTTACTTAGGATATTGATTTCCTGAGAGAAATGTAAAATGTTGAAGGCTTTTAGCAAAGGGTTAGCATGATTGTATTTGCATTGTAATGCAGAGAAGTGATTGGAAGGTGCTAGAGAGGAGGCAAGGAGGACAGTTAGACAAGTTGATACCAGCTTTTGGGAAGAGACCTCCGTTCCAACCCATGAAGGTCTCTCCACAGAACTGCTTGAGTGTCCGTAGAGCATGGTGACTGCCTTCCCTCAGAGAAAGTGATCCAAGAGATCAAGTCAGAAGCTGCAGTATCCTCTATGACCTTTGGAATCACATGCTGTCCTTTGTTCAATTTTTGTTTTGTTTTGTTTTGAGACGGAGTCTTGCTCTGAAGCTCAGGCTGGAGTGCAGTGGTGTAATCTCAGCTCACTGCAACCTCCGCCTCCCAAGTTCAAGCAATTCTTCTGCCTTAGCCTCCCAAGTAGCTGGGACTACAGGCACGCACCACCATGCCCTGCTAATTTTTGTATTTTTAGTAGGGATGGGGTTTCACTATGTTGGCCAGGCTGGTCTCAAACTCCTAACCTCGTGATCCACCTGCTTCGGACTCCCAAAGTGCTAGGATTACAGGCATGAGCCACCGCGCCTGGCCTTCTTGCTCGATATTTTATTGATCACACAAGTCAGTCTTGATTCACAGGAAGTAAGAATCACTGGAGTCTACCTTGGAAGATAGTTACCACAGACTAAACCCTGTGGAACACTAACATTTAGGAAATTGAGAAACAGCCTATGGATGCAGGAAAACCAGAAAAGCAATGAGATGAAATCCAGCAGAAGGGAAAGAAGTTTCAGAAATCTACTCAAAGGCATATTAGATTAGAACTGAAAAATGTTCACTGGATCTAGTGACACAGATTTATTGACCCAAAGCTCTTTCTTTATAATATGGTTTAATGTG
>NW_012105475.1:6252340-6266046 GCF_000951045.1 Mandrillus leucophaeus
CGCCCGGCTAATTTTTTGTATTTTTGGTAGAGACGGGGTTTCACCGTGTTAGCCAGGATGGTCTCGATCTACTGACCTTAGGTGATCTACTCCCCTCGGCCTCCCAGAGTGCTGAGATTACAGGCATGAGCCACTGCACTCAGTGCCTGATATTAGGATTCAATGAAATACATTTATCTTTGCCTATGGAGTCTCTAAACTTGTGAATTTAGTGAAATAGCTTGAACATTTTCAACTGGTAAAATTAGATCACTATAGTTGAATCATTTGGTGCAAGCTGTTAATGTGACATTCAGCTGGAATTTATCAGACTCAATTAGAAAACCTCCTCTCATTTAAATAAAACAAAAAATTGAATAGGTAGGGAAAAGGTTATATATGCTTTTTATTCTCTTTCCATTTTAGAAAGCAAATGAACATAACTGTGAAATAGATAAGTCATACTTAGTGATAAAATATCCTCCATTTTTAAGGAATAATTTCCCTGTGTTTCACATTTGATGACTTTTGGGATCTATATTTCCATTTAGATAACTGTTAACATTGTTGGTGTTTATTTTACTACAGGAAAATTGGTGAGTGTATGTGATGACAGTTACACAGTACATATTTGATAACAAGGGTAGAATAAGTCAGTTCAGTCGTGGTGGTCTGTTATCTATTTTTAGGTCTTTTTGACCCAGGAGTCTGTGACCTATGAAATCTCCACTTTTTTGGATTTGTTAAGGTCTTTTACAATGCAAAGATTTAAATTTAGATGAGTACCATACTGAAGGATATTGGCTAATGTGGTCCCAAACATAAAGGGTATCAAAGTATACAATGGGAAAAGCTTAGGAAGTTACGGTAACGTATGTGAGAGGAGAGGGGCTACAGTTAAGGAAGTTTCTTTTCTTCCCTAACTTATAACAAAGAGAATCTGAAATGTAAACTGGTATTTGCCATGCTCTGATTAGTCAGCAGCATGCCATTTTGTGAAATCATTGCTGAGAAAATGTACCAAATCTTGAGTACAGAGTGTTCCTGCATCTGATTGGAAGGGGCACATGAATTGTTTCTAAGGTATTGCAGACCCAAGGCTGCACAAATTAATGTGGAGACTTGGGGGAGGGATCCAGTCAGGGAAGGGAAGCTTCCTAGACATTACAGCTCTGTCCAGAGGCCAAATGGGAGATAAATCACCACTGGCCACCTCTCTTATTATTGAAATGGTTCAGCCCTGGGGTTTAACTGAAGGACTAACAGGGTTTTGAAGTGCAAATAGGATGGTGGAGGGTAAACCTTTTTAGGGTTTCATTTTGATGGATTTTTTTTCCTGTGTGGATTTCTGGTACAGACTGTGATCTGGAAGGGGCCCTTAAAAAAAAAAAAAGTTTTGTTTTGTTTCTGATCAGTCAGATAATAAGAACTTTCCATAGGGGTGTACTTTTCTAGCATGCATATTGATTCTATTGTGTTTTAATGTAGATCATTTAATTGGATCTTTTTTTGAGCCTTCTGCAGTGGAGCTGTCATTTCAAGGTCACTTCTCTTTCTTGTTATTAATGCCAAAGTTTGAAAGTGTTGAATGATGTGGTACTTCTGGATTAATAGATTTTGGGGGATTACTTAGGGCCACTGTGTATAAGGCTTTGTTTATAAAGTCTTCTAGTTAAAGATCCAGTCCATATTAGAACAAATATTTTACATAAGTGTTCTATAATTATTTAATCTTTTTTCTATTGTGATATCATTTTACATACTCATTTTTTTATTTTGTATGTATTCTGCTTTGCCAGCCTTAAAAAAAAAAACAGAAAATTCTGAGATTATGAAACATTATACTATGTTATTTATGAAAGATACATTGAAGTGTTTGAGGAAAGAAGAGAGACATAAAAATGTTTAAATAACTGATATGTTGATTTATATAAGTTGAAATTTTTTTTAACCTTCTCCCCACAAGTAATTCAATCACAGGAGACAAAATATACTTTAAAATTTGTTTTTTTTTTTTTGGAAAGTGGAGAGGAGAGGAGTCATTAGTAACGCCAGAGAAAAATGATTGTAGCATAACTTAAAGGCTTTGTGTACAAAAATTTTAGAGAAAAAATATTTTTATTAAAGAAATGCTGTATTTAGATTTCTTCTTAGAAATACTGTTGATGGAAATTTTCTTAAGCATTTTGACTTTTTATTTTAGATGTAACATAAATATTTGTATCATTTTCCCTTTTTGAGAAAAATAATGTATTTAGCTCCAACAGAGGTTTTCCTGTGTTGCTCGATATCTATTATAAAAACGGGTTGTTAATCTCCATAATTGGCATTGACCACATGATGTTCTTAATTGACCTCCAGGTTAGTTTTTGTTTTTATGTTCTTTGAAATTTTCCCTTCACTGAATTTATCTGAATGTTAGAGTTCTATTTACTTCCTATTGCTGTCTGATGGTTTTAAATAAGATGTTTTAAATAACAGCCACAAGGAAAGTCCTAGAACCTAGATGGCATCAAGCAGAGTCTCCTGTATCTACAGCTTCCCTGTCATTAGTTTGTTGCTGGGAGATGTTAATATGACCTTTCCTTTGTTAGAAAAGAGCTCTGCAGCCCTTCCCAGAATCCTCTTGTAAAATGTCTTTTTAACCCAAGTTAGAGATTGTCTGATGAATGAATGGTGAGCTTTTTCAAATGTGCTGCACATATTGTTGACATTGTCACAGGTTGCTTTTTAATTTCTAATGTGTTTTTAATTTGCAAAGCATGCATGTGCCTGTCACGCAGTAGAACTGAGTCAGCATTTCTGAGTCCAGATATTGCTATATGCAAACAAGATAGTCAGGCTTAAGAATGCTGTGTGGCAGACTTAGATCTCCTGAAACACTTGTGAATGAATTTCACTTTGAATATTGATGAATAAAAGAAGATACTTGAGAAAGGCTCCCCTGCCCGCCCCCACCCTCAAACACACACAAGAACTCCTCTTGCCTATTGGTGAGTGAATTGCCCCAATATAAAAGCACTGGGTGGGGAAAAGTGAGTTACAGAGTGAAAAGGCAATCCACAAATAATCACTCTTTTCTGCCTTTGATTGTGTCAGATTTTTTGTGTGTGTGTGGCAATTGTTTTCTTTTTTGCTTAGAAGAGGTTTATGGTCCAATGTCTGTCAAGTCAGCCCCTGTCTTAAGCTTGCAGTTGTATTTCTCTCTGGAGTTCCTGGAGGTGATGTTATCTTTTGTTCACTCAGCAGTGTGGTCGTTCCTGAGAGCATCTGTCACTTTAGGCATTACAAGATGGATGGGTCTCCAGTGAACTGCTGGTTGAAGCAAATGGTGAAAATAAGAAAAGTCAAGGGGTTTCAGGGTCTGCAGAGGGGACAGACAACAAGGAAACACTGTTAGAAATCAAGAGTAAGCTGAGCAATAGAGGAAGAGAGCAAAGATGGATCAGATGTCATTTTATAAACATCTTGGAAATCAGAATCTTTTGGCTTTCGTGATCTGAGGGAGACAGCTGCATCATGGTAAACAATTCCATGCTTTGGATTTGCAAAATGTGTTTGAATATATATTTTTTAACCTTGGTAAAGTGTTGGGAAATAATCATAATGATACAGAATATATTATGTGAGGATTTTGCTGTTTGGAGATTTAGTAGTCTTTTCAGTGTTTTAAAGATTAAATTAGAAATCTAAGCTTAAAATTTTTGTTTTGTTTTCTCTTTTTTCTTTCCTTCCTCTTTTTTTCTAAATTTTCTTTTTGTAAACAAGTGACCAAGCACAGGCATTAAAATGAAAAGTTTTGGCCACATAACTAATACTGTTTACTAAATGCTTTTTGGCACTTTCGTAGAGGAATTCTGAAAATTCTGTGCTCAGGCTTTTGGGAGGCTGGGGACAGATTTTAAGTTATTTTCAGTAAACTTCAACTTAACGGGTTCTTTGGTCAAAAAAAGAAATATAATTGTTATTGATCTGTCAGAACAAGTTGGAGATTTATATTGTATTTAGAAATACGTTTTGTTGGTGAAGGTCAAAATTTGTAAATCCTGGCTAATACAAAGTCCCTCCTGTGAGAGACAAGGAACAGGAAGGAGGTTGGCCAGGGAGTAAGAAAGGAGAAGAGGGGGCAATATGATTGCAAAAAAAAAAAAAAAAAATGATTTTGTCAAACTTCTTGGCATTTGTCTATGAAAAAGACCATAGGTTGAAAGGCAAAGAAATTAAGATGATTAGAAGCTTTAAGCTATACAAATGGTTGAGTATCTTCCTTCTCTATGGGTGTAAATAATAGATGAAAGAGTAAGAGTGACAACAAAGGATCAGGTCGTTTAAGAGAATGTGTGCAGCCTGAATAGGGGTCTGTGGCCCAGGGCCAAAGGTCTTAGCTTTGAGTGTAATTAGAAGAAAATACAAAAATGTCATTACTAACAGGTGAAGTGTGCAGCACGTGGCCAAAAATTAGCAATTTTAGACTCTGAAGCTATTGGAATTAGATTACTGACTTTTTTTTTTTTTTTTTTAAATCATTAGGGTCCTTGTGGAGTAATATGGTTTCATTGGCAGTAATGCAGTTTGACCTTGTTGACCATATGGGGTAATCTTGGGTTTGGATGTAGGTAGCAAGGCTCCTGCTGACTTAGGAAAAGATGTCTATTTATGTGTGGGCGGGTGGGATATATGTGAGTTTGAAAAACTAGACCTTCCATTTTTAATTATTTTGCCTGAAGACCTTCTTCTGACAGTAAGAGGTAAGATAAATACTTTTATTCAAAAAATCTAAAATTTTTTTTCTTTCTTTCAAGTTGGCATAAGAGAAAAGTAAAATGAAAAAAACATTTTTGGACAACATAAGTTAATTCTACTTCAAATATTTTAGTTCTATAAATATTCATATTTAGTTCATATAAATATTCAAGAAAGAAGTTAGTTTCTTAGGAAAATCCTCTTTTGTTTTCTTTTTAAACACAATAACAAAGGACTAGAAATGCTTCTGTGTTATCTATAAAAATCAATGACAGGTAGCTTTCATTTCACTTTATGTTTTACAGCTATATTTCCTATTTTCCCATGTAGTTTATATTGACCATGTATATATTTCCTATTTTCCCATGTAGTAGTTTATATTGACCATAATCTATTTAGAGGAGAGATAAATATGCGTACTATAATTTTCAACCAATTATATGCAATTATAATTATTTAGTTTAATATCTTCTAGGAATACGCTACTCAGAAGGGTAGGAAAAAATAGCTCTTTTTCTTTTTGCAGGCTTATTGGAAATTATTCAATCAATATTAATTATGTTTTACATTTTTGATAGTTCTTTGAGTAGATAAATTTGGCTCGGGTATCAGAGATTATTACCCTTAAATTCCTTAGGTAAGAAAATTACCTTCCACTAATTTCATTCCTAAAGGTCATCTGTTGGCTTTTGATATTATGGTAACATCTGCCACAAATGCAGACTTGACAGACTTATTCAACTTACTTTTAGTGGGGGAAATCATAAGAACAACAGAAATTATCCTTGAGTATATATTATAATTAGGAGTCATTATTTTGAGACTATTGAGAAAGGTGGAGTATCTGTATATTTGCTCATTATAATGTATATGGAGTTGTAAAGTGTAAGACTTTGATAATTTCTAAGTGTGATTTTCAGAGAATTATAAATATTTAGATTATTATATAATATGTATTTGGAAATTAACTCATGTCTTTATATGTATTTTTTTATTTTTTATGTTTTTGCAGGTGCACAAAAAGCTTTAAACAAGTTAAAATCTAGGCAACAGACTCCCTGAAGTGTTGACTGCCCAACTTAATCATGACTGTGATTCAAAAATGTTATTAAATAAACCAAGGTATTGTACAATTATATATGCCCTTCCCCAATTGTTCAAGATCAAATTGTTTTAGGAAGTTGTATTTTAAATTTAAGTAAAACTACTATGTTTGCTCCTTAAAGTAAGTAAGAGCTCCTCTCCTTCCCTGCTTTCCTCTCCCCTCCCCCGTCCCCTTATCCCAGACCAGAAAGCTTCTGCAGTGAGTTCTTTCTCTCCAACAGCCTCTGTATTTCCTATATACCTAAATTAAGACAATATGAATTCAGTTCTTTATTCCTTTTTGTTGATTATGATTTTGTCCTTCAAATTGTCTAATAAATGAGACTTGTAGATTATAGGCTTCTGCAGAAATACCCAGATTATCCCTATTGACTGCACATATTCGTCTTATGTAACACTATCCTGAGATGTATGTTCTAAAGATTTTATAAAGGTTTTTTTTTTTTTCTATTTTAGGAGGCTTTTAATTTAGAAAAGGAAAAAGGTGATGTTCCCCACTCCCCAACAAAGAAAATCAGATGCTTGCTTAGAACTGAGAATTTAAGGCTACTGTTTAGGTAACTCCTATCTGTCAGAAGGGGCATATATATCCTAAGACTGTTTCTCTCCTTTTGGAAGTTACAATGTGCTTAAATAGCCTGGCATTTCCAAGAGAGGCCAAAGATCTTTTCCTCTTTTATAACACGTTGTATCCTTTTGAGGCCAAAAAGAACAAGAGGGTCATTGCCACTTCAGCCTGGTCCCTGTTTGTTCCTTCATGGTGACCACGCAGATACTGAAACCCAGGATGGGCTTAACATTTGGGCCTGGAACATCTGGAAAATGGTCAGAGAGGGAGCGGAGGAGGCAGAAGAAAGAGAACTGTTGCATTTTGTTTCACCAGGTGCTAGGAGGAAGCAACATTAGCCTTTTTGATATGGGAGGCACATTCTGTGGACCCTGGAGTTAGGCTGCAACAATTGAGGAGGTCAAAGGACAGCTGAGTGGGGTCAGTGAGACACCATGGGGTGTATTTTGTTACTTAGTAAAAGGAGCAGCCTCCTAAACCTTAAAGGATTCTCTTGAAAATCTGTGTTGTGAAAAGGTTTTATGAGTCTCATGGCAAAAACTCCTGATTTATCTAAGGAATGCTCGCTTTTGTCTGATGGAAGGATAATCCTTACCAAATGTTGGCAATGTCTATAAGAGTCAATATAGGTCTGAAAGAACAATTGGAGTTTGAAGTGTACTTTGCTTTTCAAAATGTTTATCATTTTAGTGTTTCTCTCTCAGGAAGAATTTTGCCCCGTTGAAATATCACCTTGTTCTTTCCTTGGAGCAGAAAGTGGTAGCGGGTGGGGAGTGAGGGAGGGTGGAGGGGGGAGAGGTAATCCAGGAACCTATATTAATTTAAAACTCATTCTACAAGCTTTTGGCCTAATCTGCAGACAAGGTATTATTATTAAACCTTTAAAAACACTAAAACTTGTTAACTCTAAAAAGTAATCTTTGAATTTATTTTAACTTATGAGGAAAATGGGTGGCACATGAAGTATGTTTCCGGAATTCAAATTTTTTATTTAGTTGTTGATAGTTGATAGAAGAGGCTGTCAGTTGACAAATAACCTTCAACCTTGTGCTTCTTCCTGAATGTGGTCTAGAAGAAAATCAGTGTCAGAGTCACGAATAGAGAATAAGAAAAGCAATACAATAAGGAGTTTTCTCTTTGAAGGGAAATGGAGAAGGGAAAAATCTGCATGTTGTAAAAGCTCTCTTTACCACAACCCATGACCTCAAGAGACCGCTTGTATGATTGTGGATACCTTTGAAAGGTATTAGCCACCTGACAGGTTGTGAAAGGAGACTGTTAGAGGAATTTGGCAGTATTTTGATATTCCAGTTTATATACTATCTTTTATATTCCAATCTATACACATATATAGAGAGAAAGCATATATTACAATGTATATAATAAGGAAAGAAAGATAAAATGATAAGGAATATAATAGGCCTTGCTAATTTATAAATTTACGATATCTACTAATTGTGTGTGACTTCTTTTGAATTTTTGATAATCACTTGTGTTAAAGAAACATATACATAAATGTGAGGCTTAGCACGTAGTCTGCTCTTTTTCTATTTTCTCAAGGTTAAAGCACCTTTCAACAACTAATTTAGAAACCTAAGTATAGTGACTGATAATTGCCTAGAGAAAACCCACAGCTGTTTAAGTAACCTTAAAATTGTGGCAAAACTGACAAATACGATTAGCAATGTTAATAAGCTAAGAAGATGGAAAGACAGGAGCAGATGACAGAGTGGAAAGATGGAGGTAGCAAGAAATCATAAAAGAATAGAATGTTTAAGAAAAAAAAAAAACAGAATGTTCATGGTTGCTTTGAATTTACAGTGCTTTTTCTTTCAAGCAAAGTCTCCCTCTTTTATTACTTACTCTCTGAATTATCAGCAGAATGTGTGCTTTGCAGGTTGAATAATTCAAATACATTTGTTCAGCCCCTAATTCACATCTGATTTTGAAAAAAGACAGCTATTTGGCAATAGTATTTAAGAAAAACCATCAAGTTTTGCAGATTCTAAGGCACAATTTGATTTGCAGTACTTTTTAGAAGTCAGTTTTAAACGTACTTCTGTTTTACTGTAATTACTTTGGGAATTTATTTACCCCTCTTTGTACCCTTGTAATGCCTAGTCACTCAAATATATTACACAAGAGACCCTCTTTCTGGGTTTAGTGACCCACCATTATCAAAAACAAAACAAAGCCAAAAAAAACCCGGAGAAGTATTTAATATGTTATTATTACTAATTATATTTATCTGGCTAATGTTCATAGCCAACTTTGCAAACAACTTCTTTGGGATAATTAAATGGGGCTGGGTAAATAAGAGAAATTAGTTGAGTGTTAGCTGGAAAATATTTAGTTATCTGTGCCCTTCCCACTATTTAAAGCATCAGATGAAATTTAGAAAATTATTGTAGTATCTTTTGAAATTCTACTCTGCATTTGGGAAATTGGCAAGTTGTTTTTTGCCTCTGGTGTTTTATGCAGATTTTAATGATTGTTGTGATAAATCCCCAGAAGTTTGTTTTCAGAAACCATAGAGACTATGAACTCTGAATGTGACAGCGTTGAAAGATGTGGTGAGCCACACGTTGGAAGCATTTCTTGTTATTTAATGTTTTCTGTTCTGGATTATTGACTGTTCTCCCTGTTGAAAAATTGGTCTCTGGTGACATGGTAGAGGTCACACGTTGCCTATTATTGTTTTGCTTCTTTGATCTTACACAAGGATTGCCTCTGGTAATTATACTAGTTCCAGAGAGTCTTGACAAGAGGTGTTTATTTTACAGAAGAATTTCTGGCATTTCAAGGAAGAAAGTAAAGATTTCCAGTGGTAACTTGTACTTCTTTGTTACAAAGGAAAAATAGCATTGTAATCATGGTAGTTTTTTATCATTATTATGAAATTAGTTAGCATAGTACAATAACTATTTCTAAAACAATTTAATATATATTGCATATCTGTAAGTATATTGCTAAAAAGGGTAAATTTTAGGATTAAGTTACTAGGATTGGGTTTTTATTTGAATACCTAAAATACTTTTGACTTTACAAACTATCAAAAGAAATTCTTCCAGCCTGGCCAACATGGTGAAACCCTGTCTCTACTAAATAAGTACAAAAATTAGCTGAGCATGGTGGCACGCGCCTGTAATCCCAGCTACTCAGGAGGCTGAGGCAGGAGAATCGCTTGAACCCAGGAGGCGGAGGTTGCAGTGAGCCATGATTGCACCACTACACTCCAGCCTAGGCAGCAGAGCAAGACTCTATCTCAAAAAAAAAAAAGAAAAGAGAAAAAATAAATTTGTCCAAATTTCCAAATTTAAATGTACAAAACTATTAAAGGAGTTTAAAAGTTTTGTCTTTTAATCTGTTTGCAGTTTCTAAACATCCTCAGCAAGAAGGATGAATAAAAATGAAATAAAACACTTCTGTTTTGAAGGCATGGTTAGCTTTGTGCTTTTACGGAATGTGCTTGGGAAGAGATACCTCTTCAGACTTGTTTAATATATAATTGGATAAGACACAAAAGCTCAATTTATTCATTTTTTTGTTACTCAGTTCCAGCATTAAACAAAATATATGTCCCCGAAAACTCACAATCTACTGGGGGAAGTTAGACAGATACTAGACCAAACTAACTATAATGGAGAGTGACAAATATCAATTTAAAAGAATAAATGAAATGCTCAGAGAGCACAAAAGAGAGAGAACAAGAATATGTAATTGTTTAATATTTTGGATTTGAGACTCTGAAAACTTACAGGAAGTATGTTTGGTTTCCTTGTCTAAGAGTCATACATTATTCCCTCTCATCAGGCAATATTTTTAATAGAGAAAGAGCATGTAAGCAGAAATACAGTAACAAATAATTTTCTTATACAAAGAGTAAGAGACAGTCATAATCTATCCTATACAATCATTTTACAGATGAAGAAATTGAGCTTGAGAGCAGTTAGGGGACTTGTTCAAGGTCACATCAGTAGGGACACAGCCAGGCCTCTTAGAACTTAAGAAATCTTTTATCTCTCAATCATTGTACATACTCTAGAGTTGTACTGTTCAGTATGACAGCTACTAGTCACATGTAGCTATTTAAATTAATTACAGCTGGGCGCAGTGGCTCACGCCTGTAATTCCACACTTTGGGAGGCTGAGGCGGGTGGATTGCTTGAGGCCAAGGTTTCGAGACCAACCTTGCCAGCATGGTGAAATCCCATCTCTACAAAAATTATGAAAATTACCTGGGCAGGTGGCACATGCCTCTAATCTCAGGTACTTGGGAGGCTGAGGCATGATGCAAGGAGAATCGCTTGAGCCCCCGAGGTGGAGGTTGCAGTGAGCTGAGATCATGCCACTGCACTCCAGCCTGGGCAACAGAGTAAGACTCTGTGTCAAAAAAAAAAAAAATTAATTACAATAAAATAAAATTGAAATTTTAGTTCCTTAGTCACACTGGCCACATTTTAAGTGTTCAACTGTCACTTGTGGCTAGTGGCTACCACACTGGACAGTCCAGAATATGAACATTTTCATTATCTTAGAAAATTCTGTTGAGCAGTGCTGTTCTTGGTGTCAAAGGTCATCTCGTGATTTGTATATATGATTGTACAGTTTCTTAATAAATAAATTGTATATAGTGCCAAATAGCAGCCTTTGGAACTTTTACATTATTTGTTCCTAGAAACAAGGCTCCAGAATCTACTGTAGTGTCCAACTCCTATAAAGGAAAGAATGCATCTTACTTTTCTTCATATCCTCAGTGTGGCATAATGATACATTTTTTTTTTTTTAATTTCAAAATAGTCACTGCTGGCCGTGCGTGGTGGCTCATGCCTGTAATCCCGGCACTTTGGGAGGCCGAGGCAGGTGGATCACGAGGTCAGGAGGTCAAGACCATCCTGGCTTACATGGTGAAACCCTGTCTCTACTATAAATACAAAAAATTAACTGGGTGTGGTGGTGGGCGCCTATAGACCCAGCTACTCGGGAGGCTGAGGCAGGAGAATGGCATGAACGTGGGAGGCAGAGCTTGCAGTGAGCCGAGATTGTGCCACTGCACCCTAGCCTGGGCGACAGTGTGAGACTCCGTCTCAAAAAAAAAAAAAAAAAGGCGCTACTATGACTACCAACATGTTCTGCACTTTTTTTTCTGTGCCAGGGATTATTCTAAAAGCTTATGGCCAGGCGCAGTGGCTCACACCTGTAATCCCAGCACTCTGGGGGGCCGAGGTGGGTGGATCACAAGGTCAGGAGATCGAGACCATCCTGGCTAACATGGTGAAACCCCGTCTCTACTAAAAATACATAAAAAAATTAGCCGGTGTCGTGCCAGGCGCCTGTAGTCCCAGCTACTAGGGAGGCTGAGGCAGGAGAATGGCGTGAACCCAGAAGGCAGAGGTTGCAGTGAGCTGAGATGGCGCCACTGCACTCCAGCCTGGGCGACAGAGCAAGACTCCATCTAAAAAAAAAAAAAAAAAAAATTATTACTGTATGTAAAATCTCATGTATTTTCACAAAAATCTATGAAATTGAAAGTACTATCTCCATTTTATAGATGAAAGATTGAACAATTTGCCCAATATCATACTAGGAGTAGGTGGGTACAGGATTTGAATTAAGGTCATTGGACTCCTGAGTCAATGTAATTAATCCCTATGACAGTAGAATTTCTGTAAATGCTGAGTGAATAATTGTTAAAATTTAGAAAGTGACATCTGTAAAGGAAAAGGTAATAGAAAACTAGGAAGTTATACAAATTTGTCTTTTTTTTTTTTTTTTTGAGACAGAGTCTTGCTCCGTTGTCCAGGCTGGAGTTCAGTGGCATGATCTCGGCTCACTGCAACCTCCGCCTCCTGGATTCAAGTAGTTCTCTGCCTCATTGTCCTGAGTAGCTGGGATTACAGGCCACAGCGCCCGGCCCCAAATTTGTCTTTTTAGTACTACACTTGACACATGAGATTTTTTTGCAATTTTTTTTGTTTTGTTTTTTAGCTCATCAGCTATCGTTAGTGTATTTTATGTGTGTCTTAGAACACTTCTTCCACTGTGGCCCAAGATGGCTTTGAATGTGACCCAACACAAATTTGTAAACTTTCTTAAAACATGATGAGATTTTTGCCAGGTGCAGTGGCTCATGCCTGTAATCCCAGCACTTTGGGAGGCCGAGGCGGGTGCATCACCAGAGGTCTGGAGTTCAAGACCAGCCTGACGGATATGGAGCAACCCCGTCTCTATTAAAAGTACAAAATTAGCTGAGCGTGGTGGCGGGCGCCTGTAATCCCAGCTAGTTGGGAGGCTGAGGCAGGAGAACCACTTGAACCCGGGAGGTGGAGGTTGCGGTGAGCCAAGATCACACCAAAACAACAAAAAATTATGATTTTTTTTGCTCTTTCTTTCTTTCTTTTTTTTTTTTTTTAAGCTCATCAGCTATTGTTAGTGTTAGTGTATTTTATGTGTGGCCCAAGGCATTTCTTCTTCTTCCAGTGTGGTCCAGGGAAGGCAAAAGATTGGACACCCCTGTTCTAGAGGGGTGACTAAATTCTTGACACCCTTTGGCAGGAATGCTTCCTAGATGGTGAGTGTGCTTCATATCGTCTCCACTAAGAAGGCACGCAGCATCTCACTGCCTTACGTTTAGTGATGCTAAGCTCAGCCAGTGGGTTCAGGAGGTGACAGCGTGATCTCTCCATTATAAAGTTCCCCATCAACCTTCTGTCTCATGGTTTCACTTACTACCATTGCCTGCGTGAATTTTTCATTAGGGGTTACAAAGTGGTAATTTTGTAATTCTGTCATTCCTTGCCCCCCTCCTTTTTTTTTTGAGACAGTTTTGCCCTTGTCACCTAGGCTGGAGTGCAGTGGTGCTATCTTGGCTCACTGCAACCTCCGTGTCCCAGGTTCATGCGATTCTCCTGCCTCAGCCTCCCGAGTAGTTGGGACTGCAGGCGCCTGCCACCACGCCTAGCTAATTTTTTGTATTTTTAGTACCGACGGAGTTTCACCGTGTTAGCGAGGATGGTCTCGATCTCCTGACCTCATGATCCACCCGCCTCGGCCTCCCAAAGTGCTGGTATTACAAGCGTGAGCCACTGTGCTTGGCCCTCTTTGACCATTTTTTAGCTGGAATTCTTCTTTTAAAAAAATTCAAACTCTCAATAATCAGGACTATTTGGTTACTTGGAAGTACAGAAAGAGCAGAATAAATGCTTTGCTCTTTTCAAAGTACAGAAAGAGGAGAATAAATGCTTTGCTCTTTTCGCAGTACAGAAAGAGGAGAATAAATGCTTTGCTCTTTTCTTTTCGCAGTACAGAAAGA
>NW_012105475.1:6267496-6269326 GCF_000951045.1 Mandrillus leucophaeus
ATCTTGGCCAGGCTGGTCTCGAACTTCTGACCTCGTGATTTGCCCACCTCAGCCTCCCAAAGTGCTGGGATTACAGGCGTGAGCCACCGCGCCTGGCCCTGATGTGAGGAGTTTTTTAATAGAGAGGTAGGGTTATTTTGTTGTGATTTTTAAAATTGTTATTTGGCTTTGTGACTCTTAGGCTCGTATCTTAAGTTAAAATTTCCTTTTCAGCCTGTCTTGCAACTGTTATATATAGAGATGAGGCCACATCAGCAAACAAACATTTTCTTTTCTGATTTTTTTCTTTGGCGGTCGGCAATTTTGTAGTACATTACGGAGTATCCATTTACCCAACTGGGCCATCTTGGTCAGTGGTTTAGTAGCTTAATGGTCTGAGTGATAAAGATATCATCTAAGAGAGCTGCCTGTGAGCCAAACTGATTTGATTCTACCCTGTCTTACCTATTTCCTTGTAGACTGATCTTAGGCAAGTTCCTTAACTTCTCTAAGCCTCAGTTATCTTGAAAATGTGAGTAATAATAGTGCTTGCTCGGCACTTAGTAAGCTCTCCATGGTACTCTTGCAATCGTTGAAGGGATGCTTTCTTTCACATTTTTTGACAATAACTACCACCACCACCATCACCAGCACCACCACCACCACCACCACCGTCACTACTACTAGTAATAATAACAACAGCTACTATTATATTAACTGCCAGTAATGCCTGCCATTGTAACACGTGCTTCACATACAACTTTAACTACAAGTCAGACTATATATTCTGAAATCAATGCTTTAATTGTAAAAAGTATTTGAGAGTTAAGGGAAAATTTTATCACTGAGGAGGGCATTTCTCTCTCTCTCTCTCTGCTGTATACTTTTTAAAATTTTTTTTGAGACAGAGTTTTGTTCTTGTTGCCCAGGCTGGAGTGCAGTGGCGTGATCTCAGTTCACTGCAACCTCTACTCCAGGGTTCAAGTGATTCTCCTGCTTCAATCTCCCTAGTACCTGGGGTTACAGGTGCCTGCTACCATGCCTGGCTATTTTTTGTGTTTGTAGTAGAGACGGGGTTTTGCAATGTTGGCCAGGCTGGTCTCACGCTCCTGACCTCAGGTGATCTGCCCACCTTGGCCTCCCAAAGTGCTGGGATTACAGGTCGGAGCCACTGCACCTGGCCTCTCTGCTATGTACTTAATAAATACTATAGAAGTACAGTTTTAATAATAGAGTAATTATTAACTATGAAATATTTCACAAAAAGGAAATGAAAACATACAGATTAAGGAGTACTGTCCCTCAGAGTGCATTCCTACTCTTTTCCATTTTCAAAAGGCAAAAGAGGATTGAGGAGAGGCGTGGAAGCATTAGTGGGCAGCTGTTTCCCAAGCTACTCTTTTTTTTTAAATTTTTATTTTCAACCTCTGTAGCCCCCCTTCCTAAAGTCATCGGAGATAGAGGCTACCTGTTTTACCCACATCCCCATTCTGCAATTTTTCTTTCTGTGGAAAAAGGGAAAAGGATAGAGCAGAAAGGCTGCAAACCACAATGTTGTGGTGGCTTGTAGTTGATCCAGTCTGCATTTTGAGCAATGAATTAGTGATGCAGAAAGACTTGCTCATATTTTTTACTGTCCTTTTCTTAGACATTTTCTCAAAGTCACAGAAGTGCTTTTTCGTATCTCAGAGGTCTGTAGTGCTATGACAAAATATTTAATATAGTTTGTCCTTTTGTAATTTTACAATAAAAAATATGGAAAAGCAACGTAATGGAGTCTTATAAACTTGATGTCAGCCAGATACATACAATACATAAGTATACAGTGGAAACCACAAGGTGACTTTCTGT
>NW_012105475.1:6272615-6274268 GCF_000951045.1 Mandrillus leucophaeus
TCTTTTCTTTTTGAAGTACAGAAAGAGCAGAATAAATGCTTTGCTCTTTTCAAAGTACAGAAAGAGGAGAATAAATGCTTTGCTCTTTTCTTTTCTGCTTGTAGTGCTCTGTTTTTGTCTTTCCAAAAGGAGCTCTTGCTTTTTCTCCTTTAGTAGTAAAATTAATTTGTGAATTTTTATATTTTAAATATGCTTCAGTCAGTTGGATCTATTCTCTTTTTTGTTTGGTTTCTCTAATCTTTAGCCTATGGGAGCTCTTCAAATAGTCTCCTATGTCTTTTAACGTGCTTCATTAGTTCTTTTTTTTTTTTTTCTTGTCACCCAGGCTAGAGTGCAGTGGCACAATCACAGTTCACTGCAGCCTCCACCTCTCTGGCTCAAAGAATTCTCATGCCTCAGCCTCCTGAGTAGCTGGGACCACAGGCACACACCACCACATGCCCAGTTAATTTTTGTTTTTGTAGAGACAGGGTTTCGTCATGTTGCCCAGGCTGGTCTCAAACTCCTGGACTCAAGCCGTCTGCCTGCCTTGGCATCCCAAATTGCTGGGATTACAAGTGTGAGCCACTGCACCCGGCCTTATTAGTTCTTGATAACCTTTGCTTTCTTGTTCAGATGTTTGAGGCTCATCTTGCATATTCCCTGCCCCAGACTTGGAACTGGTCATACCTTGAAAAGGCTTGATTCCTTTCAGTATGGAAGGCATTAGGCCACTACAATCAGAGTATAGAAAGTGCTTATTAATAGTAATTGAATGTTATTGCTTCTTAGATTTTTCAGTAGACAAAGCTTAGAAATACTTATTTTAAAACTTTTTTTAAAATGAGTTACTACTTAGAATATGTACATCCCCATCTACCTGTACCACAGCTTACTTTGCTGTTAAAATCACACAACCTCAAATTAGTGTTTTAGATTCAGTTCTTTTTCTTTTAGCTTGTACATGATCTTTTAAAAATCAGTGTTTTTCTTGTTCTTCCTTGTCATTTCCTTTGTAAAAATAGTTTTAAAAATTAATGTTTATTTGTTCCAGATAGTTGGTATTAAAAGAAACTTTTATCAAAACCCCAAGTGTATACTTGAAAATATATTTATACTTAGTCAAAAGGGGAACTTTTTTTCTTTTTCTTTTTTTTTTCCACACAGGGTCTCATTCTGTCAGCCAGGCTAGAGTACAGTGGCATGATCATGGCTCACTGCAGCCTCGACTTCCTGGGCTCAAGCACTTCTCCCACCTCAGCCGCCCGAGTAGCTGAGACTACAGGCACGTGCCACCAATCTTGGCTAATTTTTGATGTTAGGAGATTTTTTGTTTTGTTTTGGTTTTGGTTTTGGTTTTGGTTTTTTTGAGACAAGAGTCTCACTCTGTTGCCCAGGCTGGAGTGCAGTGGCACGATCTTGGCTCACTGCAACCTCCACCTCCTGGGTTCAAGCGATTCTTCTGCCTCAGCTTCTCCGAGTAGCTGGGATTACAGGTGCCCACCACCATGCCCGGCTAATTTTTGTATTTTTAGTAGAGACGGGTTTCACTATCTTGGCCAGGCTGGTCTCGAACTTCTGACCTCGTGATTTGCCCACCTCAGCCTCCCAAAGTGCTGGGATTACAGGCGTGAGCCACCGCGCCTGGCCCTGATGTGAGGAGTTTTTTAATAG
>NW_012105475.1:6279343-6288222 GCF_000951045.1 Mandrillus leucophaeus
TGTTTTTGCTTTTTTTTTTTTTTTCCTAAAAATAGGCCATGTGCGGTGGCTGACGCCTGTAACCCCAGCACTTTGGGAAGCTGAAGTGGTGGGTGGATCACCTGGGGTCAGGAGTTTGAGACCAGCCTGACCAACATGATGAAACCCTGTCTCTACTAAAAATACAAAAATTAGCCAGGCGTGGTGGCAGGCACCTGCAATCCCAGCTACTCGGGAGGCTGAGGCAGGAGAATCACTTGAACCGGGGAGGTAGAGGTTGCAGTGAGCCGGGATCGCACTCTTGCACTCCAGCCTGGGCAATGAGAATATAACTCCGTCTCAAGAAAAAATAGAGATAAGGTATCATTATGTTGCTGATCTCAAACTTCTGGTCTCAAGCAATCCTACCTCAGCCTCCCAAAATGATGGGATTACAGGCACAAGCCACCATGCCTGTCTAGAAGTCGCCTTTCTTTTTGCATTTGATGTAATGACTAGTTTCGAAAAGTATCTTTCTATCTTCTGCCTGAAGTCAAATTTATTCACATTGACTTCCAGTCAGGTGTTAAACCATCTCAGGCATGGGGGCTCTTTGAGATTTAGAGGAAACGGAGACTGGTGGATAATGCCAACAATTTCAGTGACCCTGAATACCATGGCATATGACATTTAGAATATATTACACAGATGTCCTTTGAACTCCAACCTTCTTTGGGTAGCATTGGGATATCAAGGGCAGAACTCCATAGTCAGCACTAAGGAAGTCTGAGGTCAGTTATGTAATTCTTTACATTACCATTATTTATTTACTTTTATGTTTATTTTTTATTTTATTTTATTTTTTGAGATGGAGTCTTGCTGTGTTGCCCAGGCTGGAGTGAAGTGGTGCCATCTTAGCTCACTGCAACCTCAGGAGCTTCTCCTGCCTCAGCCTTCAGAATAGCTGGGACTACAGGAGCACGCCACCATGCCTGGTTAATTTTTTGTATTTTTAGTAGAGGCAGGGTTTCGCCATGTTGGCCAGGCTGTCTCAAACTCTTGACCTCAGGTGATCCGCCTGTCTCGGCCTCCCAAAGTGTGGGATTACAGGCGTGAGCCTCTGCACCTAGCCACCATTATCATTTTTTAAATGCCCTGTTATGTTTTTATTTGGAATAGAGTCAGCTTTTATTCTACCAAGTCTCAGCAGGGAATAGATACTTCCCGTTGTCTTCATCTGAGTATTGCTAATGCTCTTGTGGGATTGTGTATGTCTTCTATAATGGTGAAACTCCATTGCCCATTTTAAAATTAATTTAGGTTTTTTTTCTTTTTCTTTTTTTTTTTTTAGGGACAGGATCTTGCTCTGTCACCCAGGCTGGAATGCAGTGGCACAATCATAGCTCACTGCAACTTCCAACTCCTGAGCTCAAGTGATCCTCCCTCCTCAGCCTTCCAAAGTGCTGGGATTTCAGGCATGAGCCACCAGGCCCAACCGGATTTAATATTTTTATTCAGTGTGATATTTATCTGTCGTTTATATATATTCTGTCATATTACTCCTTAAACTGTAAGTTGAAGAGATTGAGATTATGTGATCCTCCCTATATAACTGAGTACTTTTTAAAATTAAACTAAAAAGACCTGTTGGAGAATGTAGGTTTTCTAGATTTTCTTTTCTTTTTTTTCTGAAAGGAGTTTCAGTCTTCTTGCCAGGCTGGAGTGCAATGGCACGATCTTGGCTCACTGCAACCTCCGCCTCCTGTGTTCAAGCAATTCTCCTGCTTCAGCCTCCCAAGTAGCTGGGATTACAGGCAGGTGCCACCACACCTGGCTAATTTTGTAATTTTAGTAGAGAGGGAGTTTCTCCATGTTGGTCAGGCTGGTCTCAAACTCCCGACCTCAGGTCATACGCCCACCTTGGCCTCCCAAAGTACTGAGATTACAGGCATGAGCCACCACACTGAGAGGTTTTCAAGATTTTCAATGATGAAAGGGAGATAACTTGTTGGAGTGGTAATAGATTAAGAGGCGGCAATATTTCCAGACATTTGGTGCTCTAGAAAAAGGCTGAAAGTTCATATTTCAAGTTATTTCATTGTTCACAGATAAGCAATCCCATGGTTAACTCTGTGCTAGTTCCTGGTCCTTTTCTCTCTTTAGCAAAGAAGAAAGGTGAAATGGTTGTTGGATTTCGACTTAGATGCATAAACTAGTGGCACAGCCTATTTCTCCTCCAACCTCTACCCTGTTTTGATCACATGTGGTGCTGCTGAAAAGTAAATTACTTTTGAGCTTTAAAAATTTTTAATGTTGCCGGGCACTGTGGCTCACACCTGTAATCCCAGCACTTTGGGAGGTTGAGGCGGGCGGATCACACAAGGTCAGGAGTTCGAGACCATCCTGGCCCTGTCTCTTATACACATCTAGATGTGTATAAGAGACAGACTGTACTCCAGCCTGGGTGACAAAGCAAGACTCTGTCTCAAAAAAAAAAAAAAAAAAAATAAGGTTTTAATGTTTGTGTTGTATTGGTGGAGAGTCTTAGGAGCCTGGTCTAAAACTTGGTGTTTCAGGAACATTTCAGTTGACAGACTTTGTTGATTTTCTTCTATTTCTTCATCTTTTAATTGGGTATTTTATATACATACACAACTTGTAATTGGGTATTGTACATTTTGAGTATAATCTTTTTGTTAAAAGAAACCTGATAATTTAAATTCATGGCATTTTGGTTTTATTACCTATATGAGAAAAGTTGCCAAAATAGGACCCCGGCTTTTTCTCCAAATCATAGGAATCTCTAATAAAACTTTGACAAACCCAGCCACTCTGATGGAAATCACTGCATGCTACTCACTGCCACCACAAATCATATCAGAAGTCTTGTTTGCTATGTAAAAGTAGCTCAGGGGCACCGACATCCTCCACAGAGCTTTAGTGTGTGAGTCTGGGAAACTTGAGATAGAGTTGTGGATTCCCATGCATCACCTCTTCTGGGCTCATGAGTGGGCACACTGGGTGTTGGCACCCTTTCCTGATGAACACAGATGCATCCTCAGGGTTCTTCTCAACCAGTCCTCCAGGGACTCTCTCCAGGGAGTTAATCAGAGTTGGCATTCCAGATAAATTTTAAATTCTATCCCTCTCTTTGATAGAGGGGGGGCCTGAGATATTCTCAAAATTACCTGTCTTGAAATGAGATTTATCCAAGGTGAGGCTGTACAGTAAGAGTGCAGGCTTTGTCATCACATGGCTGGATCCTGAGTCCTGGCTCTATCCCTTGTTAGTTGAATGGTAGTGAACTGGTCACTTCGTGTCTTCAGGTTTTGGTTTTTGGTTTTGTTTTTTAATCTGTGAAGTGGAAAGAAGTCATACCTTCTTCAGAATACTGAGGATTAAATACAGCCATTTTTATAAAGTGCTTAGTAGACTATCTAGCCCAATAGTTCTCAGACTGTTAGTATTAGTACCCATTTATACTGTTAAAGATTATTGACCAGGTGTGGTGGCTCACACCTGTAATCGCAGCACTTTGGCCGAGGCGGGTGGATCACGAGGTCAGGAGTTCAAGACCAGCCTGGCCGAGATGGTGAAACCCTGTCTCTACTAAAAATACAGTAATTAGCCAGGCACAGTGGCAGGCACCTGTAATCCCAGCTACTCAGGAGGCTGAGGCAGGAGAATTGCTTGAACCCAGGCGACAGAGATTGCAGTAAACTGAGATTGCACCACTGTACTCCAGACGAGGTGACAGAGTGAGACTCCATCTCAAAAAAAAAAAAAAAAAAAAAAGATTATTGAGGACCCCATAGTTTTTGTTTATTAAAAATTAAAACTGAAAATTTTTACAAATATATATTACTTTTAGAAATTATAATAAAACCCTACTATATATGAACAGAGATAGCATATTTTATGAAAAATAATTGTGTTTGCCAAAGACAAGTTAGTGAGTAGCTTATGTGCTTCCGCATTCAACCAGTTGTAATATCACACATCCTGCAGATTCTGGAAAACTCCACGTACCTATATGAGTGAATCAGAGTGAAAAAGGCAAATAATATCCAAGTAATAGTTTGATGATATGCTCAGGAATGGACAGCTGACCCATTTCTAGCCAGAGATTCAAGGAAAAGTTTGCTGGGAAGTGGCATTCCATTCCAAATAAAAAGACCAAGGTTTCTAAAAAGAAGGCCTTTTGCCCTTTTGATTATTTGGAATGTAGACATGATGCCTTGGTTTGTCACAGCTATTTGGGGACAAGATCGAGAGTAAAAGTCAACACATTCAGGGTGATGGAGCAGTATGACAGGAAGAGCTCTGTTCTTGAGAGCACTGTTGAACAGCCGAACCAGCTCCTACAAGTCTTACCTACCAGCTCTGAACAAAAAAAAATGTGTTTAAATAGTTTGAAATAGTTTTGGCTCGGTGTGGTGGCTCATGCCTATAATCCCAGCACTTTGGGAAGCCCGGGCAGGTGGATCACTTGAGGTCAGGAGTTCAAGACTAGCCTGGCCAACATGGGGAAACTGCATCTCTACTAAAAATACGAAAATTAGCCTGGTGTGCTGCCGTGTGCCTGTAGTCCCAGCTACTTGGGAGGCTGAGGAGAGTTGCTTGAACCTGGGAGGCGGAGGTTGCAGTGAGACAAGACTGTGCCACTGCACTCCAGCCTGGGTAATAGAGTGAGAGACACTGTGTCTCAAAAAAAATTAAAAAAAAAAAAAATAGTTTTGACTTCATGGACCATTGAAAGGGTAGGGTCTTGCCCCCCACCCCACCCCAGGACCCTTTGAGTATCATTAGTCTAGCCACTAATTAGCACCCAGTAAATTGTTGTTGTTGTTATTGTTATGAATGGAATTTTTTTTTTTTTTTTTTGAGACAGTTTCGCTTTTGTCGCCCAGGCTGGAGTGCAGTGGCACAATCTTGGCTCACTGCAACCTCCGCCTCCTGGGTTCAAGTGATTCTCCTGCCTCAGCTTCCTGAGTAGCTGGGACTACAGGCCCATGCCACCATGCCTGGCTAATTTTTGTATTTTTAGTGGAGACGGGGTTTCACCGTGTTAGCCAGACTGGTCTCAATCTCCTGACCTCATGATCCACCCGCTGTGGCCTCCCAAAGTGCTGGGATTACAGGTGTGTGCCACTATGCCCAGCCTATACATGGAAATTTTTATAACCAGCAAGTACTGTAGTATTATATAAATATTAGTGATGAGAAGTAAAGGTCATGGCTTCGAAGCTTTTTGCTATATACTTTCGTGAAGCGTCCCAAATAAGATTGTACTTCAGATGAAGCAAAAGAAACCACGGAGTTTTTCAAATACTAGTAATACATAAATGAATTATTCGAGTTGAAAAGGCTCAAGTCTTGCTTTCAGAAATTTAATTAAATATATAACCATAAAGCTTTCATTTTTTTTTCCAGAAGAGAGGCTTTTTCCCCCATCTAGAGTAATAGATCTTTGTAAAGAAAAAATTCATTACTTACTTTGAAACCACTGATAGAGTTTCTAGGGAGTTATAGTAGCCTCCTATAAAGGTGTCATGGCTACACTGTTAACCAGGTTGGGATTCATGATTGACAGGTCAGTCTTGACTTACTGGTTGGAGAGCCTTGACTTAAGCATTTATTACTGTTATAGATACAAAATCCCTTAAAGGGGCTTTTTGAGTTGGGTTTGGGCTGTGAAGACAAAAAGCACATGTGATATGATAACAAGTAACTTACACAAGCTGTCTTAAGATATCTGGGTAGTTCATATATTTCACATCTTAACAAGATATATGGACATAGTTTATATTAGCTCTACCTGTGCTTTGAGACATAGAACCTCTAATTATATCGATTTTATCCTTTCTTCTTTTTGTTGGGGATGGGTAGGTGTAGATCATGGGGAATTCGTATGCTGGGCAACTGAAATCTGCTCGATTTGAGGAAGCTCTCCACAACTCCATAGAAGCCTCACTCAGATGTAGTAGTGTGGTACCGCGGCCAATTTTTTCCCAGCTGTACCTGGACCCTGACCAGCATCCTTTCTCATCTGCAGGTAAGTTTCTCAATCATACGTATTTCTGGATTCTTTCTTTCTTTTTTTTTTTTTTTAGATGGAGTCTCCATCTGTCGCCTAGGCTGGAGTGCAGTGGTGTGATCTTGGCTCACAGCAACCTCCGCCTCCTGGGTTCAAGCGACTCTCCTGCCTCAGCTTCCTGAGTAGCTGGGACTACAGGCACATGCCACCAGGCCTGGCTAATTTTTTTGTATTTTTATTGGAGACAGGGTTTCACCATGTTGGTCAGGCAGGTCTTGAACTCCTGGCCTTGTGATCTGCCCGCCTCAACCTTTCAAAGTGCTGGGATTACAGGCGTGAGCCACCGCGCCCGGTCACTGGACTCGTTTTTTAAAAAGTGGGATTCTTGTTTTAGAAGTGGGGATTCCAAATCTTGGGACCTCTGAGATAAATTGGCTAAATGTTAGAAAATGCTAGACTTCTTTTCTTCAATTATGTCTTTCAGAACTGTGCATTTTTCCATAAGTATTTTTTTGTTAAATCTGCTATGATTTATTTGTTTATCCAGATGTCAAACCCAAGGTGGAGGATCTGGACAAAGATTTGGTAAACCGCTACACTCAAAATGGAAGTCTGGATTTTTCTAACAATCTAACAGTTAATGAAATGGAAGACGATGAAGACGATGAAGAAATGTCTGATTCAAACAGTCCACCAATTCCCTATTCACAAAAACCTGCCCCAGAAGGATCTTGCACTACAGATGGTGGGTTTCAGTTTTGTTTTCTTTTTGCTATTTTCTCTCTAATATTGTCTGACATATTTCTAATTATTACATGCAGTGCTCAAGGCTGGAAACTAGTAATTATGGCATGGAGAGGAATGAGAAATGATTATGCTCTCATTCACATTATCTCCTGTGACTTCACAACAGATGTCTGTAAGAAAGACAAGTATTATCATCTCATCTTATAGATAAAGAGACTGAAATTCACAGTTGTTGACTTCCCTGAGATGGTCTGTTTAGAATTGCCTTTGCAATTCTTGACCTGCCTTTGCAAAGCCAGGTCAAGGCTTTTCCAGTATTCCAAGTACTTTCTGCAAGAATGCTACTATTTTAGGACATTTTTTAGTGTTCCCTCTTCATACTTCTTTCTATTCCACCCCTGCCCTGCAGACAATCAGAGAGATATTAGATATTTCATATTTACTTTTTACATTTATTTTAAACACTCATCCAATACAGAGGATTAAAATATTTTATACATATTATAAATGTAAAAATTTATAGAGGATTAAAATGTGTATATTTTGATAATCCCTTTTTATTTATTAGGGTCAACCTCCTCTTCCACCAAACCTTCACACTTTGTAAGAAAATCCTAGTATAAAGCATTTCCAGTATTTCATGGTTTTGGTGATATCATAACTTAAATTACACTCTCTTCCCTCCATTTAATAGTTTACTATGCTATTTTCTGATCATCCCGGCCTGATTAATTCGTGAATAATACTTTGTCCAGATTAGCCAGAGTATTGTTCTTCTACCCAGAATGACTTGGACCTAGGATGATTTCAGTGCATGAACATTTTGGAGTGGGGGAAATGGAAGGAGAAGAAAAGGGATATAATTTCAGAACATTCCTCTTACAAAGCCTAAAGTGCAAATAATTAGAGAAAAACTAGAGCTTCAAATATGGAAAGCCAGAAAGCCCTGCTTGGGAGTTTTATTTTCTCTTGACTTTTTTTTTTTGACAATGTGATAAATAGTAAAGGAGTCAAAATCCCCTACCTAGGAGATGAGGAAACCTGAGTAATTCTCCTGGGAGCTTCTACGTGCCCAATTCACTAAAGATGGCCTCTAGCGATTAGTACTACGGCCCTGCCTGTAGCACATTATTCCTTATGAATTTGTTTATGATTGCTCAAACTTAATATAATATATATGGATTTATTCATTATTGACGTAATACAGGCTTTAAGCCTGTGAAGGTGTAGGAGGTGACTAGCATTATGTTTCTTCTTACTTGCTTTACATCCATCTTCATGCCTTTTATTTAATTGAGCTGTCAACTCGTTTATCAGGTAACAAACTGGAAGGTGAAATAGTACTTTAAAAACGTTGTTGGATTCCCATTGAGAATCTTGTTATGTGTGAGAGTTACATAGAGTAAAATCTTTAGAGGATAACTTTCAAATATCTAATTTTATACCAAAAAATGGGAGAGAGGTTTCCACTTTTCCTGTGCCCTAGGTATGTTTTTAGTTTGCCTTGTAGGGTATCTGGCACTGGTGTTATTTATAAGCAGGTATGGAGAGCTGTTTACTGCCCACCAAGGTATAATAAACTCAGTGATCTAGAGATAGCCAGTATTTCTTAAACTTTAGAACGTGAAAATATGAGAGTATATGGGAAGGGTAATATTATTTTAAAGATAAAGGAGGTGTAGTTTTTTTTTTAACTGTCTCACTCAAGTTCAAGATTTAGATTTCAAGACAATTCAAAAACACTAGTCCTACACTTAGATTCCTATATCAGCTACTTTTGGTTCTTATGATTAATGTCCATTTTTTTCCCCTTTTAATTCACCTTGGGGGAAGGCATAGACAGCTTTTTTTTTTTGGAGATGGAGTCTCACTCTGTGGCCCGGGGTGAAGTGCAGTGGCACGACCTCAGCTCACCGCAGCCTCCACCTCCCGGGTTCAAGCAGTTCTCTGCCCCAGCCTCCCAAGTTGCTGGGATAACAGGCGCCCACCACCAGGCCCGGCTAATTTTTGTATTTTTAGTAGAGACGGGGTTTCACCATCTTGACCAGGCTGGTCTTGAGCTCGTGACCTCACGATCCACCCTCCTCGGCTTCCAAAGTGTTGTGATTACAGGTGTGAGCCACTGTGCCCGGCCAGT
>NW_012105475.1:6288342-6305236 GCF_000951045.1 Mandrillus leucophaeus
TCCCAGGTTCACGCCATTCTCCTGCCTCAGCCTCCCGAGTAGCTGGGACTGCAGGCGTCCGCCACCATGCCTGGTTACTTTTTTATGTATTTTTAGTAGAGACAGGGTTTCACCGTGTTAGTCAGGATGGTCTTGATCTCCTGACCTTGTGATCCGCCTGCCTCGGCCTCCCAAAGCACTGGGATTACAGGCGTGAGCCACCGCGCCTGGCCAGTAGCTCTTTCAATTGGACTCATTTTAAGATAGTTCTAAGAGCCCTCTTACTCAAAGGGAGAACAGTTCTGAAATTTCTGAAATTTTCCTTACGAAAATGGCAATGAAATAGGGCAATATACTGCCTGGACTTATTTAAGCATACCACCTTCCCTTCATGGGAAATCCTCTATTTACTTAAGGCTCAAAGAAAGGTAAAGCTATTTTTAGAGGCAATTTAGATAAGCAAATACTTAACACCTGATGGGCTGCTGGGGTTTACCATTCAGATGTAAATTTTGGTTGCTAATTTCTTATGTAAATTATTGGAATAGTGTAGGTTCCTACCCTGCTGGGAGGCAGTTGATTGTCCAGAGTTAAGGACAACCAAATTTTAGGCCTCCAAATACTGCTTTGATTACTTTAGCTTGTGTTTATAGCTGTTTCTGTAAACTTTTCCCTTTGCCCCCTTTTAGTTTACTCTGTAACCTTCAAGTTGGAGATAATTGGAGAATGCAAATCTGTTTCTGTGAAGTGAAATCTTCAGCTGTTTTCTTAAAGAATTGCAGATGAAGTTTATAAAGAAGACCTATCTACTGTTATTCCTTTTTTAAAAAATTAAAATTGTTTGCTCTGCAAGAGGCTTGGTTTTAGAGCAACATTTCAGTGTTGTCTTCAGAAAGTGAAATTATTTCAAGGGCAGATTTGTCAAATAAATTATTTGTATGCCCGTTATCACTAACTTATGTTTCTTTGCTTGTAGACTATAAACAGGCTTAGAGTCTTCCTTAGGATACTCTTAACCAGATCTTCTTATAGCCTCTAAAAGAAAGATCACATCGGTCCCTTAGAATTATTTAGATGTAATTCAGAATTACGCTGTTGTGGAGTCCTAAGGTTTTGTTTTGTTTTTCATTTAGTTGAAGGTTTTAATTGAGATTTAATATTTGATGTTTATTAGACTAGTAATCAGACATATTTCTTGTAGTGGAACTACCTGTCACACCGGATATCTGTCACACTGGATATTGGGATCCTGTAAGTCTTGAGATAGAATATTTCATAGATTTTGTTTTTAGCTCTCCACTCTTTTTTACAGACGTATGCAGCTTATTTTCCATCTGAAAAAGCTAAATTAAATATTGCTCTTTGCATAATGTTTTTATTGTCATAGTGATCCCTGATGCTATATTTTGTATATCATTAGCTGATCTGAATCCAAGCAATGAGGATTTGGAGGAAACAGTAAATAGATATATACTTTACAGCAATAGACCAGACCCTTGGCAGGCGAACTTATTCTTAGAATAACTACAGACTGAATTCATAAACTTTTGCTTGACTTAATGAGCATTTTTGACCTTGAGTTGATTTCTTCTGGACCCTGTTTTCTAGACTCAGCCCTGCTGTGCCTTTCTTTCCTAGTCTCTTCTTAATTAAATAGCCTGTATGGCTTGTGTTGGCAAATAGCTATGTGGTAAAAGATAAAATAGGACTATTTTATTTTATTTTTGAAGAACAGCTTTAAATTTGTGAAAATTAAGAAAATAGTAGTTTCTATATATCCTCACACAGTTTGCCCTATTATTAATATGTTAGTATAGTACGTTTGCTACAATTAATGAACCAATATTGATTTTTTTTGTTAATTTTAATAACAACTAAAGTCCACAGTTTATTTGAGTTCCTTGGCTTTTTCCTAATATTCTTTTCCTGTTTCAGTGTCCCATCCAGGATATGGCATCAGATTTAATTGCTATGTCTCCTTAGGTGCCTTTTGACTATGACAGTTTCTCAGACTTTCCTTGTTTTTGATGACCTTGACCATTTGGGGAGTATTAGGCATATTTGTAGGAGATCCCCCTGTTGGAATTCATTTGATGTTTTTCTCCTTATGAGATTGGGGTTATGGGATCTGGGGAGGAAGATCACAGGGGTCAATTTTTATCATATTCCTTAAATTTTTACATATTATTTCAAGGGTACATACTATCAACATGATTTATCACTATTGCTGTTAACTTTGGTCACCTGGCTGAGGGGCTGAAGGAGTGTTATCTCCACTCTCCTTCCACTGCATACTGTGTAAGGAATCCCCAGATCACACTTAAGGAGCAGGGAGTTACACTCCACATCCTTGAGAGCAGACTATGTAAATTATTTGAAATTCTACTGCATGGGAATTCATCTCTTCTCTCCCATTTATTGATGGGTTCATTCATTTATTTATGTCATTATGGCCATAAATGCCTACATTTATTTTATGTTTATAATCTAATACTAACTTATTTTGTTGCTCAAATTGTTCAGTTTTGGACATTGGGAGCTCTCAGTTGGTTCTCGTACCACTGTTACAAACCCCCATCATTATGGTGTGGGTTTTTTTTTTTTTTTTTTCCATCAAATAGGACATTTTCTCTTTTCATTGGCACAGGTACCTCTTGACTTTTTTTTTTTTTTTTTTAGGTGAAGGAGGCTAGAAACACACCTCTCATAGAATACAGTAATTGTTTAATAATTATTGCTTTTCACCTCTAGGTGTCCTCATATCATAAGTGGGAAAACCCTCAAAGATTGGAAAACTATTTGTGTGGATTGTGTGGTTTTCATTTTGCCACAGAAATTGCTCTGAAATAATCTCTCTTCCCTAGAAAATCCTGCTTTCCTCAGGCCTTCTCCACACTAACTGTGCCTTCTCTACTCTATCCCTCTTTAGCCCAGAAACAAAATTGTAACTTTTCCCCGTTAGTCTCCCTTTTGCAATGTATTGCTTGAGAAATCTCAGCAGAAATGTCAGTCTGTGAGCATGGATTACTTTTGCAGCTTGTCAAAACTTTAATTTTAAGGACTCATTAGCAAGGATGAAATAGGTGAATGCCGACACAGTCAATGGCCGGCAGGGGCTGGTGTATCAAATGATACTCAGAAATCAATCTCAAAAGGCCACAGGGAAGGCAAGTGATAGGACCCAGCAAAAGTAGATAAGGAAGAAGTTATAGGAGAGTTCGCCATCAGACTAGAGGAGGAGGGCGAAACAGTATACAGTCATGTGCCAAATAACACCATTTCGGTCAATGACTGACTGCATATACGACGTTGGTTGGTTCCAAAGCTGAAAAATGTCTGTTGCCTGATGACATTGTAGCTATTGTAAAGTAGTGCAGTGCATCACTCATGTGTTTGTGGTGTTGCTGACGTAAAGAAACCTACTGCACTGCCAGTCATATAAAAGTATAGCACATGCAATTAGGTATACCACATGATATTAGGTAATAAATGACTGTGTTATTTCAGAGTGTACTCCTGCTACTTATTTTAAAAAAAAAAAAAAAGTTTACTGTGAAACAGCCTCAGGCAGGTCCTTCTGGAGGTATTCCGGAAGATGGCGTTATTATCATAGGAGATGACCCTCCAAGCATGTTATTGCCCTAAAGACCTTCCAGTGGGACAAGATA
Organism: Mandrillus leucophaeus; assembly: GCF_000951045.1. NCBI lineage: Eukaryota > Metazoa > Chordata > Mammalia > Primates > Cercopithecidae > Mandrillus > Mandrillus leucophaeus. The sequence goes on from NW_012105475.1 coordinate 6,291,990, forward strand.
CAGAGGTGGAAGACACTGATCTTGATGATTCTGACCCTGTGTAGGCCTAGGCTAATGTCTGTATTTGTGCCTCAGTTTTTAACAAAAAAGTTTTTTTGTTGTTGTGTTTTGTTTTGTTTTTGAGACGGAGTCTCGCTCTGTCGCCAGACTGGAGTGCAGTGGCGCAATCTCAGCTCACTGCGATCTCCGCCTCCTGGGTTCAAGTGATTCTCCTGCCTCAGCCTCCTGAGTAGCTGGGACTATAGGCGCCCACCACCATGCCCAGCTAGTTTTTGTAATTTTAGTGGAGCTGGGGTTTCACCATGTTGGCCAGGATGGTCTCGATCTCTTGACCTTGTGGTCCACCCGCCTTGGCCTCCCAAAGTGCTGGGATTACAGGCGCGAGCCACTATGCCTGGCCAACAAAAAAGTTTAAAAAGTTTAAAAAAAAAAAAAAGTAATACAAAAAAGCCTCATAGAATAATGATACAAGAAAGAAAATGTTTTTATACAGCTATACAATGTGTTTGTGTTTTAAGTGTTACTATGAATAAAAAGATTTTTAGAAGTTAAAAAGGTTATAAAGTTAAAAAGTTACAGTAAGCTAAGGTTAATTTATTATTGAAGAAAAAAAATTTTAGTAAATTTTGTGTAGCCTAAGGGTACAGTGTTTATAAAGTGTACAGTAATGTCCTAGGCCTTCACATTCACTCATTACTCACTCACTGACTCACCCAGAGCAACTTCCAGTCCTGCAAGCTCTGTTTTAAGTGCCTTGTACAGGTGTGTTTTTTTTTTATCTTTTATATCATATTTTCGCTGTGCCTTTTCTATGTTTACATATGTTTAGATACACAAATACTTAACCATTGTGTTACAACTGCCAATAGTACTCAGTACAATAGGATGCTATCCAGGTTTGTAGCCTAGGGGCAATAGGCTATACCATCTAGCCTACATGTGTGGTAGGCTCTACCATCTGGGTGTGTGAAAGTACACGCTATGATGTTCACACAACAAAATCGCCTCTTAGAATGCATCCATGTGGTTAAGTGATGAATGACTGTATATGAGTCAGGGAGGTGTTAATGAGGTCGAAGGAGCAGTTAATTTGGAGTTAAGAGACCTGGGTTCTCTATCTACTATTTCTGGTGGCTGAGTATTTGGCCTTGGGCCACTTTCTTAGTCTCTTGGGGCCCTTCTTTCATTTACATATCAAAGAGATTAGAACAGATCTGTGTTCCTCAATCTTTGACTCACAAATGTCTCCTATAATAATGTGTAATCTTTTGAATGCAGATATTTAAAAACTAATTCTGTCATTACACAGCATGTGATAAGGACTTGATTTTAAATAGTATTTATTTTAGATTGGTTTGTTTATTTATTTATTTATTATTTATTTATTTATTTATTTTGAGACAGAGTTTCACTCTTGTTGCCCAGGCTGGAGTGTAATGGTGCAAATCTCGGCTCACTGCCTCCTGGGTTCAAGCAGTTCTCCTGCCTCAGCCTCCCGAGTGGCTAGGACTACAGGTCCATGCCACCACGCCGAACTAATGTTTGTATTTTTAGTAGAGACAGCCGTGTTGGCCAGGCTGGACTCAAACTCCTGACCTCAGGTGATCCACTCACCTCAGCTTCCCAAAGTGTTGGGATTACAGGCATGAGCCACTGCACCCTGCCTACCTAGGTCAGTTTATTAATATACTGTTTGATATTCATGCTGTACAAGAAAGATTATCTACATTTGCTATTCAATAATTACTGATTAACTTACTTTAAATTTGTTGTGTAAGAAAAAGCATGTTTTGTTGACAAATTTAAAAATAAAGTGTAGGCCGGGCGCGGTGGCTCAAGCCTGTAATCCCAGCACTTTGGGAGGCTGAGACGGGCGGATCACAAGGTCAGGAGATCGAGACCATCCTGGCTAACACGGTGAAACCCCGTCTCTACTAAAAAATACAAAAAACTAGCCGGGCGGGGTGGCGGGCGCCTGTAGTCCCAGCTACTTGGGAGGCTGAGGCAGGAGAATGGCATAAACCCGGGAGGCGGAGCTTGCAGTGAGCTGAGATCCGGCCACTGCACTCCGGCCCGGGCAACAGAGCCAGACTCTGTCTCAGAAAAAAAAAACCAAAAACAAACAAACAAACAAACAAAAATAAACTATTATATTTGTTTTGAGGAGGATGAGAGGAGCTAAATGTATTTAAATGTTTTACAGCATTAAAAAAAGTCAAAATCTACTTTTAATGCCTAAATTTTGGAAATTCTACATTTTACGGTTAAAGGGTATAGTGGTTTATAGTTTTTGCATTTTTGTTCTATGTGATGGAAAAGTTGTAGGCTGCTGTTTGTAGGTAACTGCTGATAGAGTTGAAAGAGGCAGTGTTTTCTTCCTCGTGTATTAAAAGCCAAATTGGATTATAATCGCTAAATTTTTACCTTTTTAACATTTGTTTTTTGATGTCCTGGAAAAACATATTGCTTCATTTTATACAATCTTTTAATTTGTTGAGTGAGTGTGGTGAATGAATTTAACTTTTGTATCTACCAAAGAGCTTTTAAAAGTACAGTTTCCCTGAAAATATGTTCCCCCAAAAAGCAAATTTAGGCACATTTATAAAATTTCTTTTTTTGTGTTATTAACACAGAAAGTTTCCTGAGCTTCCCATCTTTAACCAACAGCCTGTTCTGTGTATAAGTTAAGGAATATGTCAGTACATATGACTGAAAATGAAAACAATCTGAACTCGTATAGTCAAAACCACACAATGATATGGGGTTTGACTGAGTGAATTGTGAGCTCACTCAGCTGGTTTCCATTAACCCTACATGTGTTAGATGAAAGGCCCTTAGAACATTCTGTTTTAAAAGTAGGATACTTACACTAATTATTTATTCATTTTTAGAAGTTGATAATGATGTCTATTTAAATTTCACTTACTATTCCCAAGTATCTTGGAACATTTTTTATGAATCCCTGGGACTTCACCACTTATATTGAGAAATGCTTTATTAGATGATCTTGAGGTTCCATATAACATAATTTGCAAATTGATACAGACTTGTGGTTCCATCTGGTATACTTTTTCTAATACAGAGTGAGTCAACATTGTAGAAAGATTGTATTACTACTTCTCAGTGACAGAGATAGCTCCCCAAGCATCCTGCTTTCCATTAATAGGCCAATCATGAACTAGGTTTATGTCTGTAAACCTAGGTTTACTGTCTATATGCAAATTAGTAACTTATTTGATTAAAATAAATTAGCGTTCCTTTTGGTACTTTAATATGACTCCTAGATTTAGTATTTTAGAATTTGATGAAAAAGTCTGTGTTCACCCGTCACAGTTTTAGCACTGTATTGTAATTATTCTTAGCTTCTCTTTTGCCAAGTTAAATAGTATGCTTTTTGTCTGTTTTCACGGTGGCAAATTTCCTCTGTCTTACATCCTGAGCATTACAGAACTCTTTGTGTAACCTTGGACAAGTTTCCTAATCTTTATGAGCCTCAGTTTCTCCATCTATGAAAAGGAGATAGTACCAGTCTTGAGTGTTGAGAGGACTGAATAAGATAATCTATATAGTATTTAGCATTGTGCCTGGCTATGGCGAGTGCTCCGTAAGTTTTAGCTGCCATCATCATCATCATCAATTCCCAACTTCCAAACCTGTGAGCCTGTTCCTTAATAGAGGTGGGTGGGCACAGCAATTTTATTTTCCTATGGGTTCCATGTATCAAATAGGCTTCAAAAAATGTTTGTAAACTAAGTAATATGACCCACATATTTAATGACTATTTTCCAGATCAATATAAATGATATTTTGAACAAATGCAGATTCATTTAAAATTGCTGAAGAAGTCATAAGTTTTTGTATTTTTTCTTAATTCATGAATTTTTAGAGTTAAATTGACTTTTAGAGCTTAAATTCACTTTTGTTAATGTTAAAAAGGGTTCTATAAGCTTGAAATGATTGAGCTCTGTAGTCCTGATAATTTTATTCTTCTACTGTCTTTTCCCACTTCTATTAGGCTTGTTTTTGAGGTTTGATGACCCAAACTATACGGTAAATTTAATATGCCCCACCACTTCATGTTTTTCTTTCAATTTTAATTTTAATTTTTTTTCTTTAAAAAAAAAAATTTAGACAGGGTCTTGCTCTGTTGCCCAGGCTGGAGTACAATGGCACAATCCTGGCTTCACTGCAACCTCTGCCTCCCTGGGTCAAGGGATGCTCCCATCTTAACTGCCCAGGTAGCTGGGATTACAAGTGCTCACCACCAGGCCCGACTAATTTTTGTATTTTTTTTGTAGAGATGAGATTTTACCACGTTGCCCAGACTGGTTTTGAACTCCTGGACCCAAGCAATCTGCCCTCCTGGGCCTCCGAGAGTGCTGGGATTACAGGCGTGAGCCACTGCACCTGGCCTCATCCAATGTTTTGATGGTGTTTTCTTTTTTATTTCTCATGCCAGTAACTGATGGCATTCAATGATTTTTGACACTTGGTTAATATCATAACATGAATTGATGCTAGGAGAATCTAGCATGGTTTTTCCCTATTTTGTATTGGGCAATGATAATGGTGCTTTCCTAGGGTTTGTGTATGGAAAGGTAGGTGTCCTCCTTGCTTCCAAAATTTTCTGAAATAGCATTTTCAGAAAATGGAAACAGGAAAATAGCATTTCCTGTTCTTGAGAGCAAGTTTCACGCTGTTGCCCAGACTGGAGTGCAATGATGCGATCTCGGCTCACTGCAACCTCTGCCTCCCTGGTTCAAGTGATTCTCCTGCCTCGGCCTCCCAAGTAACTGGGATTACATGCATGTGCCACCATGCCCGGCTAATTCTCTTTTGTTGTTGTTGTTGTTGTTTGTTTATTTTTTGAGACAGAGTCTCACTCTATCGCCCAGGCTGGAGTGCAGTGGCATGATCTGGGCTCACTGCAAGCTCTGTCTCTACAGGTGCCCGCCACCACAACTGGCTAAGTTTTTGTATTTTTAGTAGAGATGGGGTTTTACCATGTTAGCCAAGATGGCCTCCATCTCCTGACCTCATGATCCACCCGCTTCTGCCTCCCAAAGTGCTGGGATTACAAGTGTGAGCCACCGCACCTGGCTTTTTTTTTTTTGTATTTTTAATAGAGACAGGGTTTCACCATGTGGACCAGGCTGGTCTTGAACCCCAACCTCAAGTGATCCGCCCACCTCAGCCTCCCAAAGTGCTGGGATTACAGGTGTGAGCCACTGCACCTGGCCTGAAATAGCATTTATTATACTTTCATTCAGCCTCTCTTGGTTGCAAATGACAGAAACCCAACTGAAAATGGCTTAGGTAAAATGAAGACATGACTGAAAGAGTTCCAAAGAAAAGGTTTCACGGCCAAACCTTGGGAAAGGCAGATACAGCAGGCTCAGGGATTCAGACACCTCCAGAACAATCTTTCAGCCTCCTGCCCATGGTGACGGAGTTCCCTCCCAGGTCAAGGAACAGGGCTGGCACTAAGCAGACTGAACCATGCTCTCCTTGGCTCCATGTTCAGATTTTCTAGGGAACAGGCTTTGATGGGCCCTGTTTATGTCATGCGTCTACCCTTGGACCAATCAACTATGGCCAGAAAGTTGGGCTATCAAAGTGGCCCAGCTGGATCAGGTCCTAGCTCCACATCAGTTTGAAGTGTCACAACTCCCTGAGGAAGTCACATGATTAGAGTACAGACAGAATCATTCCCCAGAAGATTTGTAGCAGAACTGTAGCTGTTCCCTGTAACACTGTCTGTGATTCTTGGTTCCTTATACATTCTTCCAGTTAACTGCAATGTGAGTTCTTGGAGGAAGACATATTTTGTTCAATTCTGTATCTCCTGGTCTCGGACAGCATTTGTTGTAAATGTTTGTTTTATAAATGATGAACAGATGAATTCATAGAATACATTATGATATACAAAGTGGTTATGTAAGATTTTGTCGCAACTTGTCATGTCATATCATGGTAAAAAGTGAAATGTAACAGTTTTGGCCCGTTCATCTAGGAGCCACAAAATTCTGAACTTCAGTCTCTTCCTCTGTGAAATAAAGAGTATCTATTCTGACTCTATCCCCATCTAGAGAAGTGAATTTGCATTGGAAGTAAAATAACCCTATTACATGCACATACAAACTGCATGGTTTTCAAAGTTTGTTGTGTATTTATCATTGCCTCACTTGTGGACCAGACTCACACCTGTAATCCCAGCACTTTGGGAGGGCAAGGTGGGTGGATCACGAGGTCATGTGTTCGAAACCAGCCTGGCCAACATGGTGAAACTCCATCTCTACTAAAAATACAAAAAAAAAAAAAGATTAGCTGGGTGTGGTGGTGCGTGCCTGTAATCTCAGCTACTTGGGAGGCTGAGGCAGGAGAATCGCTTGAACCTGGGAGGCGGAGGTTGCAGTGAGCTGAGATCCCACCATTGCACTCCAGCCTGGGCAGCAGGGCGAGACTCTGTCTCGAAAAAAAAAAGAAAAAAGAAAAGAAAAAGAAAATATGAAGTCGTCACTTTGGAGTGAAGCAGAGGGTAATATTTCCTTTCAGTGTCTTTTCAGCTTTGTTCAGAAGGCCACACTTGATAGATTTGTCTTCTGGTTGGAGTAAAGGGATATAGGGACTTTAATTTAGTGTTTAATAGTGATTCCCACAAGTAAATCTACTCTCCAAATGAGTGATAAGAAGATATAATCTCACTAAACATTTCACTGTGTCCTTTTTTTTAAAACTGGTTTTTAGGTTTTTGTCAAGCAGGAAAGGATTTGCGTTTGGTATCACTGTGTATGGAACAAATTGACATCCCAGCAGGATTCCTCCTGGTGGGGGCCAAGTCTCCCAATCTGCCTGAACACATCCTAGTTTGTGCTGTGGACAAGCGATTTCTACCGGATGATCATGGAAAAAATGCACTTTTAGGTGAGTATTTCATGCTTATAAAATTCCTTTCAATATGAGGGAGTTAAAATACACATTTATTTAAAACAACTGCAGAAATTTTAAAAATATACCAGAGGATTATTTGGGGATTATATAGTTTAGTTCAATTATGATACATTTTTTTCTTTTAGTAACTTTTTTTTTTTTGAGATGGAGTCTTGCTCCATCGCCCAGGCTGGAATGCAGTGATGCAGTCCAGGCTCACTACTACCTCTGCCTCCCAGGTTCAAGTGATTCTCCTGCCTCAGCCTCCCGAGTAGCTGGGACTATAGGCGCATGCCACCACACTCAGCTAATTTTTGTATTTTTGGTAGAGACAAGGCTTCACCATATTGGCCAGAGTGGTCTCAAATCCCTGACCTCGTGATCTGCCTGTCTTGGCCTCCCAAAGTGCTGGGATTACAGGCAGTAACTTCTTAAACATTTATTTTTCTTCCTTCCTTCCTTCCTTCCTTCTCTTCTTTCTTTCTTTTTTTCTGTCTTTCTTTTTTTTTTTTTTTTTTTTTTCAGAGTTTCGCTCTTGTCACCCTGGCTAGAGTACAGTGGCACAATCTCAGCTCACTGCAATCTCTGCTTCCTGGGTTGAAGCGATCCTCCTGCCTCAGCCTCCTGAGTAGCTGGGATTACAGGTGCCCACCATCATGCCCAGCTACTTTTTGTATTTTTAGTAAAGCCAGGATTTCACCATGTTGGCCAGGCTGGTCTCAAACTCCTGACCTCAGATGATCTGCCTGCCTTGGCCTCCCAAAGTGCTGGGATTACAAGCATGAGCCACCACGCCCAGCCTTTTCATTTTTATTAATTCTCAAAACACTTAGCTTAATTAAATGAATTAAATTTTGACCAGACATTTTTAAAAAGCATGCAATTTATCAAAAATTAATATTTTATAAAGAAAAGAGAATTCACTCTCTATAGTCATTGATATCAAGTCAGCTCTGATACTGGACCTGATATCAAGTCAACTCTCAATTATTCATCTGTGGATTATTCACTTTGTAAGTTATTTGTTGTTTTTCCATACCACACATTATTTCTATCTATACTTGTGTGATGTGAATCTCACTTTATATTTAACATTAGTTCACCCAAAATAACTAGGACTATATATCTTTATATTTCTATCTATGTGATATAAAATGTAAATGACTTTATCTCAGAATTATTTTACTTTGTGATATTAGTGTCTGGGCTTTCTCACAACATAGCCTCCCTATATCATAAATAACAGACTTGATTTATGTTATTTTAAATAATTAAAAAGATAGCACATGAGATTTGTTGCTTTTTTACTGCTGCATTTCTCTGCTGTTGTTTTTGTTTCTCAGAATTTGTCTTACTATAGATGAAAATCATGTTTTAGGCACAAATATCAGTGAAAAGGAAAAAGAATAGAGCAGTGAATTCAAATATTGTATTGATCATGATATGTATTTATTTATGTAGTTTGATACATTCTTCCTAGTTATATAGTGTCATCAGAAAGTCTAGCAATACACTGATCAATAAGTGAGCCTGCACACGCTTTATAGAAGTTCCTTAAATTATAGTTTAAGACTTCTCATGGTTCATAGGAAAAGAAATGGTAGTTTTCATTTTTCATAAGGCTCTCATAAAAAAAGAACATTTTCGGCCGGGCACAGTGGCTCACGCCTGTAATCCCAGCATTCTGGGAGGCCGAGGCGGGTGGATCACAAGGTCAGGAGATAGAGACCATCCTGGCTAACACAGTGAAACCCTGTCTCTACTAAAAAAAAAAAAAACAAAAAACATTTTCACTTTTTTTTGTTTAGTGAAATTGAGCAGATGGTTTAATATAGAAGTCTAATGATAAATCTAATATGCTGGACTAAATTAGCAAAGACGATCCAACTACTCGTTTTTTTATTAAGCAGTATTTATTCAAAATGTACTGCATGACAGAAATCACACGAGGCTCTCATGTAGGGACACAACAGTTATAAGACTCAGTCCTATTCCATACAGAGCTTACTACCTAGTAGGCTGTAGTAGAACAACTTCAGAAAACTTTTTAGCATTTGAAAAGCATTATCGTCTCATCTGATGAAACAGTTCAGGCGTGGCTCTGACTGTAGACAATGAAAATCTCTCATAATGCATTTTTTGTTCAATGATTCTTTGTGACTAGAGAATCCTCTTAGAGTATGTCATGCAAAAGACACAGAAAACACCATCAGAATAATAGACTGCATAATCCTTAGAAATTAGGAGTGAGACCAAAGACCATATGCTTTGGAATCAGAACTGTGTTCAAATTCCAGATTTGCCACTTAGTACTTCAAGAACTTCAGCAAGTATTTTAAGAACTTAAAGTTTTAGATTGCTCGTGCATATAATGGGGTCATTAACACCTACCTTGCAGGGTCATAAAGATCAAATGAGATGATGTCCTTAAAGCACCCACCAAGCACAGTGCTTGGAAGATAGTATTTACTCTTCAAATGGCAATTATTTTACTATTGTGTTTATTAAATACTCTTACAGACTTGGAACCTTGCTTACTTTCTCTAGCCTTGTAAGTGGACGTAATTTTTTACTGACCACTTCTCCATGTAAAAGTGCAGTGCAACAGCGAAATGGCAGAAGGTTTTTCTTAAATAAGCACATTGTTGGGATTTTTACGTGTTTGATACTCTATTGTCCAAAAACTAATACCCAACATTTCTTACTTAAAGTGGATGATTTTCATATGCATTAAAATATAGTGGAAAAATGTTTAAGCTTCCGCTATTCTAGAACCCCTGCGGATTCAAATATCAATTTGCCTAAATTTTTATATAAACTATGCAGATTCCAAAGACTATGGGGGAATGATTTAAAAATATATTGATCCAGTTGGTAGTGCATGTGTCCCAAATCTGCCATGCAATTGGAAGACTTGATTGCCAGAAAAACTAAAAGGTGATTTGGCTGAGAGTGGTGTTATTTTTTGTTTTCAATGACAACAAGAACTTCAGGCAGATAAAATCTCCCTTGAAGGAAGGCTAATGCTGAAGCCATACAGAGTTTTTTAAATGGACTGTAGGATTCTAATTCTTTTATGTTGTTAACTTATCATTAATGTGAAGATTCTCTCCTTTGCAGGTTATTCTAACCCATGGCTTTTCTTCCTCTTCACACTCTTGCTTTTCACCTCAGAATAGACAGAGGAAAAGATCAAACTTAACCTCGGTAGTTTGTGAATTCTAATTCTCACACGAATGTTTTCTAAACCACTTGGACCTATCAGTTGAGCCTCATGTTTTGGCACTGTTCTTGATTATTTTGGCTGAAAGGTTCTTGTAGCTTTTTTTCTGTGTTTTGGGTGTGGCATATCTACTTCACAGGTCAGGCAGTTTTCCAGGAAGGTGCGACGGTCAAACCAGAATGTAGTTTCCACAAAGGCAGAGACTTTGTCTGCTTTGTTTCGTGCTAAAAAACCTGGTGCCTGCAACAGTGTCTAGCACATAATACAGTATTTGTTGGATGGATGGATGGATGGATGGATGGATGGATGGATGGATGGATGGATGGGTGGGTGGGTGGGTGGATGGATGGATGGGTGGGTGGATGGATGGTTGGATGGGTGGGTGGATGGATGGATAGATGGATGGATGACTTTGGTGACCTAGGCAGCCACTGGCAACCTTTTTTGCAGGGGGAGGGGCTACTTTTTTAAGGTATTGGACAAATAGATGCTCTCAAATACAATCCATCTCTGAATATATTTTAAGTCATTTATAAAATTATATTGTTTACATGTCTATAAAGTGGCAGTAATAAGTTATTAATTCTGTGTAATCGACCAGAGGTTATGAATCTCTCTTCTTCACCACTGTTTCCCTAGTGTTTAGCAAAATGCCTAGCATATGGGTAGATGCTCAATATATAGTTGTTGACTGAATAATAATAAATTGGACTTCCCATTTATAAATGCTTTGAATTGATGGTTAGCATTCTGAGATTAGGATATTGTGAGATATTCTATCATTAATCCTTGTGGCTTTTCTCTTCTCAATTTATATATCTTTGTTAATTATTAATATCTATCAGGTTAGCTCAGAGGTCTGAAAAGAGTGTATCACTTCATCAGTGAATTTGTTTTCCGTTATTTATGTATAGAAATATTGCCTTTATACAATATGGAATGCCCTTTCTTATTACAACATTTTTGTGCTTTTCATCTATGTCACAGTAAATGTGTTATGTCCTCATCAGACACAACAAGAAGAACCCACTCTTACTGTCTGTTTTTAGTCTGTGTATTAAGAGGGACTGAAAAGTTAATTTTCAATAAAAAAAAGGCATGGCAAAAAAAAAAAAAGGCATGGCTTTTCATCTTCCCAGTTTTCTCTGTTTCTTCTTTTTTCCGTGTCCCCTGTTCTAACCAGGTCACCAACATTTTTGTTTTGTTTAATTTGTCTGAGTGGAATTATTTGGATATTAGATCTAAAGGAATAATAAGCTAGTATGAATAAAGAAGTGTTAGAAAAGGAGAAATGGGAATCTCATGGTACTCCTGTCGGAAAATATAGCTAGATCTCACAGAAACTAGAAGCTGATAGAGCCCTGAATTTGCACATCTGTCCCGTGCTCTGCTCTCCTCTTGGCAGATCAGCTTCCTCTTCATGGTTCTTGGTTCCCATACCCTAGCTTACCTGTGGCTGACGTAACCCTAATTGGGATTCCAATTCTGTAAAACCTTACAAATCCAGGGTCCAGTACCACCTGCCTGACTTTTTGTATTTATTTCAAAATTCCAGGAGAGAGATTCTGACTGTCCCAGACTGGGTCAGATGGTGGGCCACAAGCTCACCAGCTGTGACCATGGAGGCAAGTCTGAGTGGTAGAGAGGGCAGAGAACCAGGTTATCTAAGGAAGGAGTATGTGGGGAAGAAATAATAGACATTCTAGAACCAAGCTTTTTATTATATTATGTGCTCTATTTCCTTAACCATTATCTACTGTATTTATCAACCCTATTTCCTTAACCTTTTAGAGGCTAACCTTTCCTTTCCTTTTAGAGCAGCATTTAAATTATTTCCAGTCTTTCACTGTTACAAAATAACTCTGCTAAAGAAATGTGTACCTGTTTTTTTTCCCTCTGAATTATTTCCTTGAGATTGAGACATTTTTGGATCAAAGAATGTGAACGTTTCTATGTTGTTTAATACATAAAAGTATTGTATCAACTTACAAGGCCATTAGTAACATTGGTTTTCCTCACTTCAGGGTTTTCTGGAAATTGTATCGGCTGTGGAGAAAGAGGATTTCGATATTTCACGGAATTTTCCAACCACATTAACTTGAAGCTCACCACTCAGCCAAAGAAGCAGAAGCACTTAAAGTACTACCTAGTCAGAAGCTCCCAGGGTGTACTGTCTAAGGGACCTCTTATCTGCTGGAAAGGTAGTCAATTTCCAGGAAGAAAAGGGGAGGGAATGGAGATTTTAGAGTGGTGACAAGTGACCCATACAAGATTCGGAGTTCAGGTGGGATACAGATAAACATCTCAAGTTCAGAAGGATATCCAAAAATTTAAAGCCTTCTGGTGTGTTATTTGACTTGCCCCTTACATTTTTAACAGAGACAATTCAAGTGTAGGAAAGTGCATGTCTCTGTATTTGTCTCTTGGGAAGGGGGTACAACTCTCAAGGGGAAAAATGGACTTTTTCTAGCTCTTCCGTCATTTAGAGAGGACCTCAGAGTGACAGCTCCTTGGTTAGATGCCCTTTTGACTGTATTTAATTTCTTTGGAGATTTTCGAACATCTGTATTTTTTTTCTATTTTAACTAGAGCTAAACATACTTAGAATAAACATTTATGTTCTCTTCATAATACCTGGGAAAACACACTATTAAGTTGGCAAAGTGTTATTTCTTATAAATTAGGAAGAACTTAACTTATTTATAGAAATGAATCCAGTTGAAACTTCACATCTTCATGTGCTTGATAGGAATTGACAGAAGTTCTCTTCACTGTGCTAAAGAAAAGAAGTATTTAATTGTTATTCTATTGATCAGTTTCTTAGATGCTGAGATTTTTTTCTCCATATAATAACTATCTTTTTTTTTTTTTGAGATGGAGTCTCGCTCTGTCGCCCAGGCTGGAGTGCAGAGGCACAATCTCGGCTCACTGCAAGCTCCACCTCCCAGGTTCATGCCATTCTCCTGCATCAGCCTGCCGAGTAGCTGGGACTACAGGCGCCCGCCACCACGCCCAGCTAATTTTTTGTATTTTTAGTAGAGACGGGGTTTCACCATGTTAGCCAGGATGGTCTCAATCTCCTGACCTTGTGATA
>NW_012105475.1:6305486-6331356 GCF_000951045.1 Mandrillus leucophaeus
GGTTCAAGCGATTCTCCTGCTTCAGCCTCCTGAGTAGCTGGAATTGCAGGCGTGTGACACCACACCCGGCTAATTTTTGTATTTTTAGTAGAGAAGGGGTTTCATCATATTGGTCAGGCTGGTCTCAAACTCCTGACCTCGTGATCTGCCCGCCTTGGCATCCCCAAGTGCTGGGATTACAGGTGTGAGCCACCGTGCCCGGCCTATAATAACTATTTTTAACGTTTCTATTTGTTGTCTATACAATATTTTTTCCTGACTATGAAAAACAGCATAATATTCCAAATTACAACTGCAGGTTTGTTTCTGAGTCCTTCACCTTAATTTCTCTTAGTTACCTTTGAAGTAGCATTATATAGTTCTTTAGGAAATGGGTACATATTCCAAGATAGGTATCATCAGAACTTAAAGCTTGTGACCACTGAATCATAAGCTGGTGAATAAGTCTTTGTCCTATTAAATGATTTTTCTCAGAAAAATCATTTTGAATGTCATGAATCCTAATAAAAGGGTAAAAGTAGGATAGGTATCACCTCCCTCCCTTTTAATTTCCTTCTTTAGCCTTGTTTTGGTTGCATAAAATATTTTTAACTTCTTAGTTAGTACTCAGTGGCAATTCGTCTTTCCTTCCTTCCTTCCTTCCTTCCTTTTCCTTCTTTTCTTTTTCTCTTCCTTCCTTCCTTCATTCCTTCCCCTTTCCCTTTTTCTTCCTTTCTTCCTTTCCTTTCCTTTCCTTCCTTTCCCTTTCCTTTTTCCTTTTCCTTTCCTTTGTTTTCTTTCCCTTCCCCCTTTCCCCCTTTCCCCCTTTCTCTGCCTCTCCTCTCCCCTCCCCTCCCCTCTCCTCCCCTCCCCTCTCCTCTCTTTCCTTTCTTTCCTTCTTACACGATCTCACTCTGTTGCCCAGGCTGGACTGCGGTGGCTCACTGCAACCTCTCCCACCCCAGGCTCAAGTGATCTTCCTGCCTCAGCCTCCCAAGGAGCTGGGACTACAGACGCACACCACCGTACCTGGCTAATTTTTGTATTTTTTGTAGGGACAGGGTTTCACCATGTTGCCCAGACTGGTCTCGAACTCTTGAGTTCAAGTGATCCACCCACTTTGGCCTCTCAAAGTGGTAGCGTTACATGCATGAGCCACCATGCCTGGCCTCATTTTTCTAATAAAGAATAACATTTGTGAGAGAAGCCTCACGTTTATAATAGTTGCTATTTTGGAGCTGAAATTATATTTATTTGTATAATTTATATATACATGCATATAATATCAATATACATATGTGCATATATTACATATTGGAGATATGCTCTTAGGCCAGAATACAGTACTCCTCATAGAAGGTAATAGCATAGAAGGTTATAGAAAACTGCTTCCAGTCATTGTATGTATCTGATAAACTTGGACACACTCTAAAGGACCCTCTGTAATTACCTTTGTCGTATAAAATTATTTATATTCCTTTTTCACATGCTACTTTTTGAGACTAATAGGGTAAAATTTGGTTGGAAGTTAACAGTCCCACAGGCTGTGATAGTATTTACTATCTACCTGAATCAGTACAAAGCACTAATAAAATATCATCCCAGAGGCCCATTAATACTGGCTTACATAAAATGAAGCTTGGCATAGCATGATCAGTAACCACTTTGAATATTGGCTGTCTCCTTTAATAAGAACTGAGAATAATATTAATTTGAGCATTTAAAATTTTTCTCTACTGCCTATACATTTTTCTTTGCTTCTGTTTTTGGACCTAAATTAAGGTTGAGAAGAGAAGGTTATAGGCAGCCTAGACAGACCATAGGTTACTGTTCTACACTTAAACCAATCCCAGGTAGGGTGTTAACTGGTATTGAAAGGCCTATTAGGTTTTCATAAATTATTAATGTTTTAGCCTCTGTCTTACCCATAAAACTAGCATGACTATATTGGTTATGAGTATATTTCCTCTGGGAACTAGTATTTAGGGAACAAAGGTCCAATTTCTTTGCAACCATTTCTTTGTCTTCCAAACAAAAGCGTTGTATTCACTAGTTTAAACATTCTGTTGGAGTCAGGATGGGGAAGGGGATCTCTAATTAGAGAAGTGGCTGCCACTTAAGGAGCAGCAATTTAATTTAGAGATTTTATGGATTGTGTCCCCATCACCTGTTTTAACAGAACATTGGTCACTTCATACAGTGTAATTTTTACTCTTTTCCAGAATGTAGAAGCCGACAATCCTCTGCTTCTTGCCACTCTATTAAACCAAGCTCTTCAGTGTCATCAACTGTGACCCCAGAAAATGGGACAACTAATGGATACAAATCAGGATTCACTCAGACAGGTATGGGGTATTTTTCTTTTGGCATTTCAAGCATCACATGTATATTTAATGAGGCTTTTTAAAGTATATATTTACTGCTGGCTGGTTTGAATAGAGAGATTTCAAAATAAAGGTATTACTTGAGTTACTATTAGAATTAGAACTCAGCCTTGAGATGGGTTAATCCGTGAATGACCAGAACCCAAGTCCTCACAGTCCTGACAGTGGTAGGAAATTTAGCTGAAGCCTAGGACGTTATTCTAGGGGGAGACTGACAGTAGGCAATAAGTGGAAATCCAGACATGAGGGAAGTCTGCATCATAGCCATCCAGTGGCAAGTACTGGAGACACAGTCATGAAGACTGGAGTTCCAGGGTAGGGCTCTAGCTAAGCCCACAGAACATCATAGGGAGTAGTGCACCAACTGGGATACAAAACAAGGTCCCAAGCTAGGATTGTGGATCACAACGGATGAACCCAGGATCTAGTTTCTAGTGGTACAAAAGAGGCACTGGTTATGAGTAACTAGATAAAATCTTAGTGCCTGAAACTAGGTCACAATATCAGGACAGGATCAGCAGAATGACTGATCGTACTGAGCAGATAAGCTACTAGTCTGAGGCTTCTAAAAATTCCTCCAGCATAGAGCACCGGCCCAGGCCCTGAGGCCAAGATAAAATTCCAGGTGGAACCTCATGGTTCCAGGTGGCCAAAGGGCTGGAGGGCTTTACCTGAAGAGATCACTGCAGATAGCATTTGAGAAAATTACTCAGAACCAGCCTTGGTTATATCTTAGGCAAGAAGGAAAGTATTTTAAAAGACTTTGTGAATTTTTTTTCAGTTCACTTGTTTTTTGTGGAGTACATTTTACTCGTCTGATACACAAACTTCATAGCATATGTACTTTGCCAGTGTTAACCACAAATTGAGAAGAAGGTGGTCTCCATTTGCTACATAGCATACCTCTTTCAAATTAATGTGAAATTGTGATGAGCTGGTCAATTGTTTCTACTTATTTTCAAGATAGAAGTGATTATTGGAATATATTAGCAGCAGCAGCAATGATAATAAGGCTAACTTTCTTTGGGACATTTCTTGCTATGTGCCTGTACTAAGCTAAGCCCACCTCTTCCTGGGTTGTAAAAAGTTTGGCTTTTAAATTGCGCGGGAGATTTAGATAGAGGCTCTGATCTGAGAGAATAGACCACTTCTGTTTAGAATAAATGAGAGAACATAGTGTCACTACGTATTCAAGAAAGAAACAAGTTAGCATTTGGCTCTGGCCATTGAAAGAATAG
Source organism: Mandrillus leucophaeus (assembly GCF_000951045.1). Classification (NCBI taxonomy): domain Eukaryota; kingdom Metazoa; phylum Chordata; class Mammalia; order Primates; family Cercopithecidae; genus Mandrillus; species Mandrillus leucophaeus. The sequence goes on from NW_012105475.1 coordinate 6,309,088, forward strand.
CCTTCATTACATTAATGACACACCTGTATGTCTCTCTTAGAATACCATTTTTGTAATTTGATTGATCCCATAGTATACGTTATGCTGTGAAATATCATTTTTAAAACCACAGTATTAAAAGCTAAGATTTACTTCATTACAACAAAAACGTATCAAGTGTTTATTTTGTTTTAAGAACCTTATCAGATGCTATAAGGCAGGGTTTCAGTACTCGACTGATGTCTGCAATGACTTAAAAAACATTCATGGCTGGGCATGGTGGTTCACGCCTGTAATCCCAGCACTTTGAGAGGCCACGTTGGGTGGATCACTTGAGGTCAGGAATTCGAGACCAATCTGGCCAACATGGCGAAACCCCGTCTCTATCAAATATACAAAAATTAGCCAGGCATGGTGGCATGCGCCTGTAATTCTAGCTACTTGGGAGGCTGAGGCACGAGAATTGCTTGTACACAACCACGAGGTGGAAGTTGCAGTGAGCTGAGATTGTGCCACTGCATTCCAGCCTGGATGAGACTCTGTCTCAAAAGAAAAAAAATTAATATAAGGGATTAAAGAACAATAAAACAGGGCCAGGCACAGTGGCTCATGCCTATAATCCCAGCACTTTGGTAGGTAAGCCTAGGCGTGTGGATCCCTTCAGCTCAGGAGTTCGATATCAGCCTGGGCAACATAGTGAAACCACGTCTCTACTAAAAATACAAAAATTAGCCGGGTGCTCTTGCAGTGAGTTGAGATACTGCCACAGCACTCTGGCCTGGGCAACAGAGCCAGACCCTGTCTGAAAAAAAACAAAAGAAAAAGAACAATAAAACATGTAACCTTTCCTAAGAGGGAGAGATAGGTATGTAAATAAGCAGTTGTACCTGAAAATAGTAACAAGATATTAAAATGTTAATAAGAAGTAATACAATTTTAATTATACCAGAAAATATACTTTGTAAACAAATTTTGCTTTGAAAGAGGAAATCAAGATTCAGGCTTTAGCAAACGCTTCCCCAGTTGCCATCATGAAACACAGGCCAAGAGCAAGGGGAAGGCACTGACTGACTCACCGTGAACACAGTGGCCAAGTTTTAATGCTCACATTCTTTTGTGTCCCTGTGAGGATGTAAGTGGTAATTTGACCATGAAAATTAGTTATTAACAATTTCACATGCAACTTAGAAAATTTAATAAAAGAAAGTGCCTTTATAAGTGATGCTTTGTATCTAAAATTTTGTATTAATGAATTATGTTTATAGACTCTTCAATAATTTCTTTCTTCTGACACTTGAACATAATCGACTGTAGAAATTTCATGTTGGCATTATGATACCATCACAAATATTAGCATGTGCAGCACCTCCTTAACTGATTGATTGAGGTTCACCTTTCTATAGGAGATTGTTTTCTCCCTAATCTTAATTTGCAGTCAGTGACTATCTGTAATCAACAGTTTTTAGCCTCAAGTATGGGTACACACATTGTATAGTATTTGAAGAAGAGTTTAATGCACTATTTGCATGCCTTTGTCTTGAGTTCTACCTGCTAAGCTATATATATTCTATTCTGGCTGGGTTATGACTTATTGCTTGCATATTTTCTCTTAACATTTTCTTCCTTTTTTTTGATATGGAGTCTCACTGTGATGCCCAGGCTGGAGTGCAATGGCACTATCTCGGCTCATTGCAATCTCCACCTCCCGGGTTCAAGCGATTCTCCTGCCTTAGCCTCCTGAGTAGCTGGGATTACAGTTGCGTGCTACCACGCCCGGCTAATTTTTGTATTTTTAGTAGAGACAGGGTTTCACCATATTGGCCAGGCTGTTCTCAACTCCTGACCTCGTGATCTGCCCGCCTTGGCCTCCCAAAGTGCTGGGATTACAGGCATGAACCACCACACCTGGCCTTCTCTTAACATTTTCATGTAATTGCTAATTCAAATTTTGGCCACCAAACTCAGTGAAATATTTTATCATTTTTACTGAAGGGGGCTATATTTTTATCTACCTGCATTATAAACGTGACATACACATATATGATGTTTAATTGGTATAAAAGTTCAGGAATAGATGAAAAATGCATTTGTCTAACTCAGGATCTTGAAAATTTCCAAGTTTTTTTATAAAGGCTTTATTGTTTTAATTCTTGCAGTTAAGTCTGTGAGTCATTTTGAGTTAATTTTTGTGTAGTGTGAAATGAGAGTTTAAATTCATCTTTTCATGTGTGGATATCCAGTTGTACCAGCACCATTTGTTGAGCAGACCGTTTTCTCCTCAGTGAATTGCATTTGTCAGATGACTCTAAATATAAGGATTTGTTTCTGGAAAAAATGATAAAATGGGCCTCATCAAAATTGAAATCTTTTACACTTCAAAAGTCAATTGACTCTAAATATAAGGATTTGTTTTTGGAAAAATTGATAAAATGCACCTCATCAAAATTCAAAACTTTTACACTTCAAAATTTTAAGGATAAAGAAAATATGGTATATATACACAATGGAATTCTATTTAGTTGTAAAAAAAAGAATGAAATCCTGTCATTTGAAGGAACATGGATGGGACCGGAGGTCATTATGATAAATAAGCCAGGCACAGAAAAACACATAACACGTGTTCTCACACGTGGGAGCTAAAAACAGTTGACTTCATGAAGACAGAGAGTAGAATGATGGTTACCAGAGGCTGCACAGGGTGAGGAGATGGGGATGAAGAGAGGTTGGCTAATGTGTACAAACATAAAGTTAGATAGAAAAAATAAGTTCTAGTGTTTGATAGCAGAGCAGCATGACTATAGTAGTAACCAATAATATATATTTTTAAATAGCATGAAGAGAAGATTTGAATGTTCCTAGTACACACAAAAAAAGATAAATGTTTGAGGTGATGGATATCCTATTTACCCTGATTTGATCATTACATATTGTATGCATGTATCAAAATATTATCTGTACCCATTAATATGTCCAGTTATTATCTGTCCATAAAAAGACATCATTAAGAAATGAAAAGACAAACAACAGAGTGGTAAAAATATTAGCAAAACACAAATCTAATAAAGTATTAACACCCAGAATTTACAAACGCTCTTACACAGCTTAATAATAAGATGACAATGCAACTGAAATATGGGCAAAGGATTTGGAATAGACATTTCTTCAAATAATATATACAAACGGCTAATAAGCACATGAAAAGATACTCAATATCATTAGTCAGGGAAATGCAAATCAAAACCATAATGAGGGCCAGGTGCAATGACTCATGCCTGTAATCCCAGCACTTTGGGAGGCCGAGGCAGGCAGATCACCTGAGGTCAGGAGTTTGAGACCAGCCTGGCCAGCATGGTGAAACCCCATCTCTAGTAAAAATACAAAATTAGCCAATTGTGGTGGCGTGTGCCTGTAATTCCAGCTACTCAGGAGGCTGAGGCAGGAGAATCACTGGAACCCAGGAAGTGGAGGTTGCAGTGAGCCGAGATTGTACCATTGCACTCCAGCCTGGGCAAAAAGAGAGAAACTGCATCTCAAAAAAAAAAAAATAGTAATGAGATACTACTTCACATCCTCTAGAATGGCTATCAGAAAAAAGACAGTAACAAGTGTCTGTGCGTGTGGAGAAGTGGGAACGATTATACACCACTGATAGGAATGCATTGGTAAAATGTGGCAGCCATTTTGGAATACAGTTTGGCAGTTTCTCAAAAAGTTGAACATAAAACTACCATGCAGCCCAGCAGTTCCACTCCCAGATATCTACCCAAGAGAAATTAAAGTATATGTTCTCATAAAAACTTGCATGCAAATGTTCATAACATCATTATTCGTTATAATAAAAAACTAGCACCAACTAAATGTTGATTAACTTGTGAATGGCTAGACAAAAATGTAATGTATCCATATAATGGAATACCATTCAGCAATAACGAGAAACAAACTGTCGAGACAAGCTGCATCATGGATGAATCTCAAAAATATGATATTAAGTGAAAGGAACCAGCTGAAAGAGACCACTTATTGTATGGTTCTATGTATGTGAAATGTGCAGACAAGGCAAATTTATAGAGGAAGGAAAGAAGATTAGTGCTTGCCTGGAGCAGGGAGTGGGAATGGAGATGAACAGAAAATAGGGTATGAGCATTCTTATTAAGGGGATGAAAATGTTCTAACGCTGATTTATGGTGATGGTTACACAACTTTGTAAGGTTACTAAAAATCATTGAATTGTATACTTGAAATGGGCAAATTTTATACGTAAAGTATACCTCAATTAAGCTATAAAAATAGATTAAAAAGCTGCTCTGAGAAAATTCATAATCCTTCGGGGTGGCACTGTTTCTCTTTCAGTTTAATACAATCTAATTTATTGAATATCTACACTGGGGTGAGCACTTTTTCAGAGCAGATGGTAAACAGCGCAGGGCTGGGAGTCAGAGTCCTGCTATTAAGATACTGTACCTGACATATACTGGCTGACAATTGGGATAAGCCAATCAATTTTTCTGTGCTTCAGTTGCCTTTTCTTATTTGCAAAAACTGAAATTAACAACACCTGTTTTGCAACTTTGTGAGGAATGACTTAGCCTTGCTACCACACTTCTGCTCGTGTGACACTGTTCCCTGTTATAATGAGTTGCGAACCTTCTATGTTCTCTTATACGCTAGAAGCTTTATGTTCTTTTTGTTTATCTCTGTATCACCTGGTACCAGACAAATGCCTGGAAATAAATGTTATTTGAATTCTGTTTTTATTTAAATTAGATATTAGCATTTGGGGATTATTAATTTAGTCTTTCTTTATTAAGAGTACTGGTATGTACTGTTTTCTAAATGAAGATAATATGCTCATCCACCATTAAAAGAACACATGTTTTATCCCCTAGCTTGTAGGGAAGCATAGGGGTGAGCCTCCTAAGCTCTGCCCCTGTCACTCATAGTATGGCTTTTAGGAAGATTCTATGAAGCAGGGCCACTTTATGATTTTCTTTGGCCCTAGGTATCTTTGCCTATGTGGGCTCTTCCTCTGTAGAAAAACGTGTAAAATTATATTTTATAACTGTCGATATAAGGTGAATATATTATCATTACATATAAAGTCCGGCTCGGCGGCTCCTGCCTGTAATGCCAGCACTTGGGGAGGCCGAGGTGGGCAGGTCGCTTGAGCCCCAAAGTTCAAGACCAGCCTGGGCACCGTGGCAAAATCCTGTCTCTACAAAAAATATAAAAATTAGCCAGGTGTGGTGGCAAGCATCTATAGTCCCAGCTACTGGAAAGGCTGAGGCAGGAGAATTGCTTGAGCCCGGGAGGCAGAGGTTGCAGTGAGCCAAGATTGTGTCCCTGCACTCCAGCCTGAGCAACAGAAAAAAAAAAAAAAAAAAAACAGAAAGTGTTGATCATAAAGGAAAAGACTGATATTTTACTACATTAAAATTATAACTTCTAACTATTAGGAGTCACCATAGAGTAAAAAAACAAGCCATAAATTGGGAGATGATATGTGTAATACATAAAACTAACAAAGAACTAGTATCCAGAACATATAAAGAATACTTATGGGCCAGGCATATGGCTCATGCCTGTAATCTTCACTCTTTGGGAGGCTGAGGCGGGAGGATCACTTGAACCCAGGAGGTTGAGGCTGCAGTGAGCTATGATCTTGCCACTGCACTCCAGCCTGGGCAACAGAGCTAGGCTCTACCTTAAAAAATAAATAAAAAAAGAATATTTATGAATTAATAAGAAAAATATGTCAGTAGAAACAGTGAGCAGAACTTCAACAGGCGCTTCACAAAAGAGAATATCCAAGTGGGCAATAAATACATGAGAAGATGATTAACCACTTTGGTAATCAGGAAAATTAGATTAAAAATACGAGATACTATATTCAGATCCTAAATTGGCAGTGAATTTAAGTGTGACAAATAGTTGATGTTGGCAAGGATTTCTTTTTTTTTTTTTTTTTTTTTGAGATGGAGTCTTGCTCTGTCGCCCAGGCCGGAGTGCAGTGGCACAATCTCTGCAAGCTCTGCCTCCCGGGTTCACGCCATTCTCCTGCCTCAGCCTCCCGAGTAGCTGGGACTACAGGCGCCCGCCACCTCACCCAGCTAGTTTGTGGGGTTTCACCGTGTTAGCCAGGATAGTCTCGATCTCCTGACCTCGTGATCCGCCCACCTCGGCCTCCCAAAGTGCTGGAATTACAGGTGTGAGCTACCATGCCTGGCCAGATGTTGGCAAAGATATCAAGCAATAAGAACTAATATACACTGCTGGTAGGAGTGTTAATTGATACCAAATCTCTGTAAGTAAGTTGCAATACATAGTAAAGTAGAAAATGTGCATATTCTCTGATCCAGCTACTCCATTCTAAGGAAGATTTTGTATATGTGCACCAAGAGGTATGTACAAGATTGTTCATGGCAGTGTTCTTCACAGCCACCTTAAACAGGAAACAACTAAAGTGTCCATTAAAAATAGAATGGGTAAGTAAATTGTGAGACACTCGTATTTAGGGCCAGGTGAGGTGGCTCATGCCTGTAGTCCTGGCACTTTGGGAGGCTGAGGCTGCTGGATTGCTTGAGCTCAGGAGTTCAAGACTAGCCTTGTCTTGAACATAGTGAAATCTTGTCTCTACAAAAATACAAAAAAATAAAAATAAAAATTAGCAATGCGTGTTGACACACGCCTGTTGTCCCAGTTAGTTGGGGACCTGAGGCAGGAGGTCAAGGCCACAGTGAGCTGTGATCTCACCACTGCACTCCAGCCTGGGCAACAGAGTGACACCTTGCCTCAAAACAACAACAAATATATATATATATATTTCTATATATATATATATAATGAAATAGCATATGACAATGAAAATAAACAGATGCCTACCCCTAGCACTACAGAGGAATCTTACAAAGATGATATTGAACAAAAAAGTCATTCACAAAAGACTCCGTCCAATATTATTTCATTTCTATTACATTAAAGAAAGGCGAAACTAAATTATTTGAGAAATGCATGCAAAACACAGTGATCACCTCTGGGCAGAAGGAGGGAGCTGGGATGGGGAAGAGCACACAGGAGGCTACCAGCAGCTGACAGTATTTTGTTTTGTGTTTTTTCTTTGACTTGGATGGTGGTTTGATAGATATTTACCTTGTGGTTATTCCTTAAGCTATAAATAAATGTTTTATGCACTCTTCTGTATTATGATACATCTCAATGAGAACAAAAGGGTGGATTTACCACCCCCGCCCCACCCGCCACCAAACTACATACATGTACTAATGTATGTAGTCCTCATACTTTGATAGCAAGTAGTATCATAGGCAGGGATGCTATGGTGTAATAATAATGTTTGGGTCTTTTGAGTTTTTCTGTTCCCCACTGTGGTGACTGCACAGTGGGATTGTTGCTGTCATAGTAATCTCTCATAGCTGACCTTACTGTCTAAGAGGCAAGTGGGCAGGAACAACCCTAAATGGAACTCCGTAAGTGTCCAACACTTTTCCTTCCCCGTCCTCCACCATGGCTTCCTTTCCTTTTCCTTCCAAGAGTTTAGAGCTCTCATACTGCCCTCTGTGTGTCCAGAATATTTTGTGATCTGCCACCCCCTAACCTAGGCCTTCCCTGCTCACACAACCTATCACTTTGTTTCCATTTCCCCCCAACTCCTCCTCTGTCCCTGGTGATGGCTGTTTAAGAAGCAGATTGTATGGGAGTGTATCATTCAACTGTCCCTAAGATGTGGCCGTGTCTGTCTTCTTCCGCTTTGTGTCCTCCTTTGGGCACTTACCTTCCCCCTTTCCTCTCTAGGTGCATCAAAAGTTCCTCCAGCATGATTTTCCAAATTTCGTTTCTTATGAATTCTCAATTAATGCTTTTATAAAACAGTCTCTTTTTTTCCCAAATATGGTGGGAACGCTTTGGCAAATTTGCCTGCTTCTAGCCAGATACTGAGAGCACACAGGCTTTTCCTTTACACGGTAAACTCCTTGAGGGTAGGGATTATTCCCCTACTGCATTCCCAGAGCCTAACATAGTACCTGGCATGCTGAAGAGGCTCAATAAATATTCGATGAGTTCATGGATGGGAGAGGAAGGAAAACAATGATCACTCCCCTCTGAGACAGGAGAGGAGGCTAAGGGTTATGCATGTGCTTGTGAGACTTCTATTCCTGCTAAGAGAAAATGCAACCCTTTAGTAAGCATGAGGAAGAATATCCCACTTTGTGGAAATGAAGAAAGTCATAGGTAATAACAGTGAAGTCATTTTCACTTATTATACTAGCCGAAATATTTTATTTCAGTGATAAAATACAGTGCTGGTAAAACTGAAACTCTCAGCCAGGCTGGTAAAGTTGAACAGTGGTGGGACCTTTTAAGAAAGCAGCTTGGCAATATGTAACAAGAACATGAAAAATATTTACACCTTTTGCTATGATAATCCCACTTTAGAGGGCTTAACCAAGAAAATAACTGAAATGAAGAGTCAAGATATTCACTGCAGTTCCCTTTATATTAATTAAAAAGGAAAAGCAACCTTAGTGTAGAAACAATTGGGCAAATCGGGACATAAGCACATGATAAAGATGCTAAAAAGGATCATTATGAACCGTGCAGCCACATAGGAAATAATTCTGTTAAGCAATAAAAGTAAAATTGAAATAATTTTTTATCATATCATGTAAAAAGATAATGTCGATAAAACATAGAAGGATATGTACTAAAAAAAACTGGTTTGTGGGAGAAATAAGATTTTAGCATGGTGGTTTCTATTTCTGAATTTTCTTTTATGTTATAATATTCATAAACATAAAAATTCTCAAGATTAATCCAAATGTATAGGTTAGTAGAAAATGTCTGCTTTTTACTGATCTCTCGTCAGCTCTTTGCATGTGTAGAAATAAAGGCCAATACCTAATGTAGGCAAGTTCAAGATACAGGTAGATGACAACATAACTAGAATTTGAACTCTCTGCTCACTACTGAACAATTATATTGGGCAGTTACTGGGTACTAGGAGATGAGGATACAAAGATGGTTTTGAGCTCTACCTAGTGTTCCGTAAAATGCTCACGTGTGTCAGATTTCAAGAGCAGAATCGGGGTAGTAGGAACAGGAAAACAAAGGGAGAACACCATGGTCATAGAATCAGTAGCAGATCAGCTCAACATTTGCTCCTGGCCCAAATGGAGAAAAGAGGCTGGATTTACCCTCCAACTACAACAACTACAACAATAAAATACAGACAAAAATACATTAAAAAATTTAAATACACCGTATATCAGGCAACAAAGAATAGTGATCCCTGAGAGATGGGAAACAATGTGAGTCTTATGATTGCGCTTGCTGTCTTCACAATTTCTAGACCATGATATAGGGAGATGAAAGTGGGAGAACCCAGCAGACTCCTTAAGTCAAATAGAAGGAACTGAGAGGGGAGACCAGAGCAGCTAGAATTGACAGGACCAAGTACCAGAGGGAAGAGAGCTGCACAAAGAAGAGGGAAACCCAAAGATGTGCAGAGGGTCCCTCAAATGTTCAACATAGTATTGGTACCTGCATGTGAAGAAACTACTCAAAGCTGATTTTTAAAAAGTACCATTCAAGCCAAGAGTGGTGGCTCACATCTGTAATCCCAGCACTTTAGGAGGCTGAGGTGAGAGGATTGCTTGAGCTTAGGAGTTTGAGGCCAGCCTGGGCAACCTGGTGAGACCATGCCTCTACAAAAAATAAGGAAATTAGGCATGGTGGCATGTGCCTGTAGCACTGGCTGCTCTGGGGTCTGAAGCAGTAGGGATGCTTGTGGCTGCGGTGAGCTATGATTGAACCACTGTATTCCAGCCTGGGCAACAGAATGAAACTCTGTCCCAAAGGAAGGAAGGGAAGGAGGGAGGGAAGGAAGGAAAGGAAGAGAGCGAGGGGAGGGAGAATGGGAAGGAAGGAGAAGGAAAAGAAAAGAAAGAGAGAAAGAGAAAGAAAGAACCATCCAAAAGGATTAGAGGAAACTGCCCAGCATTCACACAGGGCCAAGAAAAGCGGCTATTCCCACCAGCCACCAGCCAAACAGGAAAACCACATAATACATCAGCTGTGAGATAGAGTACTTACGAAGGCCTTGTCTCAGTAACAGATAATACATAGCCCTAGACTGAGCACTGCTCCAGTCCTGCCTAAAATATCATGAAAGCAAAACCCCAAAAGATCAAATTGTTTCCAAATAATTTAACTGTATCCCAAAACAAAGCTCAAGTATATTTATAGGAATATAAAAATACTCAGCACCCAACAGGATAAAATTAACAATGCCTGACATCCAATGAAAGATTACCAGGGTGCAAAGAGGCAGGAAAATACAACCAATACCAAGGAGATTAATCAATGAAAACCAATGCAGAACTGACACATTAGAGTCAGCAGAGAAAGACATCAAAACAATTATTATAACTATATTTCATATCTTCAGAAAGTTAAGTAGACATGGCAGATACAAAAAAGACCCAAATTAAACTTCAGTGCTTGAGAAGAAAAGTACACTGGGTGGGATTAACAACAGATGAGTCATTGAAAAAGAAAAGAATGTTGAAAGCACAGTAATGGAAACTATCTGCAGCAAAACTCAGAAACAAATAGAAGAAAATGAAACAAACATCAGTGAGCTGTGGGACAACTAGAAACAGCCTAATATACTAGTAATTGGAGGGTCTGAAGGTGTGGGAGACAAAATATATATTTGGAGAAATAATCACCAAAAAGTTCCCAAACTTGATGAAGATTATAAACCCACAGATCCAAGATATTCAGTGAACCCCAAGTATAAGAGACAGAAAACTACACCAAAGCATATCACTATAAATTGCTCAAGGCCGGGCACAGTGGCTCATGCCTGTAATCCCAGCACTTTGGGAGGCCGAGATGGGCAGCTCACTTGAGGTCAGGAGTTCGAGACCAGCCTGGACAACATGGTGAAACCCTGTCTTTACAAAAAATACAAGAATTAGCCAGGCATGGTGCCGGGAATCTGTAATCCCAGCTACTTGGGAGGCTGAGGCAGGAGAATCACTGGGAGGCAGAGGTTGCAGTGAGCCAAGATTGTGCCACTGTGCTCCAGCCTGGGAGACACAGCAAGACTCCATTTCAAAATAAATAAATAATAAAAATATAAACAAATCATATCATTGCTCAAAAGCAATGATAAAAAGAAAAATCTTAAAAGCAACCAGAGAGAAAAGGCATGTAACGTACAGGGGAATGAAAATAAGCCTGACATCAGATTTCTCATGGGAAACAATATAAATGAGAAGACAGTAGAGCAGCATTTTTAAAGTTAACCTAGAATTCTATACCCAATAAAAATACCTTTCGGCCGGGTGCAGTGGCTCACGCCTGTAATCCTAGCACTTTGGGAGGCTGCGGTGGGTAGATCACTTGAGGTCAGGAGTTTGAGACCAGCCTGGCCAACATGGTGAAACCCCATTTCTACTAAAACTGCAAAAAAATTTACCAGGCATGGTGGTATGAGCCTGTAGACACAGCTATTTGGGAAGCTGAGGCACGAGAATCACTTTAACCCAGGAGACAGAAGTTGCAGTGATCCAAGATCGCGCCACTGCACTCCAGCCTAGGTGAAAGAGTGAGACTCCATCTCAAAAAAAAAAAAAAATCTTTCAAAAATGAAGGTGAAATAAAGACACTTTCAGACATACAAAATATGGAATAGTTCACAACCAGCAGATTCACACTACAAGAAATGCTAAAGGAAGTCATTCAGATAGATAGACATCATAGCAGATGAAAATCTGAATCTTTACAAGGCATTGAAAACCACTGAAAATAGTAACTGCATAGATAAATGTACATAATTTTTAAATTTAAATCTATTTAAAAGGCGATTGTTATACCAGTATAATAATATATTTTGGTTTTATAATAAATATAAAAGTAAATTGTATGACAATAGTCTAAAGACCAGGAGGGGAAATATGGAAGCTGGGAAAACTGGCTAGCCATATGTAGAAAGCTGAAACTGGATCCCTTCATTACACCTTATACAAAAATTAATTCAAGATGGATTAAAGACTTAAATGTTAGACCTGAAACCATAAAAACCCTAGAAGAAAACCTAGGCAATACCATTCAGGACATAGGCAAGGACTTCATGTTTAAAACACCAAAAGCAATGGCAGCAAAAGCCAAAATTGACAAATGGGATCTAATTAAACTAAAGAGCTTCTGCACAGCAAAAGAAACTACCATCAGAGTGAACAGGCAACCTGCAGAATGGGAGAAAATTTTTGCAATCTACCCATCTGACAAAGGGCTAATATCCAGAATCTACAAAGAACTTAAACAAATTTACAAGAAAAAATCAAACAACCCCATCAAAAAGTGGGTGAAGGATATGAACAGACACTTCTCAAAAGAAGACATTTATGCAGCCAACAGACACATGAAAAAATGCTCATCATCACTGGCCATCAGAGAAATGCAAATCAAAACCGCAATGAGATACCATCTCACACCAGTTAGAATGACAATCATTAAAAAGTCAGGAAACAGGTGTTGGAGAGGATGTGGAGAAATAGGAACACTTTTACACTGTTGGTGGGGTTGTAAACTACTTCAACCATTGTGGAAGACAGTGTGGCGATTCCTCAAGGATCTAGAACTAGAAATACCATTTGACCCAGTCATCCCATTACTGGGTATATACCCAAAGGATTATAAATCATTCTGCTGTAAAGACACATGCACACATATATTCATTGTGGCACTATTCCCAATAGCAAAGACTTGGAACCAACCCAAATGTCCATCAATGATAGACTGGATTAAGAAAATGTGGCACATATACACCACCATGGAATTCTATGCAGCCATAAAAAAGGATAAGTTCATGTCCTTTGAAGGGACATGGATGAAGCTGGAAACCATCACTTTGAGCAAACTATCTTAAGGACAGAAAACCAAACACCACGTGTTATCACTCATAGGTGGGAATTGAACAATGAGAACACTTGGACACAGGATGGGGAACATCATAGCAGGGCCTGTCGTGGGATGGGGGGAGTGGGGAGGGATAGCATTAAGAGATATACCTAATGTAAATGACGAGTTAATGGGTGCAGCACACCAATATGGCACGTGTATACATATGTAACAAACCTGCACGTTGTGCACATGTACCCTAGAACTTAAAGTATAATCATAATAATAATTAAAGAACTAAACCCACACATACATAGACAACTGACTTTTTATTTTATTTTTCTGAGACAGAGTCTCAGTCTGTCGCCCAGGCTGGAGTGCTGTGGTGCAGTCTGCTCGCTGCAACCTCTACCTCCCTTCAAGGGATTCTCCTGCCTCAGCTACCCAAGTAGATGGGACTACAGGCACATGCCACCACATGCAGCTAATTTTTGTATTTTTTGAAGAAATGGGATTTCACCATGTTGACCAGGCTGGTCTTGAACTCCTGACCTCAAGTGATCCACCTGCCTTGGCTTCCCAATGTGCTGGGATTGCAGGCATGAGCAACTGTGCCCAGCCACAACTGACTTTTTAACAAAGGCACAAAGACAATGCAGTGAAGAAAGGATAGCCTTTTCAGCAAATGGTACTGGAAGAGTTGAATATCCATATGCAAAAACATGAACTTTGATCTATGTCTCACACCACATACAAAAATTAAATAGGTCATAGATGTAAATGTTAAACCAAAAACTATGCAACTTATAGAAGAAAACATGGGAAAATAACTGTGACCTGGGTTAGGTAATGGTTTTTTGGATATAACACCAAAAGTGTAATCTGTAAAAGAACAGATTGATAAATTAGACTTCATTAAGAACTTCTCCTCCTTCAAAGACACTGTTAAGGGAATGAAAAGACAAGCCACAGCCAGGTGCAGTTGCTCATGCCTGTAATGCCAGCACTTTGGGAGGCCGAGGCAGGCAGATCATGAGTTCAGGAGTTCGAGACCAGCCTTGCCAACATAGTGAAACCCCATCTCTAATAAAAATAGAAAAAATTAGCCAGCCATGGTGGCAGGCACCTACAGTCCCAGCTACTCAGGAGGCTGAGGCAGGAGAATGGTGTGAACCCGGGAGGTGGAGCTGGTAGTGAGCTGAGATCGTGCCATTGTACTCTAGCCCAGGTGACAGTGCGAGACTCCGTCTCATAAAAAGAAAAAAAAAGAAAAGCCGCTGGATAGGAGAAAAACCTTTGCAAAGCATATAAAGGGATTGTTTCTAAAATAAAAACTTATAAAAATTGGAAAAATAAGAAAATAAGCCAATTTTTAAAATGAGAAAAGTTATATGGATGGCAATTAAGCACCATTAAAAGATACTCACTGTCATTATTATTAGGGAAATGCAAATTTAAATAACAATGAGATACCAGTATACACCTATTAGTGTGGCTAAAATAAAAAGACTGACCACATCAAGCAATGGTGAGGATGTAGAGGTGGTAGAACTCTCATGCAGTGCTGAGAACATAAAATTGTAAAGTCACCTTTGGAACAGTTTAACAGTTGCTTAAAAAGTTAAATATACACCAGCCATATGGTCTAGCCATTTTATTCCTAGGTATTTACCAAAGGGGAAAAAAAATAAAATCCATACAAACAGTTGTACACAATTGTTGATAGCAGCTTTCTTTGTAATGGCCCCAAACTGGAAACAACCCAAATGTCTATAACAGGTGAATTGATAAATAAATTGATATATCCAGACAGTAATGAACTATTGATACCCATGACAATGTGGATGAATCTCAAAATAAATCTGGTGAGTGCAAAAAGCCAGACCAATAAGAAACAACAAAAAAAGTGATACTGTACAATTCTATGTATAGAAATTCTAGAAAATGCAAAGTAATCTGTAGTGGCAGAAAACAGATCAGTGATTGCTTGGGGATGGGAGCAAGGGAAGCATAGGAAGGAGGAATTACAAAGAGGTACAAGGAAACGTGGGGATGATAAATGTGTTCATTATTTTTATTGTGATGATTTCATATGTATACATGTATGTCAAACTTATCAAATTGTGTACTTTAAGTATGTGCAGTTTATTGTCAGTTATCCCTCAACAAAGCTATTTTAAAAATCAACAGTATAAGGATGGATTAGGAAGATACCTGATTTAACATGAGTTTTGGAGGGGAAATATGTTATATTTTAATTAAATGCTAATTCAGTTGAATCAAAAGTAAAACATGATTGATGTAACTAATGCAGGCTCAGAGTGCAATAATAGAAATATGATGTCTACATTAGAAGGACATTAATTGCATGTGAATGTGAAAAGAGGTCCATTGTAGTTAACCCAGGAAAGAAGTAAATTATAGTCTACATTTTGTACAGGCATCAAGGGCAAAAAGAAAGCTCATAAAGACTTAAGCTCTTGGTCATCTGGAAAACCTTTAACAAGATTTAGCAAAGCATTTACTGAATATCTACTGTGTTCTAGGTTCTGTGCTAAACCTGTTCATTGCCACTCTGAGGTTGTAGTGCCATTTTGCAGATCACGAAACAGACTGTAGGGAGGGTTAATACTTGGTGAAATAGAGCTAGTGAGTGGCACAATGAAGATTCAAACTCTCTACTGGCTACAGAATTGGCTCCCTATGTTTTGGAAGATTTTTTCCCCCCGGGGATTTTGGGCTAACAGAAAGTAGTTGAACTATTGTATAAAGAGGATAAGGAGATTATTTTGGTATTTTTTTCCATTTCATTTCTTTAGCCACAATGTAACAGTCATTGTCCCAGGAGCTGGGAATGCCCTCAAGGAGCCGTATGACCTAGTGGGAGAAACAAGAAGTTACAAACTACCACAATGTAGAGAGCAGAGCTGTGACTTGCTAAAGGAACTTCCCAAGTTTGTGAATCCTCTAGTGCTTACAAGTTCCTTCTTTAAGTGGATATGAAATCATTAGTAGAGAGGATGAAGCCTTGGTGAGATGTAGATGCTGAGCAATCAGCTACTTACTAAGCACCAGCTTCTACACAGTAGCCTCACAGCCCTGTGGTTCACATTCGTGTCTGAGCAAGGTGACAGGGGATCACATTTTGGATATTTGGGGCTACTCCCAAATAATCAAAACTGTTCTGAAACATTGCTTGAGCCAAGGAGGTTGAGGCTGCAGTGAGCCGTGATCACACCGCTGCACTCCAGCCTGGGTAACAGAGTGAGACTCCATC
Source organism: Mandrillus leucophaeus (assembly GCF_000951045.1). Classification (NCBI taxonomy): domain Eukaryota; kingdom Metazoa; phylum Chordata; class Mammalia; order Primates; family Cercopithecidae; genus Mandrillus; species Mandrillus leucophaeus. The sequence goes on from NW_012105475.1 coordinate 6,325,265, forward strand.
TCAAAGAAAAAAGATTGGGAGGCTCGGGAAGCTGGGACATTTATTCTCACATCCCTTATTAATTTAGGATTGCCCTACAAGCATTATACTTTCTTGCACTTCTGGACTATACACAGGGCTGAGAGAGCTTTGTGGCCTTGGAGAAGGCCCTGAGACAAGTAGCTAAAAGAAGCTAGATGTGAGCTTCAGGTAGGATGCTGTCCCCAGGAGTCTGAGCTCATGCAGAACTGTGCACTAGAGCCCCTACTGAACTCAAAGGTAGATCAAAGGGATGTGATGTAGGACAACGAAGAGTCTGCTTACTACAATCTTTTTATCTTACTGGCCTCTGTTGGCAGTAATGCGTAGTGTAATTATTTGTGATATTAGTCACAAATATTTTCCCTGGTTTATAATTTTGTTTGTATATAGTATTTTTAAAGTAACAACTTTGGCCCGGTGCAGTGGCTCATGCCTGTAATCCCAGCACTTTGGGAAGCTGAGGCAGGCAAATCACTTGAGGCCAGGAGTTCGAGACCAGCCTGACCAACATGGCGAAACCGCGTCTCTATTAAAAATACAAAAATTAGCTGGACATGGATGATGCATGACTGTAATCCCAGCTTTTTGGGAGGCTGAGGCACGAGAATCACTTGAACCCAGGAGGCAGAGGTTACAGTGAACCAAGACTGCGCCACTGCACTCCAGCCTGGGTGACGGAGTGAGACTCTATCTCAAAATAAAATAAAGTGACAGCTTTATTAAGATAAATTCATATATCGTGCAATTCATCCATTAAAAGTATGTAATTCAATAAAAAACAAAAAGTATACAATTCAGTGTTTTTAAGTATTATATTCACATAATTATGCAATCATCACCACAGTAAATTTCAGAACATTTTCATCACTCCAAGGAAAAATACCTATATCCATTAACAGTCATTCCCTGTTTCATCCCTCTCCTCAGCCCCTGGCAACCACAAATCTGTTTTCTATTTCTATGTATTTGTCTATTCGAGGCATCTCATATAATTGTTACACATGACCTTTTGTGACTAGCTTCTTTCATTTGGCATAATGTTTTCAAGGTTCATCCATATCGTAGTATGTATCAGTACTTCATTCCTTTTTACTGCTGAATAATATCCTACTGTATGGATAAACATATGATACAAATCAATTTCCAATTTTTCAATAGGTAAGTTGATACATATCAATTTTCAGTTTTTCAGTCGGGTTGTCTATTATTGATTTATAAGAGGTTTTTTAAATATATATATTTGGGATACAAGGTCTTTATCAGATACATGATTTTCAAAGATTTTTCTTCCATTCTGTGGGTCGTCTTTCACTTTCTTGATAGTGTCCTTTGAAGCATAAACCTATGTTTATCCATACAATATACAATCTATGGATAAACGCCATTCATCAGTTGATGGATATTTGGGTTATTTCCATTTTGGAGCTATTATGAACAATCCTGCTATGAACATTTGTGTGCAGGTTTTTGGCTGGATGTGTGTTTTCCCTACTGTCACATTTCAAACTTGGGAGTGGAATTGCTGGGTCATATGATAACTCTACGTATAATCATTTGAGAACTGTTTCCCAAAGTGGCAGCACCATTTTACATTTCCACCAGCAATGTGTGAGGATTCAAATTTCTCCATATCCTTAACCAACACTTGTTCATGACTTTTTTTATGATAGTCACTCTTGTGGGTATGATGTCGTAGCTCATTATGGTTTTGATTGGCATTTCTCCAATGGCTAATGATGTTGAGCATCTTTTCATGTGTTTATTGGCCATTTGTATATTTTCCTTGAAGAAGTATCTATACAAATCAATTTTTAATTTTTCAGTTTGGTTGACTCTTTATTATTGATTTATAAGAGTTTTTAAAATATGTTTGGAATATAAGTCCTATATCACATACGTGATTTTCAAAGATTTTCTCCCATTCTGTGGGTTGTCTTTTACTATCTTGATGGTGTCCTTTGAAACATTAAGTTTATTTATCTTGGTGAAGACTAATTCGTCTATATTTTCTGTTGTTGTTTGTGTTTTTGGTGTTACAGCTAAGAAACCATTGCCTAATCCATGGTCATGAAAATTACTCCTGTGTTTTCTTCTAAGAGTGTTATAGCTATTATCTATTAGCTATTACATTTAGATGTATAACTCATTAATTCTTTTTTTTTTTTTTTTTTTTTTTTGAGGCGAAGTCTAGCTCTGTTGCCCAGGTTGGAGTGCAGTGGCTCAATCTTGGCTCACTGCAACCTCCACCTCCCAGCTTCAAGCAATTCTTCTGCCTCAGCCTCCTAAGTAGCTGAGACTACAGGCGCCTGCCACCACGTCGGGCTAATTTTTTTGTATTTTTAGTACAGATCAGGTTTCACCATGTTGACCAGGCTGGTCTTGAACTCCTGACCTCGTGATCTGCCCGCCTCAGCCTCCCAAAGTGCTGGGATTACAGGCGTGAGCCACCGCGCGCGGCCTTAGGTTAATTCTTGTATGTGATATAAGGAAGAGGTTCAACTTCGTTCTTTTGCCTGTGGATATCCAGTTGTCACAAAACGATTTGTTAAGATGACCACATTTTTTCACCCCTTAAATTTTCTTGGCACTCTTGTCAAATTTCATTTGCCCATAAAATGTAAGAGTTTATCTCTGGGCTCTCAGTGTTATTTCCTTGATCTGTATGTCTGTCCTTATGCCAACACCACACCGCACAATTATGGTGGCTTTGTATGAAGTTCTGAAATGGGGATGTGTAAGTCCTCCAGCTTTGGTTTTCTTTTTCAAGATCATTTTGGCTATTATGGGTCCCTTGCATTTTTATTTGAATTTTAGGATTAGCTTGTCAATTTCTGTGAAGAAGCCCTTAGCTGGAATTTTGGTGGGGCTTACTCTGAATCTTTACAATAGTTTGAGTAGTATTGCCATCTTAATATTAACCCTTCTGATCTATGAACATGGGTGTCTTTCCATTTGTTTAGGTCTTTAGTTTCTTTCAACAGTGTTTTGTGGCCAGATATGGTGACTCATACCTGTAATCCTTGCACTTTGGGAGGCCAAGGCAGGCTGATCTCTTGAGCTCAGGAGTTCAAGAGCAGCCTGGGCAATGTGGCAAAACCCCATCCCTACAAGAAATACAAAAAATTATCCAGGCATGCTGACATGTGCTTGTCATCCCAGCTACTTGAGAGGCTAAGGTGGGAGGATCACATGATCCCAGGAACTTGAGGTTGTTGTGAGCCGTGATCATGCCACTGCCCTCCAGCTTGGGCAGTAGAGTGAGACCCTGCCTCAAAAACAAAAAACGAAAAACCCAACAGTGGTTTGTAGTTTTCATAGTATAAGTTTTACACTTCTTTTGTTTTGTTTCTTCCTAAGTAGTTATTATTTCTGATGCTATTGTAAAATGGAAGTTTTTCCTTAAGTATATTTTGGGGTTATTGTAGTTACGTAGGAATACAACTGATTTTTGAATACTGATCTTCTGTCCTGAAGCCTTAGTGAACTCATTTATTACCTCTAGTAGTTTTGTAGTGGCTTCCTTAGGATTTCCTATATACGGGATCATGTCATCTGCAAATAGATGTGTTTTTACTTCTTCCTTCAAACCTGGATAGATTTTATTTTCCTTCCTAAGTACCCTAGGTAGAATTTCTTGTACATGTTAAATAGAAGTGGCAAGAGTGGACATCCTTATCTTGGTCCAGATCATAGTTTGATCTTTACCACTCAGTCTGATGGTAGCAGTGGGTTTTTTGTTGTTTTTATTTTGGGTTATTGTCCTTTTGTTTTGTTTTGTTTTGTTTTTTGTCCTCTTGTGTTGAAACTGAAAGTAGTGTGTATTTTGTAGATGCTTTTTATCAAGTTTAGGAAGATCCCTTCTGTTTCTAGTTTGTTGAGTGTTTTTATCGTGAAAGAATGTTGGATTTTTTCAAATGCTTTACCTGTGTCTCTTGACATGATCTTGTGGTTTTTGTCCTTTATTCTATTAATATGGTGTATGGAATAACATGGATAGATTTTCGCATGTTAAGCCAACCTTGAATTTCAGCTGTAAATCTCACTTAGTCATAGCATATAACCTTTTTTTTTTTTTTGAGACGGAGTCTTGCTGTTGTTGGCCCAGGCTGGAGTGCAATGGCATGATCTCAGTTCACTGCAGCCTCCACCTTCCAGGTTCCAGCAGTTCTCCTGCCTCAACCTCCCAAGTTGCTGAGATTACAGGTGCCTGCCACCACGGCTAGCTAATTTTTGTATTTTTAGTAGAGATGGGGTTTCACCATGTTGGCCAGGCTGGTCTCACTCCTGACCTCAGGTGATCCACCAGCCTTGGCCTCCCAAAGTGCTGGGATTACAGGCATGAGCCACCACGCCTAGCTTGCTTGCTTCCTTCCTTCCTTCCTTCCTTCCTTCCTTCCTTCCTTCCTCCCTCCCTCCCTCCCTCCCTCCCTCTTCTCTCCTTCCTCTTCTCTCCTCTCTTCTTTTCTTCCTTTCTTCTTTTCCTTTCTTCCTTTCTTTCTTCTTTTTCTTTTTGAGACGGGGTCTTGTTCTGTCACCCAGGCTGGAGTGCAGTGGTGCGATCATAGCTCTCTGTAGCCTCAAACTTCCTAGCTCAAGCAGTCCTCCCACTTCAGCCTCCTGTGTAACTGGGATTATAGGTGCAAACCATGGCACCCAGCCGTTTGATGTGTTTGTCTGGGTAATATTGGCCTTAAGAAGTTGAGTTGGGAAATGCTCCTCCTTCTACTTTTTGAAAGAATTTGAGAAAGCAAGGTATTCTTTAAATATTGGTAGGATTCACTAAGGAAGACTTCTGAACTAGGCTTTTCTTTGTGGATAGTTGTGGGATTTATTTTTGTTTTTTTTTTTTTAACTAATTTAGTCTCTTTGCTTGTTATAGGTCTATTCAGATTTTTTCTCTCTCCTTGAGTCAATTTTGATCATTTCTGTCCTAAGAATTTGTCTATTTCAAATCTAATTACCTAATTAGATTTATCTAATTTGATGGCTATATTAGTTTGCGGGGACTGCCTTAACAAAATTCTACACAATGAGTGGTTTAAACAATAGCAATTTATTTTCGCACAGTCCTGGACACTGGAAGTCGAAGACTGAGGTGCTGGCAGGATTGGATTCTGCTGAGGCCTCTCTCCTTGACTTGCAGATGACCGTCTTCTTGCTGCGTCCTCACGTGGCCTTCCTCTGTGTATGGGCACATTCCTGATGTCTCTTCTTCTTCTAAGGACGCCAGTCATTTCAGACTAGGCCCTTACCCATGACCTCATTTCATCATAATTACCCCCTTTAAAGGTGCTGTGTCCAAATACAGTCACAGTGTAAGGTTTTAGGAACTGGGGCCTTGACATATGAATGGCGGGGAGACAATTCAGTCTATAACAATGGCATACAATTGTTCATAGCATTTGTTTATAATGCTTTTTTTTTCTTTAAGGTTGCCAGTGATGCCCCCTCTTTTATTCCTAATTTTAGTAATTTATATCTTCTCTCTTTTTTCATTGGTCAATCTGGCTAAAGATTTGTCAATTTTGTTGATTCACTCGAAAAACAAACTTTTGGTTTTGTTCATTTCCACGATTGTTTCTCTGTTCCTTTATTCCTTTCTGCTGTTGTTTTTATTCCTTTCTTTTTCTTTCTTTGGGTTTAGTGTGTACTTCTTTTTCTAGTTTCTTAAGGTGATTGATTTGGGATCACTTTTAAGGTGATTGATTTGGGATCATTCTTTTTTTTAATATAGGCATTTACAGCTATAAATTTCCTTCTAATTACTTTAGTGGCATCCCCTAAGTTGTTGTATGTTGTGTTTAATTTTCATTTATTTTATTTTATTTTTATTTATTTGTTTATTTATTTTGAGATGGCATCTTGTTCTGTCACCCAGTAGAGACGGGGTTTCACCGTGTGAGCCAGGATGGTTTCGATCGCCAGACCTCGTGATCCGCCCACCTCGGGCTCCCAAAGTCCTGGGATTACAGGCGTGAGCCACCGCGCCCGGCCTAGAGTCTATTTTTTCTGAGATTAGGATGGCCACTCCACCTCTCTCTGGCTACTATTTATGTTGTTATAAAATTTTG
>NW_012105475.1:6332088-6334541 GCF_000951045.1 Mandrillus leucophaeus
TCTTTATTGCTGATTTGAGCTGCTACTTTTATCTTTTACTAAATTTTTATGTGTATTTCAATCTGTTACTTACTGTCTCTTTTGTTCCATTGTTCTGTTTGTACCAAGACCATAGTGTTTTATTCATTGAAGTTTTATAATATATTTTATTATATAACAATTCTAGCCTCCCCTCATTTCTCTTATTTTTTAGAATGTTTCCAGCTATTCTTGTCTAATTTTTATATCAGCATTACATTAGCTTGCCTCATTAAAACATTCAAGTAATTCTAATAATATCTAAACCTGTAGGAATTTTCCTAGGATCACATTAGATTTATAAATTAACTTAGGTTGATGGGCATCTTTTTGACATTGAGTATTTCTGCTTGGAAGCATGTTATGTCTTCATATTTGTTCAGGTATATTTTCATAAGTTATTTTTTAATTTTAAATCTTAACAGTTTCTTTTCTTTTTTTCTTATTTGCGACGGAGTCTCGCTCTGTCGACTTGGCTGGAGTGCAGTGGCACGATCTTGGCTCACTGCAACCTCCACCTCATGGGTTCAAGCAATTCTTCTGCCTCAGCCTCCTGAGTAGCTGGTATTACAGGTGTGTGCCACCACACCCAGCTAATTTTTGTATTTTTAGTAGGGACAGGGTTTCACCATGTTGGCCAGGCTGGTCTTGAACTCCTGACCTCAGGTAATCTGCCTGCCTCGGCCTCCCAAAGTGTTGGGATTACAGGCATGAGCCACCATGCCCAGCTGACGTTTTCAAACACATATAAAGATAGAATAATAAAGTAAACCACCACCATGACCTATCACCCAGCTTCAGTACTTATGAACACATAGTGATTGTTATTTAATCTGACTTCCTCCTTCACTATGTTAAGACAAATCCCAGATACTACGTCCAGAAATATTATAATGTTTTCTTCATGTAGTTGCATACGTTTCTTACTAAGCTTACTCCTAGGCATTTTGTTTAACTATGGATTGTTGTTTATATATATGAAGATTTATTTCTGTAGATTAACTTTATACCTTCTCATTTTTAGTACATTATTCTGTACCAATTTGCATTCATTGTTTTCAGAATATAAGATGAATTATCACTCTTCAAATTAGGGATATGCTAAAATTATAGATACGAACTAGTACAGAAAGCTACTAATCTTCCAAACAATATGACTGTGGCCTGAAACATGAAGACAAATCTGTGTAATAGCATAGCAGACTTAACTTGGATTCTTGTCCTGTAAGGCTCTGTTAAGACATGAAAAATTGGGGTCATCTTCAGTTTCCTACAACTTTGTAATGTCGTGTGTGCACTGGGTTCTCCCAGCAGACCTTAAATCACTCACTGGTGGGTAAGTCAGGCCCTCAGAGAAGCACGTTAACTCTTCCAAGCCAGTGGGGGACGATTTCATTCTTTTGAGTTCTGATGAGAAACAATGATTAGATGGATCAGGAATCATGTTGTGGGATGAATAATTTTCTAGATAATTTCTAATGGAGCACCATTAGTAAGTATCCTGTTCCTCAGAGCATGCTCTTCAGACTCTCAGAGAGGTTTGACACCTTCCTGTGTTAATCGATCTAGCTGTTCTGCTGGAGTAGTCAGGGATTTGGGGTCTCTACTCATTTAGAAAAACTCTGATTGGCTTGAGTCTTTCTCTCTTCCACAGCCTGTCTCTGAAATAGCATGTGGTTTTCTGGGCTGAATTATTTTCTTAATCCAAAAAGCTTTCTTTTGGATATTCCTGGTGTTGCCGTAAATTAATTCTAGTTTATTAAAAGAAAAAATAAAACTAAAGCAACTTTCAGAGAAAAATGCTTTCTCCTACATTTCAGTGAGTTAGTTTGCATGACGCTTTTAAAATAATAAACTCATCTAGCTAGAGATAAATACATCTCATTAAAATCTGGCTTTGAGGCTGGGCGTGGTGGCTCATGCCTGTAATCCCAGCACTTTGGGAGGCCAAGGCAGTTGGATCACTTGAGGTCAGTAGTTTGAGACCAGCCTGGCCAACATGGCAAAACCTCACCTCCACCAAAAAATACAAAAATTCGCTGGGCATGGTGGCGCACACCTGTAGTCCCAGCTACTCAGGAGGCTGAGGCAGGAGAATCGCTTGAACACGGGAGGCAGAAGTTGCAGTGAGCAGAGGTCATGTCACCACGCTCCAGCCTGGGCAGCAGAGCAAGAATTCATCTTTAAAAAAAAAAAATATATATATATACACACACACACACACACACAAAAATATATATATATATATACACAAAATATATATATACACACACACACAAAAATGTATATATATAAATGTATGTACACACACACATATATGGCTTTAAGGGGGACTGTGGAGACTAACTCCACAGTTAATTTTGACTAGGTTAAATGACTACTATTATTTAAGGTAGTAATACTTACCTTACAAAGTTGTTATAGGAATTAACTGA
>NW_012105475.1:6334591-6336513 GCF_000951045.1 Mandrillus leucophaeus
TACACACACACATATATGGCTTTAAGGGGGACTGTGGAGACTAACTCCACAGTTAATTTTGACTAGGTTAAATGACTACTATTATTTAAGGTAGTAATACTTACCTTACAAAGTTGTTATAGGAATTAACCGAATTAATATATTTAAAGTGCTTAAAATAGCATGCATCACATAGTAACTTCTAGTGAGTGTTTGTTAAATAAGGAAAAAATAAAAAAACAGTATACATAGAAATGGACTTTTTTAAACGTCAGAATAGTTCAAGGAAAGGACTGAAATTCTATAATCTGCTTTTTCTCAACTCTTGTTGAATTAACTTCCTTCCTGCATATATAAATAGTTGCTAATTTAAACAAACTCTTTCATTTTAAAGATTCGCCGATTCTCAGTCCAGCTAATTCTGCAATCAATTTAAGTGGAGCTCAGGACCTGACCCGGAATAAGAATGTTGTGAAACCACTGGCTTTATCTTTGCAGGTTGTAGGGAAGACTTTTGCTGCAGGTGATGTTTTCCTCACTTATATTTCTTTGGTAAATACATAGTCCATAAAAGACTTGTGTGACATTTAATTGACAAATTGATAGAAGAAAACAGAAGCTGCCTGTCCCTGCCAGTTGAAGAGAGAACTGGGGCTGTCTGTAATAACGTACTAGTGTGCGAAGCTTTGTGTTCCTTACATTCCAGCCAGAAGAGTCAGGGAATGACACTTGGTACTTGGAAGTGACATAACAATTTGATTCCATTTAACAAACATTTCTTGGGCACCTGCTTTAACTAGGAACTGGGAATACAAAGATAAATAAGGTTCAATCCCTGACCCCCAGTTTGCTTGTAATCTAGTGGGGGAGATAGACCTCTGACAAGATATTTTCAGTGTACTGTAGCAAATATGGCAATGTACAGAAGAACACAGAACAAAGGGGTTTTTTTTAGCCCAGCATTGTAGGAGTAATTAAGAATAAGTTCTCAGAGGAATCTGGTCTTTGACAATGAGGAGATCTTCACTGTACAAAGGAGTAGAGGAAAAGCAATTCAGATTCAGGGAACAGCAGAAACAATGGTTAAAAGGAAAAGAAGGGAAGAGGCGAAAACAATATGATATATGCAAGAATTTCCAGCAATTTGGACTTGTTAGGACCATAAAATGTAAAACTCAAAAAGTGGCAAGAGGTGAGTAAGTGATGGTTAAGGGAAAAGTTATAGGCAGCCAGGCTAAGAAACGTGGATTTCACTGTATACTTATAGACCAGAGGAATGGCATGGTTCGATTTGAACTTGAGCTAGATCATTTTGGCTGTAATGTGTAAGAAGAAGACGAGATAGGAAAACTAGTTGGAGGTCATTTCAGTCGTCTCGGTGACAAATGATGAGGTCCTTGGCTAGAGGGATAATAGGTTGCAGAGGAGAGGACAAATTAGAGAACTACTCAGGAAGTGAAACCAGCAGGAATTAACTGATTAATGTGAGCATCAAGGAGAAGAAGGGGTCTCAGTTGACATTCAACTTTCTGGGCTTATGTTGATGCCATCATCTGAGACAGGGATACAGAAGGAGGATCAGGTTCTCCAGTGGGAGATTGTGAGTTCAATTTTGGAAATGCTGAATTTGAGATTCCCATAAGACATCCACGTGGAGCTGTTCAACAGCCATTTAATTTATCACAGGGATAATTCAGGACTGAGGGTGTAGAGTAGAGCCACCAACATCTAGTTAAAGTCATCAGTGTAAATAGTATAAGCCAAGGAGAGATGTAGGCTGAGGCAAGCTGTGAACAAAAGATAGGATTCATCTGGGCACAGTGACTCACACCTGTAAACCCATTACTTTGGGAGGCGAAGGCAGGAGGATCATTTGAGGCTAAGAGTTCCAGACCAGCCCAGGTTACAAAGTGAGACCTGGTCTCTACAAACGATAAAAAAAA
>NW_012105475.1:6336563-6337124 GCF_000951045.1 Mandrillus leucophaeus
GAATTGCTTGAACCCGGGAGGCAGAGGTTGCAGTGAGCTGAGATCACGCCATTGCACTCCAGCCTGGGCAACAAGAGTGAAACTCCGTCTCAAAACAAAAAGAAAAAAAAATATATGAGATGTAAAATTAAACGTAAAAATATTTGTATGCACTCGTGAAATTTTTTAATTCTAGAAAATAAAAATACTTCAGTGTTAGGAGATAATAAAAACACTGGACTAAATAACTTTAAAAGAAAAAATAAGCTTTATTAGGGCATATGCAGTCTTTGGTGCATTAGCTAGCAATCTTGACTAGAACTCCTTGTGCCCTGAGAGGCTGACTTGACGTGGGCTCTGCTTTGACATGGCCTTTTGAAATTTACACGGCACCAATTTCCCATGAGAGCTACTTTCATGATAAACCTAGGACTTGCTAATGATGCTTATTGAAAGGTAATACAATTATAAAACTCACCTGGGTCCACAGCTCATTTGATGACATAATTTTAATTGCTACATACTGAAATTAGATTGTAGACTGTGTTCTAAGATCCAAAGCCAACTTCTAAATGCACTCAG
>NW_012105475.1:6337174-6338272 GCF_000951045.1 Mandrillus leucophaeus
CCTTGGTCACCCAAAGTGCTGGGATTACAGGCATGACCCATGGCACCCAGCCAAGTTTAGTGGTAAAAGAGAAGAAATTTTAAGAGAAGTAGAAGAAGAATGAGCATAAGGAGAGCCTGTCATTTTTGGAAACTTTTCTTTTTTTCTTTCTTTTTTAATTATTGGTAGAGTCAGGGTCTCCACATGTTGTTGCCCAAGCTGGTTTCAAACTCCGGGGCTCAAGTGATCCTACTGTTCCACCTCCCAAATTGCTGAGATTATAGGCGTGAGCCATGGTGCCTGGCCATTTTTGGAAATTTTTCAACAGTTAGGCATCATAATTTACACGGCCCACTTCTGTTCTTACTCAGGTCCAACATTTCTTGCAGGATCTACCTTCTGGTTGGATTACCGACTTTGAACAATGGAATCAAGTTTTGACAGCATTAAAAAAATCAATGAAGTAATAGATCAGTAATCATGGTTACTAAAACCATCAGATGAAGGCTGAACAACTTTATAATGCCAAGGATTATGCTGACAACTTTTGAACCTACTAATCAATCTTAATATCACAAGAAGAGAGAAAATGGGCTTATGTGCCCCCTGATGGAAATACTGTATACCACAGTACTTATGAGATACTCTTGCCAAAAAAAACCCTGAATTTGATCAAACCTCTATATCTAATAATTAGTTTATTAGAAATACAGCGGACAAGAGAATAAGTGACACCACAGGTATCTAATCAGCAAAATCTAGAAAATGGAAAATTCTGCCAGGTTTTCAGCAAATTAATTGTAAAAAAGAAAAGGGAAGGGCATCTTATAGATTAAAAGAGGTTTCAGGGACACAGTCACTAAATTCAGTATGTGCATCTCTTTTGAATTCCAATTTGAACAAGCCAGCTGTTTGAAAAAAGTATTTTTTTTACAGATAATTAAAAGATAGTTGGGGAAAATTTTGAATACTAATAGGATATTTTATGATATTAAGAAATTATTGATTATATGCAGTGGCTCATGCCTGTAATTTCACCACTTTGGGAGGCTGAGGCAGGTGGATCACTTGAACCCAGGAGTCCAAGACCAGCCTGGGAAACATGGCAAAACCCTGTCT
>NW_012105475.1:6339497-6340058 GCF_000951045.1 Mandrillus leucophaeus
TGTAGCTGACCAAAGTACAGGATTCGAAGTTGTCTCATCTCCAAAGACTTCACTGAAAGTGATTCCAGAAGATCTCTTGGGGTCCTAGGAAACTGTTTCTAAGTGATGTTTAATTTTAATGAAGCTCTTCCTCTGACAGTTGCAGTTGGTTTTATGTAACTGGACTGGGTCCTATCCATGAGGTTTCTTGGAATTCTAGAGTGTGAGGTCTATCAGATGGTTCCAGCATCCCAGAAAGCAGGGTCCTGCCCAGCCTCTGTTCTGAGCACTCCTCTCCTTGTGTTCTACAGATGCTGCTAATGGAAACAGTAGCCATGGAGGGAAGGGCAGTGCATCCAGCTCCACTCCAGCCCACACAGGGAATTACTCTTTGTCACCAAGACCTAGCTATGCATCAGGAGACCAAGGTACCATACCTGTCATAGAGTTTTGTAATAATGCACTTACCTGGGATTAGAAGTGCTCCAGATTTTGTAATGAATTAGCTGGCAACATACTCTGGAGTTTTTTCTCAGCTCGTCATACAACGTTTTGAAAGTTTGTAATTGGTGTGAACAGTAA
>NW_012105475.1:6340108-6341180 GCF_000951045.1 Mandrillus leucophaeus
GAGACGGGGTTTCACTGTATTAGCCAGGATGGTCTCGATCTCCTGACCTCATGATCCGCCCGCCTCGGCCTCCCAAGGAGCTGGGATTACAGGTGTGAGCCACTGTGCCCAGCCAGGCTTCTTTTTTCATTAGTCATTAACAATTTCCATAATGCTAAGCTTAATAGGTCAAGAAATATGCCACGTGCAAGGACCAGCTCCGAGGGCATACCGTGGAATTAATGGTTTCGCTTAGTACATCCTCTTTTAAAAAGATCAGGAATACAGAAAAACAGAAGCCTGGTTTTTCACAAAAATTGAGGCAGAAAGAAAAATAATTTCACAACAGGAAGTGATTAGTAGGACTCTACTTGTCACCACTCCAAGAAAAAGAGGTTATTTTCTAGTTGGAGTATGTATGATGGGCTGAGAAGTACTGCAGGATAGCACATGGGTGTATGTCTCTCTTCTACCTATGATTCTTTAAATTCTAGCTGTAATTCTCTTCTATATAGGTCCTGATCAGGTACCTCTCAGGGAAGAATTTGAGCAGATTATGCTGAAAGCTATGCAAGAATTTACTCTGAGAGAAAGAGCCCTGCAGATAGGTGCTCAGTGTGTCCCTGTGTCACCAGGACAACTCCCCTGGCTTGCTAGATTAATTGCCAGCGTATCTCAAGACTTGGTTCATGTGATTGTGACCCAGAACTCTTTGGCGGAGGGCATTTCAGAGACCTTAAGGACTCTCAATGAAATGAGACACTATCAAAGGCTACCAGATTATGTGGTGGCAATTTGTGCATCGAAAATCAGAGGAAATGAATTTTGTGTGGTAGTGTTAGGTGAGTAACTTTTTTGTTTTTTATTTGTTTAATCAATTCATTCGACCATTTGTCCATTTAAAAATGTGTGTTGTGTGTTTCGGGTATCCACATAGTCAACCTCTGATTAATTGCTGGAGCTTGGGCTCATCCTCCTAATTTTAACTTTCCCTTTCCTTCTCAGATCAGGTTTTGTGTGGCCCTCAGTTTGGCTGGTGCCCCTGTCAGCTGGTTGTGGGAGCATTATTTCAAAGCTCTCCCTAGTAACAGAT
>NW_012105475.1:6343660-6344960 GCF_000951045.1 Mandrillus leucophaeus
TTTAAATAGATGACCACCTTCTATCCACTTTGAGCTCACCGAAAAGTGTGTACCTAGTGACAATTACCATGATGCCAATTTGATAAAGCTGAATGAAGATCAGACGTCTTGGTGGCTCCCGGTGATTTTTTTTTAAAAGCATCCCTCCACATTCCCAGCCAGTTTTCTGAGAAGGACAGTAGAGGCCAGACATGATGGCTCACGCCTGTAATCCCAACACTTTGGGAGGCTGAGTAGGGTGGATACCTGAGGTCAGGAGTTTGAGAGCAGCCTGACCAACATGGAGAAATCCCATCTCTATCAAAAATACAAAAATTAGCCGGGCATGTTGGCGCATGCCTGTAATCCCAGATATTCCAGAGGCTGAGACAGGAGAATTGCTTGAGCCCAGGAGGTGGAGGTTGCAGTAAGCCAAGATCGCGCCACTGTACTCCAGCCTGGGTGACAAAGGGAAGCTGTCTTTAAAAAAAAAAAAAAAAAGCACAGAAGAAACACAGATATAATGTATACATTACCATTTTCTTGCCCTGTTTCCATGTATAGAGGAGAAAAATCTATTTATGAGAATTCCACTCTCCTACCTCTCCCTGGCCTCCACCCAATCCTGGAAAAGCTGTTTTCTCAATTAAAATTGTTTGTTTTTATAATGTATAAGATTTTTATTTAATTTTCTGTGTCTGAAAAGCATTACTAAACACCTACTTTTCTTACTTTCCCAGAAAAGATGGGAAGGGCCAGAGAAACCACTTAGATCCCTATTAGAGGAAGGAATGGATCTGACTCACTTGTGGTGCCTCCTTCTCATGCAGAAGTCCGTCCAGTCCATCACCCCCTTGTTCTTCCATAAGGGGCTTTTAGCAGTGGGTTCTGGGGCTGTTGCTTGGTCTCAGATCACAGACACTGAGGTGTCTGAGCTGGTTTATGAGAGCCAGAGTTTCAAATCTTGGGTTCACACAGCAAAATAAATGATTGAATAGAGGGAGTGACTATATTCTCACTGCTTTCAATTTAAACTAAATGTTGAAATCTTAGTTCATTTGTGTCAGTTGGATACCAAACATTAACTTGCTTATTTTGTTCTAAAGACGTTGAGTTTCTAAAGAGAGTAAGAAACAAAATCCCCCTGATTCCAGGGGCCACAGGTCAGCAGTATAAGTTTAGCCCCAACTGGTTGGAGAAAAGGGCCAAATGGCATATTTAACAGTCCAGAATGCTGGGGAATAACTAGATCATGAAAGCGTTCTCTATCTGGGAAAAGTGTGAGGCTGCCTTCAATATAACTTGGGAGTGAAAAATAATT
>NW_012105475.1:6345895-6346760 GCF_000951045.1 Mandrillus leucophaeus
TTCTCAGATCAGGTTTTGTGTGGCCCTCAGTTTGGCTGGTGCCCCTGTCAGCTGGTTGTGGGAGCATTATTTCAAAGCTCTCCCTAGTAACAGATACCCCTGTCTCATGTAACTGCTGTCCTTTAAAGATTTTGGAAATGTTACTACTCTAGCATGTGATAAAGCCAGTGCCACAGGTGGCCTAAGCCAGTTAATCGAATTTGCCAGAAAAGTAGCTCATATATCCCCCTTCTCACTGAAGAGTCTATTTAATATTGTAACATCGACTCTACAGAAAAGATTCAGAAAGTTGGTACACTACAAAACTGGGGGGTGGAAGGGGATTTTTGTTTGTTTGTTTTGCACTGTGCAAATTTTCTGTCAGGCACCCTCCTGGGTAGCCATTTGGACTACATTTTGCTTCTCTCCTCTCTGTAGTGAATGGCTCTCACCGCTTTTGAGCAAAGAAGCTAAGAAAGTCCCCTCACTTTGACAAAACCTGTCTGCCCATTTTTCTGTGCTACATGTATTTCCAGAAAGCTTCACCAGTATGATACATTAACATTTTTTCATTTTTGTTAAAAGCATGTTTATATTTTTAAGGCAAATATTCACTATAACCATGCAAGCACAATTTTTATAAGGTTTTTCATACTCTTCCCTAGTCTGTTTTTCCCACATGTTCTCAGCCCCTGAACATCTGCCCAATTGGCCAGCCCTGGGGCAGCTGTGGTGTTACCTACAGCCCCTGGCTGGGGACAGGGACCTTCCTTAATCATTAAACACAAACATGTGCATATTTTCAGTTACAAACATAAGGTACATCATTTTTTTTTCTTGATCATCTGTATTATAAACATTTCTGTTTCTGTCTAGAGTCAGAATT
>NW_012105475.1:6346810-6352292 GCF_000951045.1 Mandrillus leucophaeus
AGATTTTGTAATGAATTAGCTGGCAACATACTCTGGAGTTTTTTCTCAGCTCGTCATACAACGTTTTGAAAGTTTGTAATTGGTGTGAACAGTAATGAGTAAATATCTTGGGATTCTATATGGATGACCTAACTGGGAAATAATGTTGAAACAAATGTTTAAGGAAGTGTCTTGAAAAACCATGGGTGTAGCTGACCAAAGTACAGGATTCGAAGTTGTCTGTTGTGTGTTCCTGGACAAATCTGAGCCTTCCTTTCTCCTTTTACAAAATGGGTATAACAACAATGTTTGCCCTACAACACCACAAGGTTGTGGGTAGAATCAAATGAAATAAGCTACATAAACTTGGGAATTGTAAAACAACATACAGATGTTAAGTGGCTATTATTGTAATGTTAGGTTACTAATGTGGCTTTTTTTAAAACTTTACCTCTAAAGGAGTGATTTAGACTTTCTGAGTATAATCAAATTAAAGGTTCTGTGTTACTCTGGCATTCTTTGCTTTCATCCACATGGCTGAGTACAAGACGATCTCTTTTTTTGTTTTTTTGTTTGTCTTCAGCTACCATGTTCATTTCTGGGCCACCAAAGAAACGACACCGGGGATGGTATCCTGGGTCACCTCTCCCCCAACCTGGCTTAGTTGTACCTGTCCCTACAGTTCGTCCTCTTTCAAGAACGGGTAAGATTTTAACATAAGATGG
Organism: Mandrillus leucophaeus; assembly: GCF_000951045.1. NCBI lineage: Eukaryota > Metazoa > Chordata > Mammalia > Primates > Cercopithecidae > Mandrillus > Mandrillus leucophaeus. The sequence continues at coordinate 6,347,515 of NW_012105475.1, forward strand.
ATCGTGAGTGTGTTTTTAATTCACAGAGATATCTTCTACTTCCATTCTTTCCCTGAACTCTTGAAGATGAGTTATGTGAGGAAATTGATAGTAGCTAATGTTTTGTCACGATCGTATTTGCCTTCCCTACACACACAAGATCATTACAACTGATCTGAATTCAACCTTTGACTTAGTTTTAACCCATAGCATTGAAAAGTCATTCATTATATGGGACACAATGCTACCAACCCACCATCATAGGGCATATATGGACTTGTTTTGCTAGTAGTGGTGTTAGATTTTCCCTGCTGTTATCTGGTTCTTTATGTGACCCATGCTTATTATTTCTGACCTGGATGGTTCAGTCTGTGGCTAGAAACCTGAAAAACCAAAACCAACTGGCTCTCTTTCAGAATATCTAACTGTAGCCATTTGGTGTCCACAGTTCAAACATTTGTCTACCTTGCTGAACAAACCACAGACGATTGTAAATAAACTGGTTCTAAGACATAAATGAGTTATTTAAATGTTTGTTTAAATAAATAGTTTTAAAGACTACATAGACATCTTATATACACAAATAATTATGCCAATCTATCACTATGGTTGCCTGTAGGAAGTACTGGTTAATGATGAATTCATCCTTCTTCACACTTTCCTACACCTTTCAAAATGTATGTAATGAACAGATATATGCCTTTGATAATCTCGGGGGGAAAGCTAAAATACCAAACAGGATCCAAAATATTGCATATGGAAAAAACAACTGGAAGGAGAGTCACCAAAATGCTAAATAGTAGTTATAGCCATATAATATGATTATGGTTAATTTTTTTCTCCTTTTGTTTTTTTCACTTATCACTTTACGTAATCAACTTAATGAAAAACACAACAAACCGTTAGATTTCTAATACTTCTCTATTAAAAGTATTAAAACTGCATTGCTTTCTATTGTATTTCATTTAGTTTTCACATGTCATCTTTCTTGTCAAACTTTTTTTTTTTCCAGAGCCCCTTTTATCTGCCCCAGTTCCACAGACCCCACTAACTGGAATTTTACAACCCAGGCCCATTCCTGCAGGGGAAACTGTAATTGTTCCTGAAAACCTGCTGAGTAACTCAGGAGTTAGACCAGTAATTCTGATAGGTAAGGCAATGGAATTCCAAGTTGCCTGTGTCTGCTGGGATCTAGGAGTGTTTTTCCATTTCATTGTTTGTGTTTTTTCACATATTCATGAAGATATTCATCCATCTATTGATTCTTTCAGCTTTTATTGGCCTGCTCTTTCATGCTATATTAGGAGCTGAGGATAAGGCAAGTCTTTTTGCCCTCAAGGAGCACTGTTTATTGGGGGAGTCTCACCTCCCATGAGCCACTAGGGTTGGTAAATAAGTGTTACAACTCATAGGCGATACCATTGTAGCACACTGTGACATGGAAGCTCCTTAGAGATTCACAACCGAGAGCAACCAGAACTCAGAGCTCTGAGAGAGGGCTTACCTCTGCCTGGAGGGGTCCGAGAAGACTTCCCAGAGGTCTTGGTTAAGCTGGGTCCTGAAGGTTGGTCAAAGTGGACAAGGTCGGGGAGGGGACATTCCAGTCAAAGGGAGCCAAACCGCAAAGAAATAAAACAAGCCAAGCCAGCTGACAGACCCTACTCAAGAGAACCAAGAGGCCCCACAGTTGCAGGTCTGAACCTTAGTATCTTTGAGGAGGCTGAGTCCTTCCAGGTGGTCTACAAGTGGAGGTATAGACATATAGGGGTCCCTACATTCCAGGACTAACTTAGTGCTTTTCATACCCATGTCAGGAGTCTCCTTGGTTTAGGGCTGCCCTAGGCCAGAAGGAGACTGCTCGCTCTACCTTTAGGACAAAATAGATAGGGTGTTTAAGGTCCCCACATCTTTAGGATGTGTTTACATGCAGTGTTATTTGCTTTTTGGGTTGGCCTGAGCCTGCCTAATTGGATGGTTTTGCTTCGAGTCATGTCCTTTACCTGGTTACTCTGTCTGCTAATCCTGGTTCTGTAGGTACTGAGGGGATCCCAGTTGCTTAAATGCTGTATGAATTAGGAAGCTCTTTTTGAACATTAACATAGTGCCACTAAGCTTTGAAAAGATGCATAGAACATGGGGACCCTTTGGTCCTTTGTTGCCTGCCTTTTAGAAAGTCTCACAGAGGGACTATCCTCGCCATCAACCACCAAAACAGGGCATATTTGGACACATTTTTTTCCTATCTATTTCTAAAACAATTTGAGACTGTTTACTGACATTTAGGAAGACAACCTCACAAAAATAGCTAAGATAACAAAGGAGCAGGGATCTCCAAGTGCCTGAAACTAGTAGAATCTTGCTGTTAATCAATAAATGTAGTTTACTTTTTTTTTTTTTTTTTAAGAAAATCTCAGTAATATCTCCAGGTGGATAGTGTCGGAAAGGAAAAGAAAGGGGAAAGGAAAGGAAATCTCAGGAAGTGAAACATGTATTGTTTGTTTCTGTTTTTGTTTTTTGTTGTTTTTTGAGACAGAGTCTCGCTCTGTCACTCAGGCTGGAGTGCAGTGGCACAGTCTGCTCACTGCATGCTCTGCCTCCTGGGTTCAAGTGATTCTTCTGCCTCCTGAGTAGCTGAAATTACAAGCGTGCACCACCACGCTCAGCTTATTTTTGTATTTTTGGTAGAGACAGGGTTTCATCATATTGGCCAGGCTGGTCTCAAACTCCTGATCTCAAGCAATCTGCCTGCCTTGGCCTCCCAAAGTGCTGGGGTTACAGGCGGGAGCCACACCGCGCCTGGCTGGTTTTTTTGTTTTTGAGATGGAGTCTCGCTCTGTCACTCAGGCTGGAGTGCAGTGGCGCGATCTCAGCTCACTGCAACCTCTGCCTCCTGGGTTCAAGCGATTCTCCTGCCTCAGCCTCCCATGTAGTTGCGTGCCACCGTGCCTGGCTAATTTTTGTGCTTTTAGTAGAAGCTGGGTTTCGCCTCTACTAAAGGCAAAAATGTTGGCCAGGCTGGTCTTGAACTCCTGAACTCAGGTGATCCTCCCGCCTCGGCCTCCGAAAGTGCTGGGATTACAGGCGTGAGCCACTGTGCCCAGCCGTATTGTCATTTGTTGTTTTCTGATTTCTTATCTGAAAATAAACTTGATCAGGGACTTTATCAGAAATATTTTATCATTGCAGTTTTACAGAGGATACAGACATGTTTTGCAAACTCATCAATCTTCCAGCAAAATATTAACATGTCCCTTCCATGAGAAACAGAGATAATATGAGTACAGTTGTCCCTTAGTATCCCTGGGGGATTGATTCCAGGCCCCCTCCCATATCAAATTGAATATCCTCAAGTCCCTCATATAAAATGGCACAGTAATTGCATATAACCTATGCACATCCTCCCATATACATTAAACCACCTCTCCATTGCTTGTAATACTTATTACAGTGCCTACACATCACGTCATTCATGTGAATTCAGCGTACTACTCAGCCCACACACAGCAAGTTCAAGTTTCACTTCTTGGAACTTTGTGGAATTTTTTCCCCCTGACTATTTCAGTCCATGGTTGATTGAACGTGGAACCCACAGATACAGAGGGCCAACTGTATTTTGTTTCCTGTTCATTTAATTTAATATAAGGATAGAATGTGGAGCATCCAAGTGAATTCCTTAGGATTGATATATTTGAGTGATTTGTTTGATAGCTATCTCAGAGGGCAGGGAATTTTGTTAAGCATCTTTGATCCTAGTTGAGCAAGCGTACCTGGTTGGACCATAAAAAGAAATGTTGAACTGCACTGACCTGCTTCTATTGGGACAGGCTATGGCACTTTACCCTATTTCTATGGAAATGTTGGTGACATTGTTGTGAGTCCTCTGCTGGTGAATTGCTACAAGATTCCACAGTTGGAAAACAAAGATTTGGAACAATTAGGGTTGACTGGCAGTCAATTTCTGAGCGTGGAAAACATGATTCTTCTGACGATACAGTATCTTGTGCGCCTGGGTAAGTCATTTTCCATAATCATTTGCTAGTGACTACTTTTGAGGTTTTTTTGTGATGTACTTTTTCTTTCTTTCTCACGTTTATCCTCCTATCTCTTATTTTTCTTCTTTCACTTCTAATGTTCTTTCCCTTCATCTGCATTCTCTGTAACTTTTCCCTTTCCTCTCCTTCATTTCTTTTCTACTCCTTTCCTTTCCTCTTTGCTTCTTTGGGTCCTAAAGGAGATGAATTGCACCACCTAGTGTCCAGTCTCATGATGCTCCAAAGGTCTCCAAAGTAGTTAAGGTAGGCAAAACCTTAAAGGGTTGTACCTTGAGCACCCCTTCCCTGGGGAGCTTGGCTAGGCCTCCTTTCTGAAAGTGCACCTACCATCTGGAATGCAAACACAGCCATTGCCTTAAACAATTATTTTCCAGTTCTCCATTTAGCCTTTTTATCTTGTTTATCCACTGGCCCTACACCCATTTTCTTTCTTCTCCAGCTACACCCCTTTGATGGAGTCCCATCATGCTTTCCATCATTGAGGTCATAACTGTGGACCTCCCTGGAAGGTCTCTAAGTTATAGCGTAAGGGGGATATGTAGGTCATGAACCCTTCACTTCCTCTATCTGATATATCCTCCTAAGCCCCAAAGTGGGTGTATGCAGGTGCCCTGACAATACTAGAGTGGCTCAGCAGCATTTACATCGAAATGTCCTTTATTTTGCAAATGGCAGTAGGCCATCTAATTATACACTCACTCTAGGACTTCAAGCCACTGATTTACTTAGAAAAATATTTGAGATGTG
>NW_012105475.1:6352342-6353049 GCF_000951045.1 Mandrillus leucophaeus
GAAAGGGGAAAGGAAAGGAAATCTCAGGAAGTGAAACATGTATTGTTTGTTTCTGTTTTTGTTTTTTGTTGTTTTTTGAGACAGAGTCTCGCTCTGTCACTCAGGCTGGAGTGCAGTGGCACAGTCTGCTCACTGCATGCTCTGCCTCCTGGGTTCAAGTGATTCTTCTGCCTCCTGAGTAGCTGAAATTACAAGCGTGCACCACCACGCTCAGCTTATTTTTGTATTTTTGGTAGAGACAGGGTTTCATCATATTGGCCAGGCTGGTCTCAAACTCCTGATCTCAAGCAATCTGCCTGCCTTGGCCTCCCAAAGTGCTGGGGTTACAGGCGGGAGCCACACCGCGCCTGGCTGGTTTTTTTGTTTTTGAGATGGAGTCTCGCTCTGTCACTCAGGCTGGAGTGCAGTGGCGCGATCTCAGCTCACTGCAACCTCTGCCTCCTGGGTTCAAGCGATTCTCCTGCCTCAGCCTCCCATGTAGTTGCGTGCCACCGTGCCTGGCTAATTTTTGTGCTTTTAATAGAAGCTGGGTTTCGCCTCTACTAAAGGCAAAAATGTTGGCCAGGCTGGTCTTGAACTCCTGAACTCAGGTGATCCTCCCGCCTCGGCCTCCGAAAGTGCTGGGATTACAGGCGTGAGCCACTGTGCCCAGCCGTATTGTCATTTGTTGTTTTCTGATTTCTTATCTGAAAATAAACTTGATCAGG
>NW_012105475.1:6355217-6355774 GCF_000951045.1 Mandrillus leucophaeus
TGAACCCGGGAGGCGGAGGTTGCAGTGAGCTGAGATCACGCCATTGCACTCCAGCCTGGGCAACAAGAGTGAAACTCTGTCTCAAAAAAAAAAAAGAAAAAAAAAATATTTGAGATGTAAAATTAAACGTAAAAATATTTGTATGCACTCGTGAAATTTTTTAATTCTAGAAAATAAAAATATTTCAGTGTTAGGAGATAATAAAAACACTGGACTAAATAACTTTAAAAGAAAAAAAAAAAGCTTTATTAGGGCATATGCAGTCTTTGGTGCATTAGCTAGCAGTCTTGACTAGAACTCTTTGTGCCCTGAGAGGCTGACTTGACGTGGGCTCTGCTTTGACATGGCCTTTTGAAATTTACATGGCACCAATTTCCCATGAGAGCTACTTTCATGATAAACCTAGGACTTGCTAATGATGGTTATTGAAAGGTAATACAATTGTAAAACTCACCTGGGTCCCAGCTCATTTGATGACATAATTTTAATTGCTACATACTGAAATTAGATTGTAGACTGTGTTCTAAGATCCAAAGCCAACTTCTAAATGCACTCAG
>NW_012105475.1:6362519-6430395 GCF_000951045.1 Mandrillus leucophaeus
TGTGCATATTTTCAGTTACAAACATAAGGTACATCATTTTTTTTTCTTGATCATCTGTATTATAAACATTTCTGTTTCTGTCTAGAGTCAGAATTCATATTTCAAGTGCTGTATAATTGTCCACACCTTTTGGTGTGTCATAATTTTCTCAACCTAAGTCCCTATGGTGATATCCTTTGATTGTTTCCAGTTGTTGCCATTATAAGTAATGTTCCAGCAACGTGTGTTCTGTTGATGAGTTTTCTCTTCTCCCCTCCATCCTGCAGGTCAGCACCAGTCCCGAGCTCTGGCAGAGAGCATGCTCACCACAAGTGAGTTTTTGAAAGAAATTAGTTATGAGCTTATCACAGGAAAGGTCAGTTTCCTGGCATCACATTTCAAAACCACATCATTAGGTGAGTGGTTGTAAGATCTGGCAACACTGCCAGCCCCTAGTTGTGTGATTTTCTGAATTTAAATCTTAGCTTGTCAAGATGAGTGTGGAGCTCAAGCTGGCCAGCTGATCTTTCATTTGAAATGGTTTATCTTAAGTATTTTGTCACTGACACCACAGGAAGCAGTAAGGGGGTCTAGAGGAAGGCACATTGGTAGCAGATTCAAAAGTCTCAGCTCAGCCACAACCTCATTGAGTGACCTTGGGAGAGTTTCTCTCTCCCTGGAACTCGGTTTATTCATTTGTTCCTTCCTTCCCTTTCTTCCCTTTCTTTCCTTCCCTCCTCCCTCCCTCCTTTCCTTCCTTTCTTCCTTTTTTTTTTTTTTTTTTGACAGTGTCTCACTCTATCGCCCAGGCTGGAGTGCATGATCATAGCTCACTGCTTGACACCACCCCGCTTCACAGGCTCAAGCGATTCTCCCACCTCAGCCTCCCAAGCAGCTGGAACTACAGGCATGTACCACCATGCCTGGCTAATTTTTTAATTTTTTGTAGAGACTGGGTCTCCCTTTGTTGCCCAGACTGGACTCCAGCCCCTGGCCTCAAGTGATCCTCCTGTGCCTTCTAAAGTGCTGGGATTACAGACATGAGCCACTGCGCCCAGCCTGGAACTCAGTTTTCTAATCCCATTCTGCCTGCTTTTGAGTATTAGGGAGGTCGAGATACAACATGTGAAAGCATGTAAATTATAAGCACTATATCAATGAGAGTAGTTCTTGCTATAGAGACACCAGTATACTATAAAGATGGCCAAGTGTAAATGCTGATATGCATTTCTGGCTGACCAACAAATCTACTGAGAACAGCCTGACTGCCCAACTCAGGCAGTTAATAAAACAAACATATCCTCCCTCGTAACCTTCTTATCTCTACTTTATTTTGTAATAGGCGATGACCTAGACAAGCTGCTGGAAAAAATGCAACAAAGAAGAGGAGACAGTGTGGTTACCCCTTTCAATGGAGACCTGAATGAATGTGTGTCACCCCAGGAGGCTGCTGCTATGATTCCCACACAAAACCTGGGTAATGTCATCTCAGACTGAAAGACGGAAGTCAGTCCTTAGGACAGACGTTGTAAAAACTAAGTCATTCTAAGGGTTTTGAGGATTCTTCAAGTCATAGACCACAACAGCCTTTTCCTGATTGTCTACATGATAAACCTGGTTCAAATTAAAAATGCTTTCCCATGTGGCCTGGATCAAAGGCCTTCTTCCTAGTAAAAGTCTTCTGAAATGAAAATCCAAGTCAGAGACTTTATCTTAAGCACTCTCTCTTTTTTTCTGAAAGATTCCAGGACATTGGCCCATTTTCCTCCACCAGCTGTGCCCAGAGGACTTCAAGAAACTGTCTGAAAGAGTCAGACTACAGGCAGTGCAGGGCCCCTAGCTCCTGCTCCTTCACTTACTCTCTGACTTGTAAAACACACATTGTCTCAGGGATAGTGAGGGTTTCTTGGCAGATAGAACAGTGCTACCAACATGCCATCTGCCCTACAACAAGCTTCAGGGGCTCAGAGCAGGAGTGTCAGGGATGAGGAGTCTGATCGTTAGACTGGATTCGTTTGGGTTCAGAGTCCTTCCCCAGTTCACTGATTGACAGGGATGACATAGGACAGAACAGAAAAAAGAACAGGAGAAAGGATAGATAGGAGACAGACCCTTATAAGCTGCTGCTGACAGCCACTTGGCCCCCACTTGATAGGAATGTATCATTTATATATTAGGATTGTCTCAGGCAATAAAAGTAGCATGGTTTGGCAGTCAGCTCTGTTGTAAAAACAAATGCAAATACAGGCAATAAAATGTTTTGACTTCTCAATGGTATTTGGTAATAAAGTGATCATCCAGATGGTCTAAAATGTGTTTATGTTAACTGTTTTGAATTATTAACACATTTAGAATTTAAACATTCTCAGAGGACTTACAGATTCCCAAGTACATTCTTGGTTCCCTGTTTAAAAAATCTTGTTTAAAGATGTTTTCGAAATGACAGCCTAGCTGTATTAAAAGACATATTTTGATTAGTAGTCTGTGGTACAAAGACTATTTGGGCTTCTATTTAAAGTTGCATGTTTGGGCTTTTCCATTGGGTTCTCTCAACCACTAGGGAGACCGTCCGTATAAATCTCCACTTGCTGTCAGTGTCCATGGTAACTGGGCTATGTTGACAGGCTGTCTTTGCCTCGGCTGCATTTGATTTTAGAAAACATTAATTAGCACAGGTTAATTAGGCCCTGTTGCAGTTAAACTGCCACATGTGTTCCTGATAATAACCAGCGCTTTAAAGAAGCATTGGATGTTGCCTGCTCGCGCGTTTAGCTGACTAAACTTGTTTCATTGTGTGTGTGGATGTGCATGCATGTATAAGAAAGATTGATTGCTTGATTATACTTGCAATAAAAAGCTACTGACCTGCTTAGAGTATCTGGGAAATGTTTTTGTAATACGTCACCTGCTGAGTGGCCAGCTGGCTATGTCATGAGTCAGGTGTCTTCAGATAGTCCAGGCATCAGCACTGGAGCTGGCCACAACCACCTAGACCTGCCAGGTCACAGCACTGGCAAAGTGGAGTTGAGTGGGAAGAAAGGTGAAGGTCATGTCTCCATGACCCACGTTATGTAGTCCCTGGGAAGGGAATTTCTGACCATGTTGCAACTGACTTGCTGAAGAGGAAATGTTTACTGTAATGCCATCCAGAAAAGCTCAGGGGGACTCAGCATTATGTTCATTATGGCACCTCCTCTTTCCTTGGACTGGGTCGGGTCTGGGACACTGGCCTGTGCTGATATTTCTAAAGAAAACCGAAAATGTTCCCCTTTTCAGAGATGAGTGCTGGCTCCAGCTGCGAGAGTGTAGTCTGTCTCCTCCACTTCTGGGTTGGGATAAGGGTATTGAATTAGGCATTTGTGAGATAATCAATCAATTTTAAAATAATACATTTGCAAAACTGCCACATCCACTCCTGAGCACATCCTCTCATCCGCGTTTCAGGAAAAATAGGCAAATCTATTAAAACTCAATAGAGAGTGCAAATAGCAGGTGAGAATTCTTAGTGAGAGTGTATTACATTACTGTCTGTGTGGTATGTGTCCTCATAGAGATTCACAGTGGCCATTATGGAAGTAAATTAACCTTGTTCTTATGACTTCTTTTTAAATTTTAGATTTAGATAACGAAACCTTCCAAATTTATCAACCGCAGCTAACAGTTGCCAGAAAACTCTTATCCCAGGTGTGCGCTATAGCGGACAGTGGCAGCCAGAGCCTGGACCTCGGTCACTTCAGCAAAGTCGACTTCATCATCATTGTCCCCAGATCGGAGGTGTTGGTTCAGCAAACTCTTCAACGGATTCGACAATCAGGTAAGAGTGAACTTTCAAAGAGGAGCCCACCTAGATCCAGCTTCAGATCCCGTTGCCTCTTTTGCTTAATCCAAACTTTTATAGGATGCTTAAAACCTTCTTCAGTAATAAAAATCATAAAAGCACTTTGTTATTTTGGGTTTATCTGAAGTTTTCCCTCAAAGTACTCTGTCCTTTTTCCCTCAAGGTCAAGGGTAAGTGGCTGTGCATGTTTGCCAGATATCGTTAAGTTCATGATGTAATCTGTGGGACTAGAATCTGGTCATTTATTGATGAAGAGAAATTTTCTCAAGGCAAGGATGGCCCTGCATGAGTTGATGGCGTCTGTGCCACCTGAGCTCCTCCCACATGCAGGCCTCATTTGCATAGGTGGATTCTTGGCCATTTAGCACGTCACCAGCACATCTGCAACCTGGAAACCGGAACACCATCCCCCATGTCATCTATGACATTCTTTAAGAAAAAAAGGTTAGCGTTACTCCTAATAACTTTAAGTATAAAGAAAAAAAAATTTTTCCCAGAAAAGGTAGAGAGCAAAAATTTTACAAGTCTTAAAAAAAAAAAATGTTACAACTCTGTGGTAAATAATAACCCTTTTCAAAAATAAAATTTGATTAGAATTATAAGAAGTTGTAAGGAATTTAGAAACTTGGGACAGCTGTAAAATGCTTGCCTTTGTAAACTAGGTTTGAAAAGGAAATTATAAATGTCAAGTTGCTTCTGATTACCTTAGCTGAGGAACACACACACACACACACACACACACACATATACACACACACACACACACCCCTCACAAGCAGATTTTAGATCTGGAAGATGACTGTTTTTGCCAGAGTAAAGAATTTTACTTTCGGCCGGGGGCAGTGGCTCACGCCTGTTATCCCAGCACTTTGGGAGGCTGAGTTGGGTGGATCATTTGAGGTCAGGAGTTCAAGACCAGCCTGGCCAACGTGGTGAAACCCCATCTCTACTAAAACTACAAAAATTAGCCAGGTGGTAGTGGCACATGCCTGTTATCCCAGCTACTTGGGAGGCTGAGACAGGAGACTCACTTGAACCCAGGAGGCGGAGGTTGTGGTGAACCGAGACACTGCAATCCAGTCTGAGTGACAGAGTGAGACCCTGTCCCCCCTGCCAAAAAAAATGATTTTACTTTCAATATATTTAAAAACAGATAGGAAGCAGAAAACTCCAGAAGCGCTTAAAATGTGGTTTATATGTTCATACCTGTCATTCTGTGCCTCTCAAATTTTATCCTACATACAGATCATGCGGGGATGTTGCTAAAATGCAGATTCCACTTCAGTGGGTCTGGGTTGTGCTCCGGATTCTGCATTTGTTTTTTTTTTCCTTTTTTTTTTTTTTTTCTTTTGAGACATAGTCTCACTCTGTTGCCCAGGCAGGAGTGCAGTGGTACGATCCTGGCTCACTGCAACCTCCACCTCCTGGGTTCAGGCAATTCTCCTGCCTCAGCCTCTTCTAAGTAGCTGGGATTACAGGTGTGTGCCACCGCGCCCAGTTTTTGTATTTTTAGTAGAGACAGGGTTTCACTATATTGGCCAGGCTGGTCTCGAACTCTTGACCTCAAGTGACACACCAGCCTCAGCCTCCCAAAGTGCTGGGATTCCAGGCGGGAGCCACCACACCCAGCCTGGATTCTGCATTTCGAACAAGCTTCTAGGGATGCCAGTGTCAGAAGGCCACACTTTGAGTAGCATGGCTCGATAAGAAATCTTGCTTGATTGTACTTTTAAAAATAACTAAAAGAGTATTGTAATTGGGTTGTTTGTAACACAAAGGATAAATGCTTCAGGGGATGGATACCCCATTTACCCTGATGTGATTATTACACATTCCATGCGTGTATCAAATTTTCTCATATACTCCATGAATATATACTCCTATTGTGTACCCACAAAATTTAAAATTAAAAGTTTTGAAAGAAGGCCTCATGTTCCAGAGGTCAAATGAGCTGACTGACAGTACATTTTTCCCTGTTTCTATCTCTTTAACCCCTCTTGGTGGCTGTGACTGACATGTGAAGTTTTGTCCATGTCCTCTGGAGGCCCAAGTGCCTGGTTGACAGTGCAGTCTTCTTTTTGGACTCTCAGTTTTGGATTGACAAGTTACAAAATGACTTATTGGAAATATCGACCTGTAGGTGATGAGCTGGAAAAGGTCAAATGCCTTCTCTCACAGCTCTCCCAAAAACCACAGTGAGTTTTATCTCTCAGCTACTGGCTTGTTTATGCATTTATTTTTCGGTCACACCAAGCAGTAGCCAGATTTTTTGTTATTTTTTTTCTTTCATAACATGGAGGAAGGGCCTTGTCTTTTAGGTAGTTTACTTTTACCAGTTGCCATCTGTGGCCTCCCTGAGTTTGTGATCTGATATCCCAAATTGTGCTTGAGCAAACACATCATGGCAGCTGTTTGAAGTGACGAAATCATCTAGCAGAGCCTTTTCCTGAAATAACCTTTCCGTGACCTGCACTTTCACCTTTCCTAATAAATGCAAGCTCCTAAATAAAGCCTTGCATTTTTGACAGATGAAGAAATTGTACAGGTTCTTTACTTTCTCTTCTCAATGCCCTCAGATTTTTCTAAAGTGAGTATTTTAAGATTGTCACCTCTCAAAAAGGTACCAGAATTTGACCAATTATTTGACCAAAGAATTTGACCAAAGAAGTATTTGTTTTGATATTTAAATACCTTCATATTCTTGGAACACATACAAATTGATAGAAGAGAAAGGACTAGAAGCATGTTAAAATGTATGGAGGAGAAATTGTTCCGGGTAGAATAAGTAGCAGGAGATTATCCGTAAAATAACTCTTTAAAATCATAGGTATTAAAACAGAAAGTTTTTGAGAAATCATCTGACTTAGTTTCCTCATATGTCATCATGTGAATTGAGAAGAGCCTAGTTTGCCTGAGGCCACAGAAGGTAGTACCTTAAGAGCAAGGACAGTTTGTTTTTGGTTTTTGTTTTTAGTTTTTTGTTTTGTTTTTTCTTTATTTGAGACCAAGTTTCACTCTTGTTGCCCAGGCTGGAGTGCAATGGCGCCATCTTGGCTCACCGCAACCTCCACCTCCCGGGTTCAAGCGATTCTCCTGCCTCAACCTCCCGAGTAGCCTGGATTACAGGCATGTGCCACCATGCCTGGCTAATTTTTTTGTATTTTTGGTAGAGATGGGGTTTCTCCATGTTGGTCAGGCTGGTCTCTAACTTCCAACCTCAGGTGATCCGCCCGCCTCAGCCTCCCAAAGTGCTGGGATTACAGGTGTGAGCCACCACGCCCGGCCCAAGGACAGTTTTTTTATTGTTGCAGGCGTAGTGCCTCATTTCATGCCTCTCTTGGGCCTGGCACCAGCAGGTGCTCAATTGATGTTTGAATGGAGGGCTAGAAGGAGAAAGAGATGGGCAGAAGGAGAAACAGTGTCCAAGGTCTCTGTGTCCTGGTTGCATTTGCCTCCTTTACTAAAGAAAGCGTTCCAGCAGAGCCTGCCAGGAAAAGCACCCAGGCAGGGAAGAGCTGCCAGAGTATGCAGAAAGGGCACATCCTTGGCAGTGCCTGCATGGCTGAAAGTAAAAGGATGAAAATAGAAACCATCACGTTGTTGCAGACCCAGCACTAAAGTGAAGCATTTGAAACCTCAGCTCACATTCAGATGAAGAAATGAAGGAAAGAGGGGAGGGAGTAGGAAAAAGGAAAACAAAACAAAATATCATAGAATTTGAAGGTTTTTAAAAAAAACGAAGTGGGTTTAACATCTTTTAAGTTTGCCTAATGTTGGCTTGTAACTGCTGGAGTGATCTGTGGAGAAGGAGCATTTTTATACTATAGGAAATCCTTTTGTTTTAGTGTTTTTTTTTAGAACTCTGAAGTTGTAGCGTGATTCTTCTAAATCAGAGGACCCCATATTCTGTGAATGAGAATACTTAGCGTACTGGTGCCATCCAAATGCAAGCCCATTTCAGTTCAAGGTGGGAGGGAGAAGTACAGGAAGTGACTGCCCGTTTTTCACCTCCCTGCTTATAAAATGGTGTTGGTGAGAGCCCCAGCAAATGGGAATGGGTCTGAAGGTATCCAGGCAAGGAAGTGTTATCCTGTCAGGGGAATGACACAAATCTGACACTTTAACACATGCATGATTATAAAAAACCTAGAGAGACGTATTTGTCTGCTGATATATAGATTACTCTATTCAAATGGACATAAGGCAGTTTTAAGGAAGCAGTAGACATTGCAGGGGAAGTGAAGAGAGAGAGGAAGGCATTCCCACTTTCTTTCCTTTTCCTTTCTTTCTTTCCTTTTTTTTTTTTTTTTTTTTTTTTTGAGACGGAGTTTCGCTCTTGTTGCCCGGGGCAGTGGCACAATCTCAGCTCACTGCAACCTCTGCCTTTCCGGTTCAAGTGATTCTCCTGCCTCAGCCTTCCAAGTAACTGGGATTACAGACGCCCGCCACCACACTCAACTAATTTTTGTACTTTTAGTAGAGGCAGGGTTTCACTGTGTTGGCCAGTCTGGTCTTGAACTCCTGACCTCAAGGGGATCCACCCACCTCGGCCTCCCAAAGTGCTGGGATTACAGGAGTGAGCCACTGTGCGTGGCCGGCATTCTCAGTTTCTAAAAACATATTTTATTGTGGCAGAGCTTTCTTTTGTAAGATATCAATTAAAATAAGAAAATACATTTTCTTATTTTTTTAATAACAAAAAAAATTTTAATAAAAAAAAAAGACTTTTTTTTGGTCTCACCAACCTTATACTCCCTTGTTGGTCACTTAAAATTTCAACAGAAAAAAAGATAGTATTTTTTGTTCAGTGACTAAGACACAGGGAACAGGTGCCCGGGAAGAATGTACTGGGAAACTACTCTGTCCTGAGGTAGAGAAAACACAAGAGATTGCTCTTTGCAAGCATAACCCAGCACATGCATTGCTATCCGAGGGATGGCCCAGCCAGTACCCAACTCTCAGTACCTTCCGTTCTCACCCTCAGGCACATTTGCCCCCTGCTTCACTATAGCCACAGCCACTGCCCCCTCGTCATACCCTGGACTCTGCCTAATCCTGGAATCACCCATTCAGATGTTCCCAATTTCAGGCCACACTGTCCTTTGCGGCATATTCAGCATCTTCTCACTGTGTGGGAAAGAATCGACCTTTCCAGTTGATGCCATGCTTAATTCTTGTTTTGTTTTTGTTTTTTTTTTTTTTGCTGTTTGTTTTTTATTTTGAGACTGAGTTTTGCTCTTGTGGCCTAGGCTGGAGTACAATGGCGCAATCTTGGTTTACGGCAAACTCCACCTCCCAGATTCAAGCGATTCTCCTGCCTACGCCTCCCAAGTAGCTGGGATTACAGGCATGTGCTACCACTCCCAGCTAATTTTTTTTTTTCGAGACAGAGTTTCGCTTTTGTTGCCCAGGCTTGAGTGCAATGGCACAGTCTTGGCTCACTGCAACCTCTGCCTCCCGGGTTCAAACAATTCTTCTGCCTCAGCCTCCCGAGTAGCCATGCACCACCAAGCCTGACTAATTTTTTTGTATGTTTAGTATAGATGTGGTTTCACCATGTTGGTCAGGCTGGTCTCGAACTCCTGACCTCAGGTGACCCACCCACCTTGGCCTCCCAAAGTGCTGGGATTACAGGTGTGAGCCACTGTGCCTGGCCTAATGAAAAAGTTTATCTATGGGATGGAAGAGATAGGTATGGAATGACTATAATTTTGACTTTTGAGCCTTGAAAATGATTTATATATTCAAAAATAAAATAATGGGGAAAGGCAAACTTAAAATTTAATACAAACAAATGAAGGAACCTAACTGCATATCACATTGACAACATTAACTACACAGCAAAAAGAATTAATTCAAGTAATTTTTTAACAGTTTTCTTACTGTACGTTGTTAATGTGACATATCCTATGGGGGAAAAGATTGGAAAGAAATCTTAAATTTTAATTAGTGTGTTTGTTATTGGGAGTATTACTGATAAATTTAAAACTATTTTGTGTATGTCATAGGAGAGAGCAGGCAGGTAAATAGTTTAATATTTTTTTTTTTTTTTATGAGATGAAGTCTCACTCTGTGGCCGGGGCTGGAGTGCAGTGGCACGATCTCGGCTCACTACAAGCTCCGCCTACCAGGTTCACGCCATTCTCCTGCCTCAGCCTTCTGAGTAGCTGGGTGTACAGGCGCCCGCCACCGTGCCCGGCTAATTGTTTTGTATTTTTAGTAGAGATGGGGTTTCACCATGTTAGCCAGGATGGTCTCGATTTCCTGACCTCGTGATCCACCCACCTCGGCCTCCCAAAGTGCTGGGATTACAGGCATGAGCCACCGCACCTGGCAGTGCTTTCAGTTTAATGTTGAAAACCAGGGTTCTCAAATGAAAGACAGGAACTTCAAATGTGAAATGGGAAAATAAGAAATATTCATTTTAGGCCGGGCGCGGTGGCTCAAGCCTGTAATCCCAGCACTTTGGGAGGCCGAGACGGGCGGATCACGAGGTCAGGAGATCGAGACCATCCTGGCTAACACGGTGAAACCCCATCTCTACTAAAAAATACAAAAAACTAGCCGGGCGAAGTGGCGGGCGCCTGTAGTCCCAGCTACTCGGGAGGCTGAGGCAGGAGAATGGCGTAAACCCGGGAGGCGGAGCTTGCAGTGAGCTGAGATCAGGCCACTGCACTCCAGCCTGGGCGACAGAGCCAGACTCAGTCTCAAAAAAAAAAAAAAAAAAAAAGAAGTATTCATTTTAGGTTTAAATTGGCGATAAAAGGGTGAAGTCATAATTTGAAAAAAGAAAAATACTTCTGTCCACTGAAAGACAGGGTCTCACTCTGTTGCCCAGGTTGGAGTACAGTGGCGTGATCATGCCTCATTCCAGCCTCGAACTCTCAGGCTCAGATGATCCTCCCACCTCAGCCTCCCAAGTATTTGGGACTACAGGCACGTGTCACCACACCTGGCTAACATTTTTTTAGAGATGAGATCTCACCATGTTGCTCAGGCTGGTCTCAGACTCCTATCTGTGAGCACATGGAGCATTTAGGTTTGGGCTTCTTAACACCATTCCCCACTGTCCCAGCTCTGAGGTGGAAACATTTCTGGAACATTTTGTTGTGCCAGAAAGTGAGAAAGTGCAAAGATTGATTGGAGCATGCCAAAAGGACATAGCAGCCTGCTTGAGGGGATTTATGGCTAAATTTGGAAATTTTGAGCATCACAAGGAATGATAGCAATGGATTGCAACCTATTGAAAATTTTTTTAAAACCCGTGAGTCCAGAGCAATACTAAAAAATAAAAGGAGCAGGAGAAGTGAGACGTTAGGGGAATGCCTTCTCTACAGAAGAGTGCCAGTTAATAAATACAGGAAACATGAAGGAATTAGAATTAGAAAATCCCCACTTTGTAGTACCAATATGTAATTATTGATTCTGACAAAGATGGATACTAAAGCCATTGAATAAAATGTCATTAGGGGGCCGGACACAGTGGCTCATGCCTGTAATCCCAGCACTTTGGGAGGCCGAAGGGGGCGGATCACGAGGTCAAGAGATCGAGACTATCCTGGTCAATATGGTGAAACCCCATCTCTACTAAAAATACAAAAATTAACTGGGCATGGTGGCGCATGCCTGTAGTCCCAGCTACTCGGGAGGCTGAGGCAGGAGAATCACTTGAACCCAGGAGGTGGAGGTTGCAGTGAGCCCAGATCATGCCACTGTACTCCAGCCTGGGGACAGAGAGAGACTCCATCTCAAAAAAAAAAAAAGTAATTAGGGAACAAATATTCACAAAGTCTCAAAGTATCATCCTATGGATTAAAAGCTAACAAAGAAGGAAAGGTATCTCTCTACAATGCAGAGATCTGGCAGTAGACACTGCCATAACTAAGTAATCAAAATTTGGCATCTCCAGTTATGGGACAAACTGACATGTGCAAAAAAGCACACAATGTCACCTATGAGGTATAATTGCCAAAACTGTTTAACCTGAGTCTGGTCACAGGGAAGTTTCCAGACAGATCCAGATGATGTGGCATCTTACAAAACAATTAGCTGGAGTTTTAAAAAATAACGTCTTGAAAGATTAAAAAGAAAAATAGATAAAAGAAAAGTCAGGGAGGCTGTTTGGTTGTTTTAAACGTGGAGAATAAAGACACGTGACAACCAAGTATAATACTTAACTCATTTATTTTTTAATGGACAACGATTGTATATATATTTTTGTATGGAACATGATGTGTTAAGTAAACATTATGAAATGGCTAAATCAAACTAATGAACATATCCATTACCTCACATACTTAATATTTGTTTGTGGTGAAGAACATTTAAAATCTACTCTCTTAGCAATTTTCAAGTATAAAGTATTATTAACTATAATTACCATGTTGTATAATCAATTCTCTGAACTTTTCCTCCTGTCTAACTGAAATTTTGTGTCCTTTAACAAACCTACTCTCCCCAGCCCCAAAACCCATGCTTAATTCTTAATTGGATACTTGACTCAAATATAAAAAATTAAAACACAGCTCTGGGACAATTACTGAAACTCGAATATGGGCTGTGTATTAAAGAATATTATACTGATGTTGGTTCAGTTTCATAAATGTAATAATGATATTGTGGTTATATAGGAGAATGCCTTTGCTCTTAGGAAGAGCATATTGAAGGATTTAGGGGTAAAGTATTATGATATACGTTACTTATTTCCAAATTATTTTGCAAAAACAAAACAATAAAAAGTAACAAAGAAAAAGCAAATGTAGCAAAATATTAACAACTGATTCATCTAACTAAAGAGGAGACAGGTATTTATGGCACTAGTCTTTCCATTTCTGTAGTAGTCAAAATAGAATGTGAAGTTAAAATAGTTGCTATTCATTGTTGATGTATCTGTGAGATGGCATTTCGGAGGGTTATTGTCCTCAAATAGTTTCTAAAACATGGATAGGTAATTTACATTCCTCCTTTTTAAGAAGTTTTAATTATTGAATAGATCACATTTATAAAGGATATTTTAAAAATCACAATAGAATGAGCACTCATTACCCACCAAAATAAGGAACACGGAAAACTGTTCCTCTCTGGTGGATCTCCCTGATGCTAATGTCCCTCTCTTTTCAAAGGTAACCATTACGCTGAATTTTGTGTTTATTATCATTCCCTCGCTTTTATTTATAGTTTTACCATAATGCCTTAACTTTTAAACAATATGTGCTTAATTTCATATACTTTAAACCTAAGTGGAACTACATTCTATGTATTCTCCTGTGATTCATTTTTCATGCTTAATGTTACGTCCCTGAAGTTGTTCCTGCTGTTGTTTGTAGCTGTAATTCATTCACTTCACTGATTGTTAGTATTCTTCTATATAAATACATCACATATCTTTTAAAAAGCACAATTCTACTACTGATGTACACTTGTAATGTTTCTAGGTTTTTGATTCCTTCACACAGTGCTGGTACACATATAAGAGCTTCTCTGGGAATAGAATTGTTGGAGCACAGGTTATGAACATTTTACATTTTACCAAAGAATGCTAAATTTTTTCCAAAGTGATTATATTTACACTCCCACCTGCAATGTATGTGCTTCAGTAAATATTTGGTATGTTCATGCCTCCTTAAAATTTTTTTATTTTAAAATAATTTTAGACATACAAAAAGTTGCAAAAATAGTACAAGGGATCTGAAAATGAAATTAAGAAAATTTTAATTACAAGAATATCAAAAAGTAAAATACATAGAAATGAATTTGACAAAAGAAGTGCAAAGCTTATCCTCTGAAATAATGAAGCATTGCTGAATGAAATTAAAGAAGACCTAAATAAATGAAAAGACATTTATATTTATAAAATTGAAGACATATTAATATTTTTAAGATGACCATATTCCCCCAAATTGGTCTACAGATTCAGTGCATCCCCTACCAAAATCCCAGCTGGCTTCTTTGCAGAAATTTACAAGCTGATTCTAAAATTCATGTGGAAATTTGGTGGACCCAGAATACCCAAAACATTATTGAAGAAGAATAAAGTTGGAGGACTCTCACTTCCCCACTTTAAGTTGGAGGACTCTCACTTCCCCACTGTAAGCTCTAGTAAACTGTATAAGCTACTGTACTCAAGACAGTGTGGTGATGACAAAATGATAAACATATAGATAAACAAGATGGTGTTGAGATTCCAGAAATAAACCTCAATTCAATTTTGACATGGGTGCCAAGACAGTTTAACAGAGAAAGAATAGTCTTTTCAATGAATGATGCTGGGACAACTGAATATCCACATGCAAAAGAATGAAGTTTGACCTCTACCTCACATACAAAAAATAACTCAAAATGGATCAAAGACCTAAATGTAGCAGCTACAATTACAAAATTCTTAGAAGAAAATGGGTATAAATGTTTGTGACCTTGGAATACTAATGATTATTTCTTACATATGACACCAAAAGCATAAACTTTTATACATAAACCGGACAATCCTCAAAATTTAAAATATTTGTACTTCAAAGGACATCATGAAGAAAGTGAAAAGACAAGCCACAGAATGGGGGAAACTATTTGGAAATCATTTATCTGGTACGGCACTATATCTACAATATTCAAAGACCTGTTACAACTCACAGGAAGGGGAACATCACACACCAGGTCCTATTGTGGGGAGGGGTGGGGGGAGGGATAGCATTAGGAGATACACCTAATGTAAATGACGAGTTAATGGGTGCAGCACACCAACATGGCTCATGTATACATATGTAACAAACCTGCATGTTGTGCACATGTACCCTAGAACTTAAAGTATAATTAAAAAAAAAAAAAACCTCAATAATAAAGACAAATTGTTTAATTAACATATGGATGAAGGATCTGAATAAGCATCTATCCAAAGGAGATACATGAATGGCCAATGAACACATGAAAAGATGTTCATCATTAGCCATTGGAGAAATGCAAATCAAAACCACAATGAGAGACTACTACACACTCCACTAGGATGATCCATAAAAGAGAGGTAGTAACAATTGTTGAATATGTTGAGAAATTGGAACCTCATACGCTGCTGTTAGGAATTTAAAATGGCACAGCAACTTTAGAAAACAGTCTAGTGGTTGCTCAGATGATTAAATATAGAGTTACTCTATGATCCAGCAGTTCCACTCCGATATTAAATGAGCCGGGCGCAGTGGCTGACACCTGTAATCCCAGCACTTTGGGAGGCCGAGGTGGGTGGATCACAAGGTCAGGAGATCGAGACCATCCTGGCTAACACGGTGAAACCCTGTCTCTACTAAAAATACAAAAAAATTAGCCAGGCGTGGTGCCGGGTGCCTGTAGTCCCAGCTACTCAGGAGGCTGAGGCAGGAGAATGGCATGGACCCAAGAGGTGGAGCTTGCAGTGAGCTGAGACTGCACCACTGCACTCCAGCCTGGGCGACAGAGCAAGGCGACAGAATGAGACTCTGTCTCAAAAAAAAAAAAAAAAAAAAAATCTGAAATGAGAGAGAAGTGAAAATATACCTGCATACAAAAACCTGTATACAAATGTTCATTGCAACATTATTCATAATAGCCCAAAAGCAGAAAAACCCAGATACCCACCAAGTGATGAATGGATAAATAAAATGTGGTATTCCATACAGTGGAATATAAACAATAAAGAGAAAGAAAGTATTGATGCATACTACAACATGAATGACACTTGAAAACATTATTCCAAATGAAAGAAGCCAATCACACAAGATTGCATCTTGTACAATTCCACTTACATGATATGTCTAGAATAAGCCAGTCTATAGAGACACAAAGTAGACTCTGATTGCCTGGGGATTGGGGGTGTTGAGGGAAGAATTGAGGGGTTAAATATATGGAGTTTCCTTAGGAGATGATGAAAATGTTTTAAAATTGTGGTGACTGTTGTCCAGCTCCATGAATATATACTAAAAGCCATTGAATTATGCACTATAAATGGGTAAATTATATGTGAATAGAGGCTTATATCAATCACTAAAGCTGTTAAAAAATCATAGAGTTCGCTAAACCCTTCACTCAATTTCTCTTAAAGTTAACAACTTTAAGAGAATACAATTATCAGAGCAGGAAATCAATGCCAGAATGATACTGTTAATGGAAGATCTCCCCAATCTTTCTCTTCATGTTGTTTTTCCTGTTCCAGGTTCCAATCCAGGTTCACACAATGCATTCAGTTATGTCCTTTTCATCTCCTCCGATCTATGACTTTTCTTCAGTCTTTCCTAGCTTTTCATGACCTTAAGTGAATACTAATCAATTGTTTTGTGTAGGGAATGTTTGAGTTTTCTCACAATTTAATTGAAGTTTTGAGTTTTGGGCAAGAAAACCATAAAAGTGATACTGTGTCCTGATTGCATCATGTCAGGGAGTACATGAGGTTGATGTTCTATTGTTGGTGATGTTAACCTTGATCACTTGATTAAGGTATGTCTGCCAAGTTTCTGCATCGTAAAGTTACTGGTTTCTTCTTTGGAATTGATTTAAAATCTTGTGGAAATATTTTGAGCAATGGTAATATCCTGTTTTCATCAAACTTTCAGCTGCTAATTTTTGCATCCATTAGTGGATCTTGCCTGCAGTTTATTGTGGTATTTCCAAGATGATGATTTTCTGTCATTTTTTCCCTACATTTACTAGTAAGAGTTTGTTAATTAAATTCTGTAAGGAAAAGCTGTTCCTCCTCATTTATGTATGTATTTATAAATACAGGTCATTTTTATTTTATTCTGTGGGTTATTTCCAACACTATACTGATGATCATTATTGTTTTGCTCAAATTTTCCAGCATTGGCCATTGGAGGCTCCTTCGGGCAGGCTCTTGTGTTTTTTTTTTTTTTTTTTTTAACATATTATCATCCATTTTCACATACTGTTTTCTTGCTTTCTGAAACCATAAGACATTCTAGGTTTACTTTTATTTTTCTGCCTCAACACTGGGATTAACCTTTTTTCCAAGAAACCTGATTCCTTCTACTGAAGAATGGTATTTAGAAATCAAAATCTGGGTGTTAAGTGTGCCCATTGCTACTAGGATGTCGTTGTGCCTAAGCCCACTCAGCAGACAGAGCTAGGAAATCATGTATATGTGTATTAACCCATGAATGCACACATATACCTCTTTATTTCTGTATCTACCAATCTGTGTTTAAAAATATGAGTTATTTGTAACTTCTTTCTCTGACAGGAAGAAACCTAGTTCTCATTGTCTACAATATCTTCACGTCTTTGATTTTTTTCTGATAATTACACAATTACTAACTCCTACCTCTGTGCCCAAACCACTGTCTTATTAACAAAGAAATTCTTAATTTCCAGTGAGACAAACCTCTCCCATGTTTTCTACTTCAGAATTATCTTGACTCTTTTTGGTTCTTTGCTTGGCCATATACATTTTTAAAAACATTTTTTCAAGTAAAATTTTTTTTAAAAAAACCTGTTGGGCCAGGATCATGCCTATAATGCCAGTGCTTTGAGAGGCCAAAGCTGGAGGATTGCTTGAGGCCAGGAGTTTGAGACCAGCATGGGCAACATAGTGAGACCCCCATCTCTTAAAAAAAAAAAAAAAAAAAGGTAATTTTTATTGGAATTACTTTGAATCTCTAGATAAGTTTGAGGAAAATTCAATTTTAACTTTATTTTATGATGTAGCTCTATTTAGGTCATTTTTAACATAATTAATAGTTTCATCATTTTCTCCATAAAGGTCTTACATACCTTTTGTAAGATTTATTCCTAGATACATAATATATATATATAGATAGGTAGATATACATATTTTTTCTTTTTTTTTTTTTTTTTTTACACAGAGTCTCGCTCTGTCGCCCAGGCTGGAGTGCAATGGCACAGTCTCAGCTCACTGTAAGCTCTGCTTCCCGGGTTCACACCATTCTCCTGCCTCAGCCTCCTGAGTAGCTGGGACTACAGGCGCCCACCACCACACCTGGCTAATTTTTTGTGTGTAATTTTTAGTAGAGACGGTGTTTCACCGTGTTAGTCAGGATGGTATCGATCTCCTGACCTCATGATCCATCCGCCTCTGTCTCCCAAAGTGCTGGGATTACAGGCATGAGCCACCGCGCCTGGCCGATACATAATATTTTTTTAACGTCCTGTAAATTTTTTTTTTAAAGTACACTTCCTAACTACTGCTTGTGTACAGAAATGCAACTGATCTTTGTAAATTGATTTTGAATTCATCAACTAAATTCTTATTGATTCATCCATAGATTATTTTGTGTTTTCTACACAGATATATTAGTAAACAATGATAGTGTTATTCTTGTTTTGTTTCTTACTTTGTAGTTGTAAGCCAAATATATATATATATATATAATTACAATTACAAAATGTGAGTCAGGCTGCACAATATGCATAGAAAAAAAAACAGGAAAAAAAGCACAAAAATGGAAGCAGTGAATTAAGTAATTATGGAGTTCTGATGTGCCTGCTCAGGAGAGAGCCAGCAGCCTGCATAGTTATAGACTAATATACCATGTTATTGTCAAGAAAACAACCTCTTAGATTTCTGCAACTTTGTTTTTCCAGTCAGGGAATGTATGCAATTGACCTGTCAAAGATATACAGTCATCTTTACACTTGATCTTAGCCAAAAAGCCACAACTGGTCTTTACTTCATTTGTTTTGAAAGGCAGCAAACTCTTAATTTTCAATACAATATATTTTATCCTCCTTATGAATTATTTATAATCGTTTCTTTTTAGGATGCCTTAACTCATGCTGCTTATTTCCTAAGGATAAACTTGAAATACAGACTAATTTGTAACTGGTACTGCACTCCCTATTTTACAGATAAGGAAACAGACACTTTAGAGATTAAGTAGGTCCTTTCTCTGATGCCTCTGCTGGCTTCCTCTACCTACTCCATAGTACCTTGTCTCCATCGCGACACTCATCAAAATTTTCTGTCTTCTCCATCATAAGCTCCATGAGATTTAGATCTTACTCCTGTTCCCCTCTGTTTCCCCAGACCTAGCACAGTAACTGGCATGGCACGTAGTAGATAGATGATCAATAAATAGCTATCGAATGTTGAATGAGTTTTTTCCTCTGTTTTGTTTCTTTTTTTTTTGTTTTTTTTAAACGGTCTCACTCTATTGCCCAGGCCGAAGTGCAGTGGTGTGATCTCGGCACACCACGACCTCGGCCTCCTGGGTTGAAGCAGTTCTCCTCCTCAGCCTTCTGAGTAGCTGGGACTACAGGCGTGCGCCACCACACCCAGCTAATTTTTGTATTTTTTATAGAGATGAGGTCTCATTATGTTGCCCAGGCTGGTCTGGAATTCCTGGCCTCAAGTGATCCACCCATCTTAGCCTCCCACAGTGCTGGGATTACAGGCATAAGCCACCACACCTGGCCACAATCCACTTTCAAAAAAATCACAGTATCTGCCAAATTAAATGTTTGATTGATTGATTTTGGAAATATTCACAACAAAATTTGACTACATTTGGGTGAGAATTGAAAACAGTCGGTGAGTAAAGGCTCCTAACGAACAGTGTTTGGAAGCAAAATTACCTTTCTGTCCACCTTTTCTGGTATAAGGAATTTTTCATATGGTAAAACATTTTTTTTCTGTTATACCATTTAGGCCTGTTAGTATTACAGCATCTAGATGCTAATTAATTACATGTAATTCTTCATTGAGGTGCATTTATATTAAAAGAAAAGACAGATAAAATTAAGTCAATGTAATTCATAAAAGTCTCTATTTAAAGGAAGATTTCCTCTTTTAATCAATTATCTCAACAACAGCTTTATGTGCCTAGAACTACTTTAGATGTGTGTAGAAGTAATTTTATTGGCTGGGCGCAGTGGCTCACGCCTGTAATCCCAGCACTTTGGGAGGCCGAGGTGGGCGGATCATGAGGTCAGGAGATCGAGACCATCCTGGCTAACATGGTGAAACCCCATCTCTACTAAAAATACAAAAAAATTAACTGGGCGTGGTGGCGGGCGCCTGTAGTCCCAGCTACTGGGGAGGCTGAGGTAGGAGAATGATGTGAACCTGGGAGGCAGAGCTTGCAGTGAGCTGAGATCATGCCACTGCACTCCAGCCTGGGTGACAGAGCGAGACTCCATCTCAAAAAAAAAAAAAAGAAAGAATTTTATTATAAATAGAGATAATGATACAGTATTAAAGTTTCATAGTTTCTAACATATTGAGAATAATATAGCAATCATGACTAATTCAGTTCAGTTTATTAAGTTGGTACATAAATCCGACATTCATTGAGGTCTGCCAGTGCTCTAAATACTGTGGAAGATGGTCACTGTATAAAAATGAGTAAAACACTACCATAAAAAGCTCACAGTCTAACGTGGTATCTTTGAACATTAATATATTGGTTTTTTCTTTTCTCGTATATGTTTTGTTGCTAAATTTAGGGTAAAGAAGGCTTACATTAATTTGGTCAAGAGCTGTAGCCCAAAGCTTAATTTTTTTCCAGGTGGCCTGTTGAAGCCATTAGCAGCAGCACTTTATATGCAAATAGAATTTAGTGAAGCAAAGGTCTCATACACTCAGCTGCTTTTATCTCATGTACCAGAATGTTCCCTGTATTTGTGTCAGGGATGGGAGGTGACGAGCAGTGTTATGAAGAAAAGGATATCTGGTATTTCCTCCTCATACTGTGATGGGGAACATAAAAAGGAAAAAGTGTCTGCTCTGTAAGTCTCTTCATACAGTTGGTACCCAGTGTCAGCTGACAGTGAACTCAAGTCTGTCTCCTGTGTGTATGTATATGTGTAAAAGTGTGTTAAAAGATTAATTTTTTTCTTCTTGGCAGGTGTCCTTGTAGACTTGGGTCTGGAGGAAAATGGGACAGCCCATCAGAGAGCAGAAAAATATGTTGTTCGTCTAGACAATGAGATTCAAACCAAGTTTGAAGTTTTTATGAGGAGAGTGAAACAGAACCCGTACACACTGTTTGTGCTAGTTCATGACAACTCCCATGTGGAACTAACGAGGTGATTGATTCAGAGTGAGCAAATGGAGTCTTCCTTCTACAGGAATAATTGTTACCTAATGAAATGTGTTAAATGTGGCCAGGCGTGGTGGCTCACGCCTGTAATCCCAACACTTTGGGAGGCCGAGGTGGGTGGATCGCTTGAGGTCAGGAGTTTGAGACCAGCCTGGCCAACATGGTGAAACCCCATGCTACTAAAAATACAAAAATTAGCCAGGCCTGGCAGCACATGCCTGTAATCCCAGCTACTTGGGAGGCTGAGGCAGGAGAATTGTTTGAACCCAGGCGCTGGAGGTTGCAGTGAGCCAAGATCACACCACTGCACTCCTGTCTGGGTGACAGAGTGAGACTTCGTCTCAAAAAAAAAAAAAAAAAAAAGAAAAGAAAAGAAAATGTGTTAAAGGTGATTCCAAAGCCCAGGGACCCTAACGTTTGCCATCTTCTTACTGGTAACCTTTTCCTACCCTTTTCTTGTTTCCTCAGCTTTTCTCATCGATTTCACGTTGGTTTTATGTTAACTACATATGTTGTTCCATTTTCATGATGCTGATAAGGACATACCTGAGACTGGGAAAATTTACAAAAGAAAGAGGTTTAATTGGACTCACAGTTCCTCATAGCAGGGGAAGCGTCACAATCATGGCGTAAGGCAAGGAGGAGCAAGTCACATTTTACATGGATGGCAACAGGCAAAGAGAGAATGAGGAAGATGTAAAAGCAGAAACCTCTGATAATATCATCAGATCTCATGAGACTTACTCACTGTCACAAGAACAGCACGGGAAAGCCCCGTAATTCAGTCATCTCCTACTGAGTCCCTCCCACAACATGTGGGAATTATGGGAGCTACAAGATGAGATTTGGGTGGAGATACACAGCCAAACCATATCTTTCTACCCCTGGCCCCTCCCAAATCTCATATCTTCACATTTCAAAACTAATTATGCTTCCCAACAGTCCCCCAAAGTCTCAACTCTTTTCAGCATTAACTCAAAAGTCCAAAGTCTCATCTGAGACAAGGCAAGTCCCTTCTGTCTATGAGCCTGTAAAATCAAAAGCAAGTTAGTTTCTTCCTAGATACAATGAGGGTACAGGCATTGGATAAATATAGCCATTCCAAATGGGAGAAATTGGCTAAAACAAAGGGGCTACAGGCCCCAGTAGGAACTCTGTGTGGTGGGTCTGACCCCACATTTCCCTTCCACACTGCCCTAGCAGAGGTTCTCCATGAGGGCTCCGCCCCTGCAGCAAACTTTTGCCTGGGCATCCAGGCATTTCCATACATCTGAAATCTAGGCAGAGGTTCCCAAACCTCAGTTCTTGACTTCTGTGCACCCACAGGCTCAACACCATGTGGAAGCTGCCAAGGCTTGGGGCTTCCACCCTCTGAAGCAACAGCCCAAGCTGTACATTGGCCCCTTTTAGTCATGGCTGGAGCAGCTGGGACACAGGAGTCCAAGTCCCTAGGCTGCACACAGCACATGGCCCAGCCCACAAAACCACTTTTCCTTCCCAGGTCTCTAGGTGTGTGGATGAGGGGGGCTGCCGTGAAGACCTCTGACATGCCCTGGAGACATTTTTCCCCATTGTCTTGGGGACTAACATTCAGCTCCTCATTACTTATGCAAATTTCTCCAGCCAGCTTATTCAGGGAAACTCCCCCTTAAAATACTATCAGATCTCATGAGACTTTTGCTATCACAAGAACAGCATGGGAAAGACCTGTCCCCGTAATTCAGTCATCTCCCACCGGCTCCCTCCCATACCACATGGGAATTATGGGAGCTACAAGATGAGATTTGGGTGGGGAAACAGAGCCAAATTATATCACTACACTCTGGATGAATTAAAGATTCCTGAAAAAATTTTAAGAGCTTGGTAGAACTCAGCTTTGTCAGAGAAAGGACAGCAATAAGGAAGTTAGGATGAATGAGCTCCTAGAAGGGTGATGTGCTTCCCTCTCTGCCTCCAAAGCACTTTTCCATTTGACCTTGCTTCTCTTCCTTCCTCTCCCACTATTTCTCCTCTTCTTTGCCCTTCTCTTTTCCCTCTTGCCTTTAAAAGCAGTAGAGATGCACTTTCATGACCTGAAATCTTCCCCAGTTCCCCAGTTTAAACAAGAGAGTATCATATTTACTGGATGAAATTATTATTACTGAGATAGAGTCTCGCTCTGTCACCCAGGCTGGAGTGCAGTGGCACAATCTCGGCTCACTGCAACCTCCGCCTCCCAGGTTCAGGCAGTTCTGTGCCTCAGCCTCCCAAATAGCTGGGATTACAGGTGCCCGCCAGACATCTGGCTAATTTTTGTATTTTTAGTAGAGATGGGGTTTCACCATCTTGACCAGGCTGGTCTTGAACTCCTGACCTCGTGATTCACCCGCCTTGGCCTCCCAAAGTGCTGGGATTACAGGCGTGAGCCACCATGCCTGGTCTGGATGAACTTATTAATGAAAGAGAAGTTGGCAGGGTGCGGTGTCTCACACCTGTAATCCCAGCACTTTAAGAGGCCAAGTGGATTACTTGAGGTCAGGAGTTCAAGACCAGCCTGGCCAACATGGTGAAACCCCGTCTGTACCAGAAATACAAAAAAATTCGCCGGGCGTGGTGGCACATGCCTGTAATCCCAGCTACTTGGGAGGCTGAAGCAGGAGAATCACTTGAACTCAGGAGGCAGAGGTTGCAGTGAGAGGACATTATGCCACTGCACTCCAGCCTGGGTAACAGAGAGAGACTCCATCTCAAAAAAAAAAAAAAAGGAGTCAAATGTGGAACCACTTTTGCTCCCAGATCAAATTATACTAATTATCTGGTAGGGGACATCTTTGCTCCTATGGATTAAAAGGCAAATCGACAGGGGTAGGGAGTGGCAGATAGTCATCATGTATTACATATCATGGTTTGTCCTCACCATGTAATGGGGAGAGAAATTTCAGGCATCATCAAGCATTTATAGATTTTCTTTTCTCCAGGAGATGCTGAGGTTAAGAATCTGGAAGTTTTTGGTTTGTGGTAGGGAAATGTCAGAATTGCAAAAGCTCTTATTCAGAAGCCAGAAAGTGTTGGATAATCCTCCACAATCTGAAACCTAGAACCATACATAGGTATAAATAAGATCTTGTAGAACTTGTTAGATTTCAAAGAAAGGAAGGAAAGGAGAGAGAGAGCGGGAAAAGAAATTTTGCCCACATCTGTTCAGGTCTTGGCAGTCTTCTATGAGCAGGAATAGCTCCTTGACCCTGTGTTGCCCAGGCTGGAGCGCAGTGGCGTGATTTCTGCTCACCGCAACCTCCTCCTCCTGGTTCAAGCAATTCTCCTGCCTTAGCCTCCCAAGTAGCTAGGATTGTAGGCACACACCACCACACCCAGCTAATTTTTTTTTGTATTTTTTTTTTTTTTAATAGAGATGGGGTTTCACCATGTAGGCCAGGCTGGTTTTGAACTCCTGACCTCAGGTGGTCTATCTGCCTTAGCCTCCCAAAGTGCTGGGATTACAGATGTGAGCCACCATGCCCGGCCCAACTGCAGATTTAGATATCACTGGCCTAAATAACTGAGTTTGCACTTTGAGGTATATTGGGAATAAACTGAAAAGGAAAAGAAAAATACATATTCCTGAAATCTGTCTGAAAGGAGGGAATGTAAATTTTTTCCCTTCCGTGTCAAATTTTGGTTGTTTCTACTCTGATCCCAATTGAAAAGAGATAGAAAAATAAAAACTAAAACAGTATCTCCTTGTTAGGGTCTGATTCTGTATCTACTTGGTTAAATGAGGTATTAATATGACTTTCAATTTTTCTACAGCGTCATTTCAGGCTCTTTGTCACATGGCGAACCCAGTCATGGACTAGCTGATAGGGTCATTAATTGCAGAGAAGTTCTGGAAGCTTTCAACCTCCTGGTGCTCCAGGTCAGCTCCTTCCCATACACTCTGCAGACCCAACAGTCCCGCATTAGCTCTAGCAATGAGGTTCACTGGATACAGCTGGATACCGGGGTGAGTCTCTTGCCTGCTGTCTGATACACTGTCATGTTCTTAGTTCCCCAGAGGGTAGGACCTTGTAACAAAATATGTCACGGCTTAAGATCATATTAATAAGAATTCAAAATCTAATATAATGCTTTATGTAAGACTTCAAAAATCTGGCCGGGCGTGGTGGCTCACGCCTGTAATTCCAGCACTTTGGGAGGCCGAGGCGGGTGGATCACGCGGTCAGGAGATCGAGACCATCCTGGCTAACACGGTGAAACCCCGTCTCTACTGGAAATACAAAAAATTAGCCAGGTGAGCTGGTGGGTGTCTGTAATCCCAGCTACTCGGGAGGCTGAGGCAGGAAAATCACTTGAACCCGGGAGGCGGAGGTTGCAGTGAGCCGAGATCGTGCCATTACACTCCAGCCTGGGGGACAGAACAAGACTCTGTCTCAAAATAAATAAATAAATAAATAAACAAATAAATAAATAAATTTTTAAAAATCTAACATAATTCTGTATCTTCCAAAAGTTCCATATATTTACAATTATTATGACTAAAGTCTAGTGAATAGTATGCTATATAAATCTGATTAGGTGGTTCTTAGGTATCATGCAGATGCAAAATTATCTATCCTATATAATTTTTCAAAAAGAAAATGTTGATGTTATCTGAGGCCATGATCAATATTCTGGATTTCCTTTGTGCCTTCATATGATTAATTTCACCTGAGGCCTGGAAATTTTATTGTCCTCTTGGATGGCCTTTTTGTCATGTTTTAGTCTGATGATCTGCATCACTGTTAATTACGCTCTTGCTCCTGCAGCAACTGGGTTTTGTTTTAAATCAGTTTTCACAGTCTTCTGTATGAAATGGGATGATGGCACTGTTACTTTAAATAACTCCATAGTAGCAGTGAATGTGTTGAGACTACCTGTCTCAACATTGGATATATCCAGGGATTTATAGTTTTTACTCCAATCTCTAATATTGAAAAATATTTTATATGACCCACAAACTGTATGCTAAATATACTATCAAAGAAAAGAAATATGAGTTTCATAAAAATAATAAAAATTAGCCATTAAGCAATGGATCCTTCATTTAAAAATACTGAACACACTGGATATTTTTAAATAACCATGTTTAAGTAAAAAACACCAAAAACGTCTTACATAAAACTAACATTTATTTTTCAACCCAGTGCATTTTGTTCTGTCATGAAGAAGGTAAGTTTTCGCTGACTGCGCTCTTGTCTTCGAGCATTGGTTTGTTCCTTGCAAGCAGGAAGCTCAGGTCCTTGAATCTTCTTGTCTTCAGCAGTCACTGCCTTATGAGAACTAACTCAGTGTGTTCACTATCATTAGAGATTACTTTGAGCTTTTGCTTTGCTTTCTTGGTATCTTCTCCATGCCAGCTCCAGCCATTCATTGGGCAGTCGAGGTAGGGGTGAGATAACAGAGCTGCCAGAGTTCCTTTGCCTCCAAACTACAAGGGGAGCCTATGGGCTACCCAAGTAGCTGCTGGGTTGCTCTGACAAAGAATGGGATTGCCAAGAGAATAAATGGAAATAATAATTATTTTTTAAATTAATTTTTTTTGAGGCGGAGTCTCGCTCTGTCACCCAGGCTGGAGTGCAGTGGTACGAACTCAGCTCACTGCAACCTCCGCCTCCCAGGTTCAAGCAGTTCTCCTGCCTCAGCCTCCAGAGTAGCTGGGATTACAGGTGCCCGCCACCATGCCTGGCTAATTTCTGTTTTTTTAGTAGAGACCGAGTTTCACCATGTTGGCCAGGGTGGTCTTGAACTCCCAACCTCAGGTGATCCACAAGCCTCTCAAAGTCCTGAGATTACAGGTGTGAGCTAAGAATAATTAATTTTTTAATCCCCCAGACAGTTCTCCTATTATACATTAAATTTCAGTATATTGTTGGGGTGTAGAGAGAACTGCCCTAATTCAGTCTTTTCCAAAAGGGATCACACCCCAGTGATAGGAAGAAGGACCAATAGCCTCTGCCCTTTATTTTATCCTACCATGAAATAGAGAAACAGGTTTAAAATAATTTTCCTTAAAAGTCATTTTAGCCGGGCACAGTGGCTCACACCTGTAATCCCAGCACTTTGGGAGGCCAAGGCGAATGGATCGATTGAGCCCAGGAGTTCAAGACCAGCCAGGGCAACATGGTGAGACCGCATCTCTACAAGAAGTACAAAAGTTAGCCAGACCTGCATCTGTAGTCCCAGCTACTCGGGAAGCGGAGTTGGGGAGACTTTTTGAACCCAGGAGTTTGAGGCTGCAGTGAGCTGAGATTGTGTCACTACACTCCAGCTTGGGAGACAGAGCAAGACCCTGTACCAAAAAAAACCCCAAAAAACCATCATTTTAAGGAAATGATTAACTTTTAAGGTTTAATAATGGTATTACAGTTATTTATTTATTTATTTATTTTTGAGTCAGGGTCTGACACCCGTGCTGGAATGCAGTGGTACAATCATGACTCACTGCAGCCTCAAACTCCTGGGCTCATGACTCACTGCAGCCTCAAACTCCTGGGCTCAAACAATCCTCCCACCTCACCCTCCCAAGTAGCAGAGCTACATGCACATACCACCACGCCTGGCTAATTTTAAAAATATTCTGTAGAGACAGTGTCTCACTATATTGTCCAGGCTGGTCTCAAACTCTTGGCCTCAAGCAGTTCTCCCATCTTGACCTCCCAAAGTGTTAGGATTACAGGCATGAGCCACTGTACCTAGCCTGTGGTTATGTTTCTGAAAAGGGTTCTTGGCCAGGCACGGTGGCTCACGCCTGTAAAGTCAGCACCCTGGGAGGCTGAGATGAGTGGATCACTTGAGATCGGGAGTTCGAGACCAACCTGGCCAATGTGGTGAAACCCCATCTCTACTAAAAATACAAAAATTAGCCAGGTGTGGTGGCGGGTGCCTGTAATCCCAGCTACTCTGGAGGCTGAGGCCAGAGAATTGCTTGAACCCAGGAAATGGGGATTGCAGTGAGCCGAGATTATACCACTGCACTCCAGCCTAGGTGACAGAGAAAGACTCCATCGCAAAAAAAAAAAAAAAAAAAAAGAGGTGAGGGGCTTCTTAGACATATCTAGTGATGTTATTCTGGATTAAAGATATGATATCAGGTATTTGTTCAAACTAATTGAGAGGTGAAGAGTTACACTCTTCTTCAATTTAAGATTGAAAGAAATCGTCCCTGAAATTGAGATCAACATGGGATAAAGGGGAAAAAAAATTTAATTTACAACAACTTTATACATGTAAGGGAGAAGTTCCTGATGGTTAGCATCCTTTAGTTATCTTGAAGCCTATATCCCAGGAGGGATAATTGGAAAAAAGCAAATTAGTTGAATTCAAAAAATATGATTGAGCACACTTGTGGACTTGTGTTGAATCTTGCAAAGAACACACAGAAAACTGATGGTTTAAGCCGAGCACAGTGGCTCACACCTGTAATCCCAGCACTTTGGGAGGCCAAGGCAGGCAGATCATTTGAAGTCAGGAGTTCGAGACCAGCCTGGGCAACATGGTGAAACCCTGTCCCTACTAAAAATACAAAAATTATCCAGGCGTGGTGGCGGGCAACTGTAATCCCAGCTACTCGGAAGGCTGAAGCAGGAGAATCACTTGAACCCCGGAGGTGAAGCTTGCAAAGAGCCGAGATAGTGCCACTGCACTCCAGCATGGGTGACAGAGTGAGACTCCATCTCAAAAAGAAAGAAAAAGACAAAGAAAACTGATGGTTTAGAGGAGAAAGCAAAGTATATGTCTAAGTCACTATTATCCAGAGGAGAATAAGACAATTTCAGAAAATCAAAATGCTCTGGGAGTTGAAGTGAGGGAGGAGTCACATTTATTTGAGAGGTCCAGGGGAAGCTCCATGGAAAAGAGAACAGAGGATGATGGCCCTGGGGAGACAGGAAGGCCTGGGCAGGGGGATGGGGGCAGGAGGAGGCACTCCTGGCAGCGGACAGTGTGGGCAGGGGACACAGAGGAGGAAACTGGGCATTTTTCAGAGAACGCTGCATAGGATGCAAAAGAAGCCTGGAAATGTACACATGGAGGCTGTCAGTGCCAGGCTAGCAAAGTTTACACTTATTATACAGGCATTAAGGATTTTTTAGCAAAAGTATATATATATATACACACACACACACACACACACATATATATATATAGCATTATTATAATTTAGTATATAGTATATATACTATATATAGTGTATATATATACACTATATAATTAGAATTAGTGTGTGTGTGTGTATATATATAGCATTATTAGAATTTACCTGTTTCTTGTTAACAATGTAAAATGTTTAGTTTGTGATGAATTTTCACAAACTAAACACGCCTGTGGGACCAGCACTCAGATCAAGAAACAGAATCTTACCACCACCCTGGAAGTCCTGTGTCCCTTCTGGGCACCCCCACTAAAGGGTAACACTATTCTGGCCTCCTGTATTACAGATTTGTTTTGCTCAGTATGGAGCTTATATAAATGGAAACATGCAGTATGTACTCTCTTGTATCTGACTTCCTTTGCTTAACATTTTGTTTGGGAAATTTGTAGTTTTCATGAATCGTAAATCATTCTTTTTGCTGTGTGTGTGTGTTACATTGTATGACTCCACCACAGTTCATGTATCCATCCTATTTTATTTTACATAGTACTGCTGTAACATCCTGGCACACCCTTTAGTAAATGTATGTATGCATTTCTTTTGGGTCTCTGAGAGTGAAATTTCTGGGTCATCAAGTACACATATGTTCAGCTTTAATAGCTACTGAGAGGCAGTTCATTCAATCTAGAGGCTAAGTCAAAGTGATTAGAAGTAGATCAGTCAGTGGCTTTTCTGATAATTTGGGTTAGAATGAACAAATACATGAATCAGAATGATGGTCCTGGCAATAAAATGGATGGCAGACATGGCACATTTTCTAGGATTTGTTTATTCAGGGAGAGGGAAGAACCAGAAATATTTTTCAGGTGTTACCTTTAGTTGGAAAAAAGAAGTTGAAAGGAGTTTTTTGTTTTGTTTTGTTTTTTGAGACAGAGTCTCACTGTCAGCCAGGCTGGAGTGCAGTGGCACCATCTCGGCTCACTGCAACCTCTGCCTCCCGGGTTCAAGCGATTCTCCTGCATCAGCCTCCTAAGTAGCTGGGATTACAGGCGTGCGCCACCATGCTTGGCTAATTTTTTATATTTTCAGTAGAGATGGGGTTTCACCGTGTTGGCCAGGCTGGTCTTGAACTCCTGACCTCAAGTGATCTGCCCTCCTCGGCCTCCCAAAGTGCTGGGATTATAGGCGTGAGCCACCACGCCTGGCCGGAAAGAAGTTTGATTTGTGGAGGGCAGATGAGACTGACTTTGAGTTAAGGTGCAGGTGAGCACACCATTGTGTAGATTATGTTTTTTTGTTTGTTTTGTTTTGTTTTAGCAAACAGTGATTATTGAGGCAGCTGGTGTGGTTAGAATCATGGAAGAAAATAACAAAGAGAACTGCCAAGAGGGCAGTGAGGCCAAGGGCCAACAAGTCATCACCACTGGCGTTGGCCTCAGGAGTCCTTGGTGACCTTCCAGGGAACAGCATCTGGAGAGCGGAGCGTTGGACAGGAGCAAAGGCAGAGACAGCAGCGAAAGCACTGGGAGCATGGAGGGTCACTGAGAGGGCAGGCCTTCCACACAGGGGAGTTTGCCTTATGAGAAGGGACATTCTCCCCCCAGAAATAGTGATTCAATAAGTCATACGATTTATGATACCTGAAACGTATCTTTACAGTAAAATCATTCAGTTTCATAACTCATGGTTTAAAGAATAGTTCCACTCATTTCTATTAAAACTTTTGTAACACAAAACCATAGTTACAATTTAATGCAAACAGAACAGATGGGGAAACCATTCACTGCTAATTCTAATTTTTAGTAGCTCTAGTTCCCAAAACCCATACTGGCTCTAGTTAATCACAGGCCATCTGTTTACCAACCTGCTAAGAAAAAAGAGAGAGAAATAGAAACGAGGACAGGTGGATGCAAGGTGGATGCATCGTATCCAGCAGTTCTAATGCTGTGTCAGGAAGAGCAACAGGCTCGGAGTAGGATTTAATAATTTCCCAAAGAAAAAGGGGCCAAGGATGAGCAGGAAATGTGAAGACCAAGTGCACACCTCATAAAGCTTTTCCAAATGACTCTGTGTCTGCAGTCCAGATGAGGAGGGAAGCTTAGATGGATGACTTTTTTCCCCGGGAAATGACTTATTTGACACAGTTACCCAGAACACAGCTAAGCCCAGAACGAAATAAGCAAAGGCTTCTAGCCTTGAAAACAGATGTCATTCAGTCTATGTCGTCAGTCTCCAGTATCTCTAAGAACATATTCCGGTGCTCTCATAAAGCCTGTTTACTCTCAAACCTATTCCCAAAAGCAGGGTTTTGGGGGGGGCCTCAAAAAGTTAAAAGCCTTCAGTTAAAACATGCTTTATTTTTATCTTATGGGCCTTATAAATCATACAGTTGTTTCTCTTTAGATGGTTACTGAAAAGCTCAGAACCAGCCGGGCACATTGGCTCATGTCTGTAATCCCAGCACTTTGGGAGGCCGAGGCAGGTGGATCACCTGAGGTCAGGAATTCGAGACCAGCCTGCTAACATGGTGAAACCTCATCTCTACTAAAAATACAAAAATTAGCTGGGTGTGGTGGTGCGTGCCTGTAGTCCCAGCTACTTGGGAGACTGAGGCAGGAGAATGGCTTGAACCCAAGAGGCCGAGGTTGCAGTAGCCGAGATCACACCACTGCACTCCAGCCTGGGTGACAGAGTGAGACTCCTCAAAAGAAAAAAAAAAGCTCAGAATTTGGGCTACCAAATTTGTAGCCCACTTCTAACAAAATGTGCAGAAACTGCTGGCATGCATTTTAGGGAATACTTACTTTATCCCTGGCCCAGTCTTCCTTCTCTTACCCTTGCTTTTTCTTCCTCTGATTGCTTAATTTATTTTTATCTTAATATATGTATATAATTTTTTTTTTTTTTTTTTTTTTTTTTTGAGACTGAGTTTCGCTCTGTCACCCAGGCTGGAGTGCAGTGACTCTATCTCGGCTCACTGCAACCTCCACCTCCTTGTTCAAGGTATTCTCCTGCCTCAGCCTCCTGAGTAGCTGGGTCTATAGGCACCCGCTACCACGCCTGGCTAATTTTTGTATTTTTAGTAGAGATGGGGTTTCACCATATTGGCCAGGCTGATCTCAAAAAAAAGTGCTGGGTTTACAGGTGTGAGCCACTGCACCCAGCCTTTATCTTATATCTTTTAAAGCTGTCTTATTTCCTTTATGAGTTGGAGAGTGCTTAAATAAAAATGTCAACACATAATAAATAACAAAAGTGGGCCAGGTGCAGTGGCTCACGCCTGTCATCCCAGCACTTTGGGAGGCTGAGGCCAGGAATTTGAAACCAGCCTGACCAACGTGATGAAACCCCGTCTCTCCTAAAAATGCAAAAAAAAAAAATGAGCCGGGCATGGTGGTGGACGCCTGTAATCCCAGCCACTCAGGAGGCTGAGGCAGGAGAATCACTTGAAACTGGGAGGCGGAGGTTGCAGTGAGCCATGATTCCGGGAGGCGGAGGTTGCAGTGAGCCATGATTGCGCCATTTCTCTCCAGCCTGGGCAACTTGGTCTCAAAAGAAAAAACTTGGTCTCAAAAAATAAAATAAATAAAATAAAGTAAAATAGACCAAATGGCACAGGCAACATAACAGCAAGACATGACTGTAAAAAACTAATGCAGAAAAGATGCAAAAAAAAACTATAAATAAAAACAGATTCATGAACTCAAAAAGCTTATTTAATATCCTGGAGCTTCTGAGTTTAAGGACAAGCAACTTGTCACACTTCTCAAGATCCTCTGAGGGCATCTTTGTGTCACCGCCTAAAATAGCTATTCATTTTCATAGTGATGACTGACTCATCAAGAGGGGGGCTACTTAAAAATACTGTGGGTCCTGTTTAAGGAAAGCGTATATTCCATTTTTAAAGTAAAATTTGTTTGCAAAGATAAGCTTTTATGAATTACCATTATGAAATGATGTCAGAAAAGTTAAAGTTTCTGTAACAGAGGAGTTTGTCAGTATCTAGAGTTCTGAGGAGAGCCTATTTATCTGTATAGAGAACTGCTTCCAGCAGGGAAAAAGGCTGAGAATTGAGGCTGTCTGACCTTGTGTATCCCAACAAAAGAAAAAGAAAACGAACCATGTGCCTGAAGGAAATGTGTCAACTTTCCACTAATCACATATTCAGTTCCTTTGAAATGAAAAGAAATTTCACTTAGTGCCTCAGAGATGACTGTAGAGTTGGTGTTGGGTTACATAATGAAACACAATATTTTTTCTTTCTTGTCAGGAAATAACCTCTTACAGGGACTCCCCCCCAACCCCCCTCCCCACCCCACTTTCTGGAAAACGAGACACCGTATCCTGTCCTCATTGGGTTTTTGCTCTGTATTTTGAACCAGGAGGACGTGGGCTGCGAGGAGAAGCTATACTTTGGCTTGAATGAGTACAGCAAGTCTCTGCAGTGGGGGATCACGAGCCCACTTCTGAGATGTGACGAGACTTTTGAAAAAATGGTGAACACACTCTTGGAGAGGTAAATAGTAAATAAGGCCTTCTGCTCTTCTCTCTAGCTGTACTTGCAGATCTAAAATAGCCAAAAGCCTTTTGTGTCAGTGCTACAGGGTGTCTGATGGGGCCCTTGCAGATAACATGCAAAGGCCAAATTAAAACAGCCTTTCCTAAGATGCCCTACTATTGTTTTATGTGATCATCCAAGACCAATAAAGGAAATACAACCAAAGTGGGCCGTTGCACTACTCTTCATGCTGAGTCAGCTTCCAGTCATGCTTCATTGCTATCATCAGGAGATGGATAGGGCAGAGAGAGATTTGTTTATTCAAGACCGGCTTCTGGCCGGGCGCGGTGGCTCACGCCTGTAATCCCAGCACTTTGGGAGGCCAAGGCGGGTGGATCACAAGGTCAGGAGATCGAGACCACCCTGGCTAACACGGTGAAACCCCGTCTCTACTAAAATTACAAAAAATTAGCCAGGTGTGATGGCGGGCGCCTGTAGTCCCAGCTACTCGGGAGGCTGAGGCAGGAGAATGGCGTGAGCTGGGGAGGCGGAGCTTGCAGTGAGCTGAGATCACGCCACTGCACTCCAGCCTGGGCGACAGAGCAAGACTCTGTCTCAAAAAAAAAAAAAAAAAAAAAAAAGACCCCTTCTGTGAGCTCCGGCCTCTCCTACCTTACACCTCAGACTTTGACATTTTTCCTTCTTTTCTCCCCTGTCCACCACAGGCAAGGACCCTAAGATGATTCAGTAAAAACTAAACTTTACTATGAGAGATTTGAAGTATACACTGGAAGAAATTAAAGAGCAATCAGATAGTTGAGGTGAATTCAGTTCTTGGGGCGCCTCCTCCAGTCCCTGACCTTAGGGATTAAGGAATATAACTCTTCTGTCTTCTCTTCTTTTTCTTTAAAAAAAAAAAAAAAAAAAAATCCCCAGTTCCAGATTAAACTCTGAAAGAGTTTTTTCTCTCTGTCACCTTGAATCATAGATTAAAAGGTAGGTAGACATTCAAAGTTACCTAACCTAATAAAGGTCCCTCTCTGCCCTCCACAATATTCTGTTTGCTCATCCAATGTTGGGGCAATTGGACTTTATTTTATTAGGCCAATTCTAATTTTTAGTAGCTGCAGTTCTTAGAATGCCTTTAATTGATCATATTATTTAACATCTATTTAACAAACCTGCCCATAATTTTGCTAAGAAAAAAGAAAAGGAAATTAAAATGAGGACCTACGGATGCATGCTATTCAACAAATGATAATACTGCATCCGGAAAGAGCGCCGGCTCAAGTAGGGTTTGATATTTGTGCAGCTGTTGGATTTGGGAAGTCTTAACTGACACTGTGACATTAATCCTTTCACAGCACATGTAGTCTGAATTTTCCGAAGTCATTCCATGAGTACCCCCTCTAAGCGTTCCCACCCACCTGTTACATCCACCAGCTTGAAATGCATCTTCTTTTTCTGGTAACATCATTCAGAGTTTCATAACTTTTATTTTAAATGATGGTCCCATCAACTTCCTATTGTAGTTTTGTGCTACAAAAGTTGTAAGTATAGTTTAATGCAAGCATGACAGATTGGAGAAACTGTGTACTTCTAACTTCATGATTCCTTCAGAGTATGAAATAGAAATGCTGGATATCAAAGTTACCATTTATTCTAACTTTGGCTTTTCTACGTGGCCCAGCAAAAAAGCATTACGCTTGAAACACAGATTATCTGTACCTATTTCCTCCAGTCCAGTCACCCCAGCCTAATAGTAGCTATGACTTACTGAATACCTGAAGGGACCAGCCCAGGATTTATTGAACTGAAGGATTTCTTCATTTCTACCCAACCTGCTAAATCCTTGCAATGTGTGAAGACATTGCTAGAGACTGGATAAAATCTAGACCTAGCTTTGTCTCTGATCAGTTGTATGAACTGGGACAAGCAACTGAACTTCTCTCTGCCCCTGAACTCATTCCCTTTCTATGAAAATGCAGAGTGG
Organism: Mandrillus leucophaeus; assembly: GCF_000951045.1. Lineage (NCBI taxonomy): Eukaryota > Metazoa > Chordata > Mammalia > Primates > Cercopithecidae > Mandrillus > Mandrillus leucophaeus. Next base: position 6,397,968 of record NW_012105475.1, read on the forward strand.
GCTAGGTGTGGTGGCTCACACCTGTAATCCCACCACTTTGGGAGGCCAAGGTGGGTGGATCACCTGAGGTCAGGAGTTCAAGACCAGCCTGGCCAACATGGTGAAACCCTGTCTCTACTAAAAATACAAAAAAAAAAAAAAAAAAAAAAAAGCCGGGCGTGGTGGCAGGCGCTGTAATCCCAGTTACCCAGGAGGCTTAGGCAGGGAGAATCATTTGAACCTGGGAGGCGGAGGTTGCAGTGAACTGAGATTGCGCCATTGCACTCCAGTCTGAGCGACAGAGCGAGACTCCATCTCAAAAAAAAAAAAAAAGGCCAGGCGCAGTGGCTCATATCTGTAATCCCAGCACTTTGGGAGGCTGAGGCGGGCGGATCACCTGAGGTCAGGAGTTCGAGACCAGCCTGATCAACATGGAGAAACCATGTCTCTACTAAAAATACAAAATTAGCTGGGCACATGCCCGTAATCCCAGCTACTCAGGGGGCTGAGGCAGGAGAATCACTTGAACCCAGGAGGCGAAGGTTGCAGCGAGCTGAGATTGTGCTACTGCACACCAGCATGCCAGCCTTGGTGACAGAGCGGGACTCTGTCTCAAAGAAAAACAAAAGACAGAGTTGTTCATATACAGGGCATCTCGGTCCTTTCCAGTTCTAAAACACCTCAAAAGTATTCATGTGTTATTCATTTGACAGCTGTCATTGGCGTTTATTTGACCTGGAGGTTTTCTGTGCAAGGCCAGTGGACCACTTGTTGTATTTTAAGTAGAATTATAGAATGGAACAAGGGTGAAATCCCCCATCAGCCTACCCAGCTGCTGGTGGCTACATTGCTACCAGATGGCAACCAGAAAGAAAGTGCACAGCCCCAGCCTTATTCTACCAGGCTCCATGAGAGCCTTGGCCAACCTTGGACCCAGGGCCCACTTTGCCAGCACCTGCTTTCTTTCTTTTTCTTTTCTTATTTTGTCTTATTTTCTTTTTCTTTTCTTATTTCTTATTTTTTATTTTCTTTTGCTATGTTTCTTATTCTTATGGGAACCTCATCAGCTCCCCAGACTCTCACTCTGTCGCCCAGGCTGGAGTGCAATGGCATGATCTCGGCTTACTGCAACCTCCGCCTCCCAGGTTCAAGTGACTGTCCTGCCTCAGCCTCCCAAGTAGCTGGGATTACAGGCATGTGCCGGGCTAATTTTTGTATTTTTAGTAGAGATGGGGTTTCACCATGTTGGCTAGGCTGGTCTCGAACTCCTGACCTCAAGTGATCCACCCACCTCATCCTCCCAAAGTGCTGGAATTACAGACGTGAGCCACCACGCCTACTTTCTGTTTTTTAGAAAAATTATTTTTATTCAGCAGCAGAAGTACTGCTGGGCAGTGTGCTCAGGGTAGCCAAGCACCTGCTTTCTTGACTAGCAGCTCTTCATACCTGTAAGTGGGTCTTCTTTACCCATTCGTACTCATTTTGTCATCAGGCCTGGCTGAGGCGTAGCCCCAAAAGGCGAAATTTGTTTTCTGACTCCTCTATAATTGTAAAAACTGCCGATTTTAACAAAGGGATCCTCTTCCCTGGCAGTCCAGGCTTAGGGAAAAATGGTACCAAAGGCTGCTGCTACCAGGCTCAGATTTGCTTGGCTCCCTTGACGGAGCCAGGTCTCAGGTGATGAGGCTACAACACTAGGGGGTGCTGTTTCTCCAGTCAGCTCCAGGTTTCTCCAACACCAAGGAACAGTTTATGGAAAGGTAGAGATTGCTATCTGTGAGGCTGACCTCAGATTAGTACTAATAATTACCCTTTTTATGTCTAATACTCAACAGATATTACACTAATGCCTCCGTTTCCTTTATTGTAATCTTATATATCAGAGAAATAAGTGGACAGTGCTGTCATTCTAACCCAATGCCACCAGCAAGAGGTGAGGATCCAGGGATTATCTATGATGACTATGACGGCAATGAATGGAATAGACCAATGTGTCTCAGAATTTAATGTGGATGCAGTTCCCCAGGAGTCTTGTTAAGCTTCAGATTCTGATTAGTAGGTCTGGGGTGGGGAGATTCAGCATTTCTAACAAGCTCCCAGGTGCTGCTGCTGCTGCTGGTGGTCTATAGACCACAATTTGAGAAGAGAGGGTCTCTAGACAATCTCTAAACCCCTTTACTATGCTGTACTTATCCCAACAGGTTGATTCACATGCTTTGGAAGCTCAGCCTTTTCCTTCCAGTGACGTGGGATCCCAGGTCATTCTAGAGCTAAAGCCCCACCACTGATCAGTAGCCCCTTCCCCACCATGCTTAATCTGCATTCTTACTGCACAGGCCTTGCTGCTCCCAGCTGGCCCTGCTGCCTGAGTGCTAGTGCCTTGTGTTCTGTCGAAGGTACCCCAGGCTGCACAGCATGGTCGTCCGCTGCTATCTTCTCATCCAGCAGTACTCTGAGGCTCTGATGGCTCTCACCACCATGGCGTCACTCCGAGACCACAGCACACCAGAAACACTCAGCATTATGGATGACCTCATCAGCTCCCCAGGCAAAAACAAAAGTGGGAGGGGACACATGCTCATTATCAGGGTGCCCTCGGTGCAGCTGGCGATGTTAGCCAAGGAGCGGCTACAGGAGGTGCGCGACAAACTGGGTCTGCAGTATCGGTTCGAGATCATCCTTGGGAACCCGGCCACTGAACTCAGTGTTGCAACTCACTTTGTGGCGCGATTAAAGGTTAGCACTGGACAGACATTTCTCCTTTAAAATACCATTTGTTTCTCTTTTCTAGGAATCCTACATAGGTGGCTCAGGGGCCTGAGTTTAATAGATTTTTACACATGTGTAAATTTGATTTCCGTGACAGTGATAAGGCTCAATGAAGGGACATACTCACTTTCTTAATTAGAACCAGTTTGTAAAGATTGCCCAGCCCCTTTATAGCAGGTGCATGCAGTTGGTCTTCCATGCTCTCCAACTGCAGATGCAAAAAATGTGATGACCCAATTTGACCCCATGTTTATTGGCCTTGTTCAAGATGCATGTAGCCCACGGCCATCTGTTTTCTCAGAAAAAAAGGTAAGTTGTCCTCTCAGACCTCTGGGGGGGTAACGCTTTAAGTGTCCTCAACTCACTAATTCTTTTCTGTTCATCTAGCCTGTCTGTGAGCTCATGTCTAGAGTCGGTAAAGTACTCTGTTTCATCTTCAGTTCTCAGAACTGTTCCTAGCCCTCTTGCATGTGGAATCCTCAACAGTTTGTTGTTTCTTTGTACTTGCTTTGACCCTCAGCCCCAAGGCTTTGGCTGGACTGAGACTTCGCCAGGCACCCTACAGAAGGATTTAGTGCATGACTGAGTCCCTCACTGCTCCCGCTGCACGGCCAGTGACTGACTGCTTCTCCCCTTCCTCTCCTGTCAGGCATCAGGGTGGGAGGAGTAGAACCCTCAACCAACTAACCTAACTCGGTTTTTCTGGGCCTACAATCCAGTGGGGCCTAGCCATTAGAAAACATTTAATCAAATATCCAGCTACATGTCGGTATGGAACTGAGCTAGTTTCTGTATGTCTGAGTTAGACCAACTTGTATCTGCACCCTATACATTAAATACTGAGCTAAATTGGGTTAAGGAAAATCTGGTTCAGCACAAATTTTATGAAAAGAAGGCACACAGTCTTGGGGGAATTTGCATTTTCACCCTGGGCTGCGGTTTCCCATCTGCAAAATGAGAGAATTGGGCTGTCTAACCTCTCAGAGTTCTAATTTGGGAATATTTATTTAGTGTTCAAAAATTGTTCTGGAGATGTAAATCTTTCTTGTGTTCAGTTACCTAACCTAAATTAAATAATCCAAAATGCAGACAAAATATCTTGTATTAGCTTGATAAGCAACTGGAACAAATAAAATTGTCCAAAAAATAGAAACTCCTATATTTAGAAGTTGTAACATTTATGTTTCATATATACACATTCACAGTTTTATGTTATAGTCATAGACTACATTACAGTGGAATTCCTGGGATGAATAACAAAACTCCAGAAATGCTTCTTACAGTATAATTCATGGAGACATGAATTACGGGCTTGAGAGCATTTGAATGTTGCTAATGATGAAGAATTTGGAAAGGCGGACAATCAGCAGCACCACGCTGAGTCTCCCACACCTGTTGCCAGAGATTACCTAAATGCACGTGAGGCTACTGGGTCTTCTCCTGGGCTCTGTTGACACTGATTAAGTGAGGCTACTTACAGAGTCTTCAGTCATGTGTTCAGAAGGGCCAGTCACTAAGTCAGTATAAATCAGTCTGTCCTAAATAATTTACCCCTCTGGACCACTGTTGGAAAACCACAGTCAAGGCCTGAGGTTCTTCACCTGGCTGCTAGCTCATCAGAATCACCCGCAGGGCTTTCAAAGGGCGATTAGTTGAGGATCCCTGTGCCCTAAACGAAGGGGGCCTCAAGTTGTTACTTCTCAAGGCAGTGTTACTTCCTCAGTTGGTATGAGTAGCTGCCAGGCAACAAGTAAGCATAAGAGAGTCCTATATTCTGGCTGTTGTGATGGCTCATGTCTGTAGTCCCAGCTACTTGGGAGCCTGAGGCAGGAGGACTGCTTGAGCCCAGGAATTTGAGGCTGCAGTGAACTATGATCCCACCACTGCACTCCGGCCTGTGCAACATAGTGAGACCCTGTCTCTTAAAAATATATAAAAATAAGCAAGTCCCAAATTCTCAAATTCTCTGGATCACAACAGTCCTTTTTACACTGTATTTGTGTGGGAGTAAAAATATGAGATCATGTTGGGATGTTCACATCCTAAGCAAGACTGAATTGTCAAGTAGATTCTGGTTCACTCATTTATTTCTAAGTTACCAACCTCCTTCACCATTTTCAGGATGGTAAGATTGTGCCTGCTATCTCTACTTTTTGGTAAAATCCAACACTACTTCTATTATGTGATGTTATTTTTGTGCTTACCCCTAATTATCCTGTTATGTATTGTGGTTAACTTACACTGATGATGACCCCTTTGGAAGGATACAGAGTTTAAGCCAGTTCCTCCAGAAGGCAGGTGAAGCTTTCATTAGATGTCCTTGGTCTTAAGCCTCATGTTATCCTTGAACTCAATGATCACCCCATCTTTTGTGTTAAGTGCTTCTGCAATAAAATCATCTTGTGGGCCTGATTGATGCACAGTAGAACTGCAGCCGTCAGTCATCAGAAGTAGCAATGTGATGGAAAAGCACTTTATAGTGGGTTTGGCTAGCTGTGGTTGGTCAAGAATAAAAGTGAGATTTGGCTACTAATCTTCTGAAAATAAATATCCTCATATAGACCAGGAGCAGTAGCTCATGCCTATAATCCCAGCACTTTGGGAGACTGAGGCGGGCAGATCCCTTGAGGTTAGAAGTTCAAGACCAGCTTGGCCAACATGGCAAAACCCCATCTCTACTAAAAATACAAAAATTAGCCAGGTGCGGTGGCGGGCATCTGTAATCGCAGCTACTCAGGAGGCTGAGGCAGGAGAATTGCTTGAACTGGAGAGGCAGAGGTCGCCATGAGCCAAGATTGCACCATTGCACTGCGGCCTGGGTGACAGAGTGAGACCCTGTCTCCAAAAAAAAAAAAAAAAAAGTCCTCCTACAGTAAAACATTTTACCTGTTATTCCATCAATATAACCTGACCTCTTCCTGGTGAAGCCGTGACCTATATGGAGATGGTTCTGGGAGATAAAACACATTCAGGGAGAAGCCCAGTGTCAGGGATACTGTGCGTCCAGTGTGAAGGCAATCGGTGAAGTGATTTCTGTTCCGGAATGATTTGCTTTAAATGACGCAATGTTATGGTTCCCCTTGACATGAAATGGTGTGGAAAATTAAATTTTTATAGAGCATTTTTCTTCTAGCATTAAAAAAATCTTTTTGACACACTGATTTTTCTAAAACACGGAAAGTCTGTAAAACTTGTAAAGAGTTACGTAGGTTCCCTATTTCCCCTTAGTATGCACAGATATAATAAAAGATTGGACAACAAGTAAAAGCCTAAGAATGGTTAAGCTTCTTCCAGTTTTACAAATTATAGAAATTTTATTTGAAGTGATTGTGGGAATGTTTATTACTAAAGACTGGCTTTTCTTTATTGAGCCTTTTATAGGCATCAACAAATCATCAATCAAACCCTATTATCTTTTGCCTGGTGACTTTCTTTCTGTCCCATTTTGTGCTTAGTAAAGGAAGTACCAGTCTATTTTAAAATAAAATTGTATGCTTTACTGGCCAGGTGTAGTGATTCACACCTGTCCACGGTACTCCAGCCTGGGCAACAGAGCAAGACTCTGTCTCAAAAAAAAAAAAAAAAAAAATTGTATGCATTACTTAACACCTTGCTTCTTAGTCTTTTCCCCTAAAGCATTATCAGAAATGTGCGTTCATTGCTTATAAAAACTCCTGCTAGAAAGGTAATAAAAAGGATAGGTACATGCTACACACTTAATGAAAAGTAGTAGAAACCACCTTATCTACTTGAGAGATGGTCATTTTTCTTTCTGTTCTAAAATAGACACATCGGTAAGGTCATTTTACTTTTGAATATTTTTCAAATTGGTGGGATTACTTTTCATTGATATATTCATGTTTTCAAGATTGGTGTTCCATTTATTAAAGATACATGTGTCTACTTATATGTGTGTTTATATGAAAAATTGATACTTATTATTTGAGAAACCATGAGCAATTTACATTAGTCCTCCAAATGAGGGGCAGTTTCGTTTTGTTGTTTTCTTCTCAATCCAGGTCTGGTTATATTTTTAGTCGTCTTGAGAGAGATTGTTTCAAGGCCCTAAGCCAATAATTGCTTGTTAGTTATTTTAAAAACCAGTAAAGCAAGAAGGAGGGAAAATAACTATCAAGAGTGGTTCATTGTTTTCATTACTTTCTTGGTGAAATGTCTGTTTTAATGGAATTCTGAGATTCTTTTCTGAGTCATTCACAACTGCAACTTTTTCAGTCTTCCAATCCCAAGAATTTCTCCAATATGTGAAGAAAGTATATTTAAGTGCCTTGATTCAGGTAGTTTAGCCAGGATTTCTGTAAGGTTTCCATCACTAGTGGGATATTTCACATTGTATGTGTTTTTGGCCTGAGGTATACCAGCATCTCCCGTTTTATCCTACTGAGATAAACTACAGCCCTCCTTCCTGCAGAAGTGCCTTGTATATGCGATGTAGTAGCAATCAAAATACACATACATACACATATATAAACACTTAGTGGAGTCATTTTAAAGCACGGTATGTCTAAAATCTGGACTTAGAAACCTATACAAAAGGTGGAAACTTAAATGAGAGTTTTAATTTTAACATACGCGTCTCTTGCTATAGAGTTGGAGAGGAAGTGAACCAGAAGAATGGATCCCTCGGACATACCAAGATTTAGACGGTCTGCCTTGTATTGTGATATTAACTGGCAAAGATCCTCTTGGAGAGACCTTTCCCAGGTACAATTTCAATAATTAATTCCAGTTTTCATCAGTTGCCCAGCTGAACTGATGATTAAAACTTGGCTGATCGCCCAATCATTTCCTTTGTCAGGTAGTGAGAAGAGGATTGTTTTATGCAGGGATATAAGAAATACAGCCATACAACCTTCTTTTATTCTTTTTTTTAGCTTTCCAGAGAGCATCCAGTAATGTTGGGAACAGGCGACAGCCACATTTGAGAAATGTCAGAGAGGCAGGGAGGAAAAGCAGGATTTTTTTTTTTTTTTAATAAAGTGCTTTGTCTTTGTTAATCTGCTATTCCTGTGCCCCTCAAGGATCGAGACTCCGTAGACTGGAGGGCAACAACAATAAAAGCATTAGTTGAATGCTCACTGTGCGTGTCAGGCAGCGTCCTGAATGTCTCACATGTATTCAGTCCTTACAGCCACCATATGCGCCCAACACTACTATCCACTCTTTTTATATTAGAAGAAAATGAAGCACAGAGAAATGAAGGTCATAACAGCTGGGAGGTGGCAGAGCTGAGGTTTCGGTCAAGGCTCACCTGGCACTGAAACCTAGGATTTTAACTGCTGTGTGCTGCATCCAGATCACCAGGCACACATACACATTGCGTGCTTGGCCAGATGGACTCACCAACACCACAATTACTTTTGTTCAGGTCTTTGAAGTACTGTGACCTCCGGTTAATTGACTCAAGCTATTTAACTCGCACGGCCTTGGAGCAGGAGGTGGGTCTGGCATGCTGCTATGTCTCTAAAGAGGTCATCCGGGGACCCACTGTTGCCCTGGACCTCAGCGGGAAGGAGCAGGAGAGAGCTGCTGTCAGTGAGAACGACTCCGATGAGCTGCTCATCGACCTGGAGCGGCCCCAGAGCAACAGCAGCGCCGTCACAGGGACCTCGGGTCAGTACTTTCTTTTCTCTTTCATGGCGCGAGAGACATGAGTCAGGAGGTGTGTAGGAATGTGGAAGGCAGAGGCATTTATTGACACTCCGACAGCCTTCAGAGGAGCCTTCGGGACTGGCATCCTCTCCAGACCCAGCTCCAGGGGGGTGATGCTTGGAAAACATGACTGTTGAACAGCCACAAAATACTTTTCTGGGTAAACATTTAAGGAAGAGCTTGCTAACAGGCTAAAAACAACTTTATCAACCCTGGCCTGTACCATTTTCCCTAGTCTTTTCTACCCTTAATCGTCTCATGGTTATTATGCATCTCATATTTGCACAAAGGCTGTTTTTCTTCCAGGTCCTGAAGCTGTAAGTTTGTGCTAAATGGCTTAGTACCTGACACAAGATGTTTGCTTGAATGTGAATGAATGAACGAATGAGTGAATGAATGGCTTTTCTAAACAGTTAACAGCAAGCATTGTATGGTGAGGACTCCTGTGGGGCCAGCGTGGATGTGAAGGCCCACCCTGCAGCCTGCCGGCCCCTGTCTTGCAGCATTACTGCAGGTCTGTGGCAGTGCCTGGCATGAACTTTCTTCGGATAAATTGTATTACAGCAAATGTAGCACTCTTTCCATTTTTTCCGATTATGAAAGTAATAAAGCTTAATGCAGAAAACATGGAAAATGTCGGCCGGGAGCAGTGGGCCTGTAATCCTAGCACTTTGGGAGGCCGAGGCAGGTGGATCACCTGAGGTCAGGAGTTCGAGACCAGCCTGGCCAACATGGTGAAACCCTGTCTCTACTAAAAATAGTTAGCTGGGCGTGGTGGCTCACACCTGTAATCCCAGCTACCCTGGAGGCTGAGGCAGGAGAATCGCTTGAACCCAGGAGATGGAGGTTGCAGTGAGCCAAGATTGCACCACTGCACTCCATTCTGGGCAACAAGAGGAAAATTCTGTCAAAAAAAGAAAAAAAGAATAAAAAGAGAAAGAAAAGGAAAAAATGTAACAAAGTACAGAGAATTCTGAGATTAAAAATGAAACACACTCCCCCTCCTTCTCCCCTTAGCCCCCCCGCTTTTTTTTATGTGTAGGGGACAGAGTTTCTTGTCGCCCAGGCTGGAGTTTAGTGGCACAATCTCGGCTCACTGCAACCTCCGCCTCCCGGGTTCAAGCGATTCTCCTGCCTCAGCCTCCTGAGTAGCTGGGATTACAGGCGCCCACCACCACGCCCAGCTAACTTTTGTATTTTTACTAGAGATGAGGTTTCACCATATTGGCCAGGCTGGTCTCAAACCCCTGACCTGAGGTGATCCACCTGCCTCAGCCCCCCGAAGTACTGGGATTACAGACGTGAGCCACCGTGCCCAGCCCCTCACCCTTTTCTTGAACTATCATTGAGATCCATCACTCTGATATGCGAACACACAATTCTGTCCAAAAGCAGCACTGGTCTTCCTGTCCATTCTGGCAGCAGCTGTTGGATGGCTCTGGGCAGGAATGGAAGAGGAGGGGTCTGTAGGGTTTGCTGTTGATAGTGACCCTCAGCCTGGAGGAGCTGGAGCTGCCCTGCGGAGCAGCGTGCAGAGCAGCAAAGGGAAGATTTCTTGCTCGGTCTGCAGCCATAGAGCCGAGCCCAGTGTCCACTGCTTTCCCGGCCTTTGCGTCCTTCCCAGAGCTGCCAGGAGCCTGAGCACACACCTTCGATCAGTAACAGTGCTGCTGTGGGGTGGGTTCTGTCTGTTCTCTCAACAGGTTCCATCATGGAGAATGGAGTGAGCTCTTCCAGCACAGCTGACAAGTCCCAGAAGCAGTCCCTGACCCCCAGCTTCCAGAGCCCAGCCACTAGTCTGGGCCTGGATGAAGGGGTCTCTGCCAGCTCAGCCGGAGCCGGAGCTGGGGAGACTCAGAAGCAGGAGTGTGACTCCCTGGCCCCCCAGATGGCGAGCAGCACCACCTCCAAGCCGCCATCATCGTCCTCAGGACCCAGGACCCTCCCATGGCAGGGACAGCCCATCAGAGGCTGCCGGGGCCCGCATGCAGCCCTGCCACCAGTGGTGATCCTATCCAAAGCGGCCTACAGCCTCCTAGGCTCCCAGAAGAGTGGCAAGCTGCCATCCTCCTCATCCCTGCTGCCCCACGCCGACGTGGCCTGGGTGAGTTCCCTGCGGCCGCTCCTGAACAAGGACATGAGCAGCGAGGAGCAGTCCCTCTACTACAGGCAGTGGACCTCGGCCCGGCAGCACCACGCCGACTACAGCAACCAGCTGGACCCGGCCTCTGGCACCCGAAACTTCCACCCCCGGCGGCTTCTGCTGACAGGGCCCCCACAGGTAGGGCCAAGCTAGCCTGGGCCGTTTCTTAGGCTGGGGTTGGCATGTCTTCCCCAAGAAGTAGAAGCCAGAGAACCTCTTGGGGGTGGAGCAGGTGTGACAGAGCAATGAGGACCTCATTCAGGCCTCTCAGGCAGGAGACTGCAAAGCCAAGGTGTGAAATCTCTTTTCTCTTTTCCTCCCCTCTCTTCCCCATCTCCACTCCTCCCCAATTAAAAATCTTCCCGTTAGGTGGGAAAGACGGGCTCCTATTTACAGTTCCTCAGGATCCTCTTCCGCATGCTCATCAGGCTCCTGGAGGTGGATGTGTATGACGAGGAGGAGATCAACACCGGTGAGTGCTGAGCCCAAGGACTGGGCAGAGGGGCAAGAGACAAAGACATTGAACTGCAAATCCCGGGAACTTGCTTTTGGCTTCTGGGATTTCTACAGTACCTAACCTGCAGTTATTGGGAGGCTAAAGATAATGTGCCCAAGGCCAGGCATGGTGGCTCACGCCGGTAATCTCAGCACTTTGGGAGGCCAAGGCGGGCGGATCACCTGAGGTCAGGAGTTCAAGACCAGCCTGGGCAACGTGGTGAAACCCCATCTCTACTGAAGATACAAAAATTAGCCAAGCATGGTGGTGCACACCTGTAATTCCAGCTACTCAGGAGGCTAAGGCAGGAGAATCACTTGAACCCACCAGGTGGGTTGCAGTGAGCCAAGATCATGTCACTACACTCCATCCTAGGTGATGGAGTGAGACTTTGTCTCAAAAAAAAAAAAAAAAAAGAAAGAAAAAGAAAAAAAGAATGTGTCCGGCAAATAGTTCTGAGTAAACTGTAGCCTTTTTTAGCTCATTGAGGTCAGGGATGGTGTATTCTACTTTTGGCGTCCTCTCTACAATGTCCTGCGAGGTGCTGGGCAAAAAGGCATTTTGGTTTTTGGCTTTTTTTAAAATTTAAGTTCTGGGATACATGTGCTGAACGTGCAGGTTACATAGCTGTATACGTGTGCCATGGTGGTTTGCTGCACCTACCAACCCGTCATCTAGGTTTTAAGCCCCGCATGCATTAGGTATTTGTCCTAATGCTCTCCCTCCCCTTGCCCCCACCCATCGTGTGTGTGTGTGTGTGTGTGTGTGTGTGTGTGTGATGTTCCCATCCTGTGTCCATGTGTTCTCATTGTTCAACTCCCACTTATGAGCGAGAACATGCAGTGTTTGGTTTTCTGTTTCTGTGTTAGTTTGCTGAGGATGATGATTTCCAGCTTCATCCATGTCCCTGCAAAGGACATGAACTCATTCTTATGGGTGCAAAAAAAAAAAAAAAAGCATTTTATAAAGGCTTTTTAGGTAGATTAATTGCCTAGATGGTTAACTGTTGTAAAATTCCAGTTGTAGTATTCAACTGCTTAAGGATCCTGGGCATATTTATATTCTGGATACTAGTCCTTTGTTGATTGGTCAGAGTATGTCTTATATTTTACCCATAGGCTCTGAGTGAAGGCACGGGATTACTATAATGAGACGAAAACTTCTTATGTGTAGAACTGAACGCTGGCACCACGAACAAAACATCTGCACTAAGACACAGGGGCAGGTGCTTGATCAGGCTGTGGGAGCCAGTGGGCATACCAAGACCACTCCAGCTGTCTTCCCCAGCTGGCACCAGGGAGATGATTCCACTCTGCAGCTAAGAGCAGTATGGCTTGGCTGGGCATGGTGCGGTGGCTCACGCCTGTAATCCCAGCACTTTGGGAGGCCGAGGCGGGCGGATCACCTGAGGTCAGGAGTTCGAGACCAACATGGTGAAACCCCGTCTCTACTATAAATACAAAAATTAGCCGGGCATGATGGTGTGTGCCTGTAATCCCAGCTACTTGGGACGCTGAGGCACAGAATTGTTTGAACCCAGGAGGCGGAGTTTGCAGTGAGTTGAGATCACGCCACTACACTCCAGCCGGGATGACAGAGACTCTGTCTCAAAAAAAAAAGAAAAGAAGAACAGTGTGGCTCAAAACTGTGGCTTCGCATCTCCAACCAGTTTGACTGTGCTGGCAGGGAACTGTGGGGAGAAGTAGAAGCAACCAGCTGGAAGTTCTTCTCAAGCCTCTCAAAGATGAGTCTGGAATAGGGAAAGCCCTTGGCATCGTCTACCAAATTAGCTCTTGGAGATCTCACCTCACTTGTTTTACCTAAATAGGTGAACCTGTTCCATGACCAGCCCAAGAAATTAGTTTAGTGCCAAGTAAGAGTAGGTAAAAGCCATATTTAACCACTTTTTTATGGCCTCAGGCCTGTTGCCATTTCTCATCAATTCACATCCATGATTTTAGACACACACACATGAATTCATCTTCCCATCTACATCTCCTTGTTTTTTTCCCCAGCTAAGCTGCACCAGATTGCCGGGCCCACGAGGTTGGCCTCAAAACACCCCACACCCCAAGGCCCCCGGAAAGAGCTGAGCCAGAAGGGCAAAGCCAGAGCCAAGCAGACCGGGAGTCGAGGCCTGCCCTTCCTGCCAGCTTTCCCGCCAGGCTCCCTGGCACCACAACAGAGTGATGCCTTTGATTCTTTCCCTCAGATCATGCTACAGTGATCTTGACTCTTGCTCTGTGTTGGTGAGCTGCGAGTCTGTTACAGCTCATCTGACCTTTGTAGTAAGAAACACTGTTTGCCTTTCTTCCTTCTCCCTCATTTTAGTGCAGGTTAATGCGACGGTGCTCTCAAGAGGCACAATGACATCTTTTTACAAACTAGACTAGGCTTCAAAGTGCAGACTTCAGTTCAGGGATATAAAAATAAATGTAGTATATGTGTTAAAAGATATTAGCTGTACCTGCAATCTTTAGCCTTTTTTGGAAAGTTTCTTTTCTCCCTTTGAAAGTTGTCTTAAGCTACTTTTTTTATCTTATACATTTTATTATTTATATTTTATATATATACACACACATATACATATATATATATATTTTAAGATGGAGTTTCTGTCGTCCAGGCTGGAGTGCAGTGGTGTGATCTCAGCTCACTGCAACCTCTGCCTCCTGGGTTCAAGCAATTCTCCTGCCTCAGCCTTCTGTGTAGCTGTGATTACAGGCTCATGCCACCATGCCCGACTGATTTTTGTATTTTTAGTAGAGATGAGGTTTCACCATGTTTGCCAGGCTGGTCTCAAACTCTGATCTCATGTGATTCACCCACCTTGGCCTCCCAAAGTGCTGAGATTACAGGTGTGAGCCACTGCACCTGGCCACTAATAAAAAATATAATCTCGGCCAGGCGCAGTAGCTCAAACCTGTAATCCCAGCACTTTGGGAGGCCGAGGCAGGCGGATCACGAGGTCAGGAGATGGAGATCATCCTGGCTAACACAGTGAAACCCCGTCTCTACTAAAAATACAAAAAAATTAGCTGGGTGTGGTGGCAGGCGCCTGTAGTCCCAGCTACTCAGGAGGCTGAGGCAGGAGAATAGCGTGAACCCAGGAGGTGGAGCTTGCAGTGAGCCAAGATTGTGCCACCGCACTCCAGCCTGGGTGACAGAGCAAGACTCCATCTAAAAAATATATATATATATGTGTGTGTGTGTGTGTGTGTGTATGTGTATGTAATGTTAGACACCAGCTGTGTGCCTGCAACTGTCTTGGCACTTTATTATTATTATTATTGAGATGGAGTCTCGCTTTGTCACCCAGGCTGGAGTGCACTGGCATGATCTCGGCTCACTGCAACCTCTGCTTCTTGGGTTCAGGCAATTCTCCTGCCTCAGCCTCCCAAGTAGCTGGGATTAAAGGCGTGCACCACCAGGCCCAGCTAATTTTTTGTATTTTTAGTAGAGACAGGGTTTCACCACTTTGGCCAGACTGGTCTCGAACTCCTAGCCTTAGGTGATCCACTTGTCTCGGCCTCCTAAAGTACTGGGATTACAGGTGTGAGCCACTGCACCTGGCCAATAAAAAAAAAAATATCTATTAGACACCACCTGTGTGCCTGCAACTGTCAAAGCCCTTTATTTTATTTATTTATTTATTTTTTGAGATAGACTCTTACTCTGTCACCCAGGCTGGAGTGCAGTGGCACGATCTCAACTCACTGCAACCTCCACCTCTGGGGTTCAAGTGATTCTCCTGCCTCAGCCTCCCAAGTAGCTGGGATTATAGGCACGTGCCACTACGCCCAGCCAATTTTGGTATTTTTGGTAGACACGGGGTTCCACCATGTTGGCCAGGCTGGTCTCGAATTCCTGACCTCAAATGATTTGCCTGCCTCGGCCTCTCAAAGTTCTGGGATTACAGGCGTGAGCCACCATGTCCAGCCTGTCTTGGCACTTTAAATGTACCATCTCTGGCTGGGCAGGGTGACTCACACCTGTAATCTCTATGCTTTGGGAGGCCAAGGTGGGAGGATGGCTCGAGGCCAGAAGTTTGAGATCAGCCTGGGCAGCAGAGAGACCCCATCTCTCACAAAAAAATTTAAAACTCTACCCAAGTGTGATGGTACACACCTGCAATCCTAGCTACTCCGGAAGCTGCAGTGGGAGGATTCCTTGAGCCCAGGAATTCAAGGTTGCAGTGAGCTTAAATTGCGTCACTGCATTCTAGCCTGAGTGACAGAGTGAGACCCTGTCTCCCAAAAAAAAGAAAAGAAAAGAAAAGGGTCTGGTATGGTGGCTCACACCTGCAATCCCAGCACTTTGGGAGGCTGAGGCAGGAGGCTTGCTTGAGCCCAGCAGTTTAAGACCAGCCTAGACAATACAGTAAGACCCTGTCTCTACAAAAACGTTAGCTGGGCATGGTGACACGTGCCTGTAGTCCCAGCTACTCAAGAGGCTGAGGTGGGAGGATCATTTGATCCCAGGTGGTTGAGGCTGCATTAAAGCTTACAGTAATCTGGGGAGTCAGGGTTAAGTACAGTGCCTGAAGGTGTGACATTGTCAGGGGGCAGGGCCAGGAATCACACCCAGGTCTACTGGCTGTCAGCTGTGACTGCATATTGGAACACTCTGAGGAGCCTTAAACAATATGACTAGTTTCTAGGCATCAGACATTCTGACTGAACTATTTCTGGGATGTGTGGCCTGAGTGTGGGAATTTTCACCAGCTCCTCAGCTGATTCTAATGTGCGGAAGACACTGGGAATTTTGCTCAGTGCATCCTGAAATCTCTTGGGTGTCAGTATATTAATACCCCACAGCTAAAAATCTCAAGACAGAAATAAGATCATCCAAAATGAAACTTTTAAGGAAATTTGGCCTGGTGGAGACTAGGTTATCTTACAGATGCCAGAGTTTGTGAATTGGGTCTGCAGAGACGAATGCTGGGGGCCAGTGAGGGCAAATGTTCCTGTCAGCACGGGTGTGAACAATTCTGCCTCCTCTACTGGGATAGGGGAGCTCATTTTTCAGAAATGCCTTTGTCCACCCATCTGGGCTGTACGTCCCATAAAAGCCATTCTCTCTGACACACGTGGAAGAGGAAGGCCAGTCACCTGCTCTGCACACTTCCTTCTTGTCCTAGATCACAGTGAAAGCAGTGAAGTGAGCCAGTCAGAGGGAGAGCCCTGGCCTGACATCGAGAGCTTCAGTAAAATGCCTTTTGATGTCAGTGTGCATGACCCCAAGTACACTTTGATGAGCCTGGTGTATACTGAGAAGCTGGCAGGGGTCAAACAAGGTCAGTGCAATCAGCCAAGTTCACCTCCTTTCCAGGTCAAGGGGACACTAACTCCATCTCGCTTTTCTTTCACTCTTATGCACATCATTTTTTAAATTTTTCATATCTGTTTCTTAGGGCATAAATTACAGAATACATGGAAAAGTCATTTTGGGGAAAAGGGGACTTTTCTTTCCAGGCATAGGGAAAACATGTTATCTCATGGGATGGCTTTTTGCCCCTTTATACACAGAAGTGATAAAGGAATCCAAAGTTGAAGAGCCCAGGAAACGGGAAACTGTGTCCATAATGCTGACCAAATATGCAGCCTATAACACCTTTCACCACTGTGAACAGTGCCGCCAGTACATGGACTTCACCTCTGCCTCCCAGGTACCGTCCCGCCTTCGCCCTCGCCCTCGCCCTCTGTCACCCACTATGGATTTTGTATGTAAGGGTGGGGGCTGGAGGGATGAAAAATAGGGCCCCTAGTTTCAGGCCTCAGGCAAAGCATAGTTTACTCATACGAAGGAGCCACTCATTGGTGAGAAAAATGTATAAAGGCTGGGCGTGGTGGCTCACCCCGTAATCCCAGCACTGGGAGGCCAAGGTGGGTGGATCACCTGAGGTCAGAAGTTCGTGACCATCCTGGCCAACACGGTGAAACCCCGTCTCTACTAAAAATACAAAAAGTTAGCCAGGTGTGGTGGCACACGCCTGTAATCCCAGCTACTTGGGAGGCTGAGGCAGGAGAATCACTTGAACCTAGAAGGTGGAGGCTGCAGTGAGCCGAGATCTCACCACTGCACTCCAACCTGGATGACAGACTGAGACTCGTCTCAAAAACAAATAAACAAACAAACAAACAAACAATGCATGAAGCAATAATTAAATGAATGTTGGGTTTCTTTGGATTGTGGGAGGGAGAGGAGGCAGCTTAGTTTTAGTATCTTGAATTACTTCTTCAAATGGTTACATGTGTCATGTTTAGGTTAGGAAGTAGCTGAGATGTTTCTTTGCAATCCAGGTATTACAGTATATTTGATAAGAGTTCCCCCCTCTTCCCTCTGGATCACTGACTAAAATGGCAGTATTATCTCAAATCCACAGGGTGTGCCCTTTGAGCTGTGATTCTAATAGGTCTGTTGATTTGCACCAACCTAGTCATATTCACACCTGTGTGGGGTGGCCTGGCCAGTGGAGTCGGTTTGTTTTATGCAGTGAGAACTGAGACATAGGAATGTAGAACACGGGCCAATGACCCTTAGTATGTGGCTTCTTTTTGGCTAGTGCATCTTTAAGCACAAAAGATGGAAAGGCAACATATGATAGTAATATCCAGAGCTTACTTCCCCCAATCCATCTTTATTTTTGTGACTTGGCTCTGAACACACAGAAACGACTCCTGCTTCTGGTAGGCCATACTGACTCCCCTAAACCTGTTTCTGCTCTTCAGGGCCAGCTTGTCACCCTTTTCCCACATCTCATCCTGAAATACAAATGAGTACTAGAAGGGATATGCTTTAAAAAACCGATCGAATCATTCTGCCCTTCTAATACAAGTTACCTTTTATATCCCATTTGTTTTCTTGGTGTTACTGAAAACTTTTGGTGGGCTGCTTTGAAATAAGCTCTTAAAAGCTTTATGGAAGACCCAAGTCCCCTGGTCTAGATTATAGGTTTTTAGAAAATCTCTTTATTAGAAACCCTCTATTCATAAAGTTTGTGTGACGACCGTACTAAGTAGTATATTCCCACATTTCTGAGGCAGAACTAGAATTAAGGGAAGAAGTGTAATGTTATTTTTCTATGAAATATAGTATTTCGGTTAAAACCATTGGGAAACCTACTTCGATTCTAGTTGCTGATGAAAATTGATGGTATCCTTTTATTAAGCCAAATCTTATCCACATTAAAAGCGTGAAAAGACCTATTACATAATTATTCACTGAGACAGGTTACTGAAAAAACATGAACTCTCCAGCACTTTAAATGTAGGTTAGATTTATATTTGGCTTCAGTGAGTCAAATGATCCTTCTTTTCTGAAACCAGAGTTCTGGGCTAAATGATTGAACCTCTTCAGCATCCACTGTAGCCAGGAAAGATGGGGCTGGAGAGGCATTTTAATGTCAAACCTGATATTTAGAAAGCTGATACTCATTTGACCTGACCCGCAGAGAATAGAAGTGTTTCCCTCCGATTAACAGGGGACCTTTGGGAATGCATACAGAGCAGGACATCCCACAGGTATATCTGACCTCTGCATAAGATGGAGCAGTTGTGGCTCTGACAGCATAAAGAATGCAGTGCCAGGCAACAAGTACTTCTCCCACTGAGGCTGTGCAGGTGCAAGATGGCGGGCTGCCATGTCAGTGGCAGCTCCTAAATGAAGTGTTTGCCTTATCAACCTTTTAGATATGGCTGCTCACAGCCTGGTCTGGTGGCACTTACCAGTTTATGTTAGTTTCCCTCTCTTAGTAACAACCTGAAGGAGTGGCCTGGAAGTTTGGAAACGGTGGGCTTACTTACATTCCCTCCCTTTCTTCTTTGCAAACGTAGATGTCTGACTCCACCCTTCATGCCTTCACATTCTCTTCCTCTATGCTGGGAGAAGAGGTTCAGCTCTATTTCATCATTCCCAAATCCAAAGAGAGTCATTTTGTCTTCAGCAAGCAGGGCAAGCACCTGGAGAGCATGCGGCTGCCCTTGGTTTCAGACAAGGTGGGTGAGAGCATCTGGACTGCCAGGCACCAGACCTAGTTCTCTAAGTGTCCTCAATCTAGAGGCTTTAATGTCATCTGTTTTCTTCCCTTTCGGCAGAATTTGAATGCAGTCAAGAGCCCTATTTTCACTCCTTCCAGTGGTCGACATGAGCACGGACTCCTAAACCTCTTCCACGCCATGGAGGGCATCAGCCACCTTCACCTCCTCGTGGTCAAAGAGTATGAGATGCCTCTGTACCGCAAGTACTGGCCCAACCACATCATGCTGGTGCTTCCCGGCATGTTCAATAATGCAGGCGTGGGTAAGGGGCCCCCCCGGGATGGGGAGAAGGGCTTCGAAGATAAACTGAGCTCCATTCCCCTGGCATGAAAGCCTCAGATTCCCCTGCCTCTAGAAATTGTCCTGCCCTCCTCACCTCTTTGAAAAAAATAGTCTTTTGACTCTTCCTTGAATTTGAGTTTTCTTTTTCCCCTTATCTGCAGTTTTGCAGAATTAACTCAGGACTGGTAATTAAGGAAGAAGTCACTGGTATACGGAGCACCCTGGGAAGGTTTGGGATTCTTCCCTGTATAGGCTGCAAATGTTCTGAGCTGAGCACTGTGGAGCAGAAATGTAACCATGAGAAAAAAGATGGTCTAAGGGAGAGGCAGGGTTAGTGGTTCACCCAGATCAGGAGGGGCCCCTAGGTCATCTCATCTTTAAGGCATGTAGCAAGTTCTAGGGGACTGCTGTACAACCAGGGAGCTGGAAGCACCGTTACTGCCTATGACACAGGAATGTGCCTGAAAGAAGTCTTCCTGCTTTCCCCCGGGGTTTAACAGCAATGCGCTGATTTCTCAAAGGGGGCCAGTGCTTGTGTGTATGACAGAGCTGTGGCGACTGGAGATGTGAGAACGCCTTCATTTTCCTTTCTCAGGCAGGACATCTCTAACCGAATCCAGTGTTTTAGAGCTGTGCTCTTCTGGACACTTCTTGCACTGTAGTTCTAAACAGTTTTTCCCATCTGCTCCTGTGGGGTGCCTCACTGCCAAGTCAGGAGCTGCTTGTTCCCATTTTGAAGAGTAGTAGTAACACCCAGCCTAGAGCTGGACTGAAGGGCAGATAAGACCGGAGTAGTTTTCTTGAACCCACATGTTTCTTCTCTCCAGGGTCTCCTCTTTCTCCACTGTCTCCCAACTTAGCCTCTGCCTCTCCCTTCCTTCTTAGGTCTCTCCATTTCTTGTTCCTTTCTATGCCTTTTCATGTTCTTTGACTTCAAACAGCCTTAATATGGGCTTAATATATTTTCAAAAATGGTTTTGTTTTGAATATAATTGTGTCACTTTATATCAAGTGAATTAAGGCTTCTGTATATTTCTGTTCCTTCAGCCTCCCCAAAACCACTTAACTCATACTAACCGAAGCCTTTTTCTTTTTTTTTTTTTTTGACACGGAGTCTGCTCTGTCGCCCAGGCTGGAGTGTGGTGGCGCGATCTCGGCTCACTGCAAGCTCCCCTTCCGGGGTTCACGCCATTCTCCTGCCTCAGCCTCCCCAGTAGCTGGGACTACAGGCGCCCACCACCATGCCCGGCTAATTTTTTTGTATTTTTAGTAGAGATGGGGTTTCACAGTGTTAGCCAGCATGGTCTCGATCTCCTGAACTCGTGATCCACCCGCCTCGACCTCCCAAAGTGCTGGGATTACAGGCGTGAGCCACTGTGCCTGGCACTGAAGCCTTTTTCTATATGAATATGACCTCCTTCTGTGCCTGCCTGATCCTTAGGAGAAAGTTTTCTCATCCTAGATCTGACCAAACTGTATAGTACTAGTTTTGCCATTTTTGCAATAATTTGGGGAGAAAGAAGCCAACACACATATGCAAATGAAAGATACAAACTATTATTTTTATTTTTGGTAAAAATCACATAACATAAAATTTACTGCCTTGGCCGGGTGCAGTAGCTTATGCCTGTAATCCCAGCACTTTGGGAGGCCGAGGTGGATGGATCACCTGAGGTCAGGAGCTTGAGACCAGCCTGGCCAACATGGTGAAACCCCATCTCTACTAAAAATACAAAAAAAAAAAATTAGCTGGGCGTGGTGGTGTGCGCCTGTAATCCCAGCTACTCAGGAGTCTGAGGCAGGAGAATCACTTGAACCCAGGAGGTGGTGGCAGCAGTGAGCCAAGAACATGCCATTGAACTCCGGCCTGAGCAACAAGAGTGAAACTCTGTCTCAAAACAAACAAACAAAAAAAAAAAAACCACGTACTGCCTTAATACTTCTAAAGTATTAAAGGTCAGATTACAACATTCTTATTGTAATAAGAATTATTACAACAGTCTTACAACATTCACATTGTTGTAAGACTGATTGCTAGAACTCTTTTCACCTTGTGAAACAAACTCCCCATTCCCTCCCCTCCCCTCAGTGCCTGGCAGCCACCATTCTGCTTTCTTTAAGTAGAATGATACAGTATCTGTCCTTTAGTGACTGACTGGCTTATCTCACTTAGCATGTCCTCAAGGTTCATCCATGTTGTACCATGTGTTAGAATTCCCTTCCTTCTTAAAGGCTGGATAATATTCCATTTTATGTATCTACTCCGTTTTATCCATTCATCTGTCAGTGGACACTTGGGCTGCTCCCACCTTATGGCTATTGTGCATCAGGCTTTTATGAACACAGGTAGACAAATATCTGAGACCCTTCTTTCACTTCTTCTAGGTATATATCTAGAACTGAGATTGCTAGATCATCTGGTAATTCTATTTTTAACTTTCTGAAGAATCACCATACTGTTTTCCATAGTGGCTTGCACCATTTTACCTTCCCACCAACAGTGCACAGGGATTCTAATTTCTTCACATCCTCACCAACACTTTTTTTTTTTTTTAGGTGTTTTGCATTGTGATTTTGTTTTGCATTCCCCTAATGATTAGTAATATTGAACATCTTTTTGTGTGCTTGTTAGCCATCTGTGTATCTTCCTTGAAGACTTGTCTCCAAAGTCCTTTGTTGATTTTTCAACTGAATTATTTTGTTGTTGTTGAATTGTAGCAGTTTTTAAAAAATATATTCTGGGTATTAACACCTTATCAGATATACTCTTTATAAAGATTTTCTCCCAGCCGGGTGCAGCGGCTCACACCTGTAATCCAAGCACTTTGGGAGGCCAAGGCGGGCAGATCATCTGAGATCGGGAGTTCAAGACCAGTGTGACCAACATGGAGAAACCCCGTCTCTACTAAAAATACAAAATTAGCCTGGCATGGTGGTGCTTGCCTGTAATCCCAGCTACTCAGGAGGCTGAGGCAGGAGAATCACTTGAACCAGGGAGGTGGAGGTTGCCGTGAGCTGAGATCACACTGCTGCACTCCAGCCTGGGCAACAAGAGCGAAACTCCGTCTCAAAAAAAAAAAAAAATTTCTCCCATTCCATGGATTGCCTTTTACTCTATTATTTGATGAAGTCCAGTTTGTCTATTTTTTCTTAGCTTTTGTTTTTGATATCATATGTAAGAGATCACTGCCAAATTCAATGTCACAAGGCCTTCCCCTATGTTTTCTTCTCAATGATGTATAGTTCTAGCTTTTATGTCTAGGTCTTTGATCCATTTTGAGTTAATTTTTATGTAGGGTCTAAGGTAAGGATTCAACTTCATTCTTTTGCATGTGACTATGAGGTTTTCCCAGCACTTTTTTTTTTTTTTTTTAAAGACAGGGTCTTGCTCTGTCACCCAGGCCAAAGTGTGCAGTGGCACGACCATAGCTCACTGTAGCCTCCAAGTTCTGAGCTCAAGCAATCCTCCCACCTCAGCCTCCTGAGTGGCTAGGACTATAGGCATATGCCACCATGCCTGGCTAATTTTTAAATTTTTTGTAGAGACACGGGTCTCACTATGTTGCTCAGGCTGCTCTCAAACCACTGGCCTCAAGTAATCCTCCTACCTCAGCCTCCCAAAAATGCTGAGATTACAGGTGTGAGACATGATGCCCGGCCCCCAACTGTGTTTGTTGACAAGACCATCTTTTACCCACTGAATGGGTTTGGCTCCCTTGTAAAAAATCATTTGACCACATGTATGAGAGGGTTTATTTCTGGGCTTTCTGTATGCCCAGATCAAAACTACCACACTGTTTTGATTACTATAGCTTTGTAGTAAGTTCTGAAATCAGGAAGTGTGAGATCTCTAACTCTGCCTTTGCCTCTCTTTCAAGATTATTTTGGCTATTTGGGGTCCCTTGAGACACTGGATGAATTGCAGGATGGGTTTTTCTATTTCTGCAAAGTCTTTGGGATTTTGATAGGGACTGCATTAAGGCTGTGGATCACTTTGGGTAGCACTGACATCTAATATCAAGTCTTCTAATCCATAAACACAGGATGTCTTTCCATTTATTGGTGTCTTCCTTAATTTCCTTCAACAATGCTTTGTACTTTTCACTGTACAAGTCTTTTGCCTCCTTAGTTAAGCTGATTTCTAAGTCTTTAATTCTTTTTGATGCTATTGTAAATGGAACTCTTAATTTCCTTTAGATTGTTCATGGTTGAGGTATAGAAATGCAACTGATTTTGGTGTTGATTTTGCATCTGCATCTTTGCTAGATTCACATATTCATTCTAAAGGGGATTTTTGGTGGAATTTTGAGTTTTCTATGTATATGTTGCCTGGGAATGGAGGTAATTTTACTTCCTATTTGGTTGCCTTTTATTTTTTTTCTTGATTACTTTGTCTGGCCGTGACTTCCAGTATTATGTTAAATAGAAATGGTAAAAGTGGCATCCTTGTCTTGTTCCTGATCTCAGTTTTGGAAAAGCTTTCAGTCTTTCACCATTGACTAGTGATGATGTTAGCTGTGGGCTTTTCATACATGGACCTTATTATGTTGAGAATGCAAACTATTACACACACGTTTTTGGAAGGTAGATTTTCCTAAATCCCAGTTTTACCCTAGATCTATTCACAGTGCTTTGGGTTCTTCCATAGAGTTAATAGCTTTTCTTTCATTTATCACCTACATTTTGTTTCATTTTAGGATGGCCCACTCATAAAATTTGGCTGATTTCTATCATCTCGATAATCGCTAACATTCACCGAGTACTTAGAGGGTGCTAGGCGCTATCCTGAGCATCATACAGCAACCCTATGAGATCACCGTTATTATTGCCTTCTTAGAGGTGGGGAAGCCAAGGCACAAGGGGTTTAATTTGTTCAGGATCACATGGCTAGAAAGTGGTGGAATTAGGATTCAAAATCGGACAGTTTGGCTCCTGTCTATTCTCTTAATCTCTATACCATATTGCCTCTTGCAAAAGGCAGATCTAGGGAAAGGGTACCAGTTTCCAGAGTCTTCAGAGAAGATGCTGCTGTCATTTTCCTTGAAGTGTCTAAAGAAGGTGACATATCAATGGAATTGGCATACCCACTCACTGCAGCCCAGTTAACTCCCTAGTACAGGACATGTGAGTAGCTGCTTCCAAGTCTGAGAGAGCCTCTTGGCATGCTTCAAGGAAGTAAACAATAATAGCATTTCCTAGATGTGGATTCCTTTGTCCTATGAGGGAAACTGGATTCTTGCAGTACTCTCAGAGTGTGGTTCATATCATTTGCATCCTCAAAGATATCTGGTTTCTAGCCCTTCACCATACCTACTCAAATGCAGCCCTGGTAATGGACTCTAAGAATCTACATTTAAAACTGATTCCCCAGTAACTCTTATATACACTGGTTTGAGAGCCAATGCTCTGAACATTTGGTTGGCTCCCACCTGCATGGTTCTCATGTGAACAGGCATTCTGTGGAGAGAATATAGCTGCCTGTGGGGCTTCAGCCAACCCAGAGTGAAGGATGTGTGGATATGTAGATGTGGTTATGTTGCCTTCCAGGTGCTGCCAGGTTCCTCATTAAGGAGCTATCATATCACAACCTAGAATTGGAGAGAAACCGCCTGGAGGAGCTAGGCATTAAACGCCAGTGTGTCTGGCCTTTCATCGTCATGATGGATGACTCATGTGTCCTATGGAACATTCACAGTGTTCAGGAGCCATCCAGGTAGACTTCCAAGCTGTTCTGGGGGCATATGACACAATGCTGTAGACAGGATAATACATTTCTTGACCACAGTTACATACGGAAGTAAGTGAGAGACAGCTTTCTAGAGCAAAACAGCCGACCATGAGATCACCCTCACTAGAACATTTTGTGGTGACTTAGGACTTTTTTATTTAGACATTCAGTAGCCCATTAAATTCCTGGATCATTCTGGGATCACAACATTGGTTAGCTATTAAAGTCTACCGAGGCCAGGCACGGTGGCTCATGCCTGTAATCCCAGCATTTTGAGAGGCCAAGGCGGGCTGATCGTTTAAGGCCAGGAGTTCTAGACCAGCCTGGCCAACATGGCGAAACCCCGTCTCTACTAAAAACACAAAAATTAGCTGAGCGTGATGGTGCATGCCTTTAGTCCCAGCTACTCGGGAGGCTGAGGCAGAAGAATCACTTGAACCCAAGAGACAGAGGTTGCAGTGAGCTGAGATTGTGCCACTACACTCCAGCCTGGGTGACAGTGCAAGACTCTGTCTCAAAAAAGTCTGTTGAGACACTAGGATTGATGTAGAAAGACTGCCGACATCTCAAATCAGGAGACCTAGTTTTTAGCCCCAACTCTGTTTTTTGTTTGTAATTTTTTGTAGAGATGTTGCCCAGTCTGGTGTTGAACTCTTGGGCTCAAGCAATCCTCCCACCTCAGCCTCCCAAAATGTTGGGATTACGGGCATGAGCCACCACACCCAGTCATGCTTCTTGACTGTCTATGAAAAGGGAAAGTCATCTCACCTCTCCGTATCTCAAGTCCATCACCTGTAAAATTATGCCTGGGCCAAAATCAGTGGTTTTCTTCCTGGGGTAGTGCCCCCTCACATTGCTAGTGGGTGCCGGTCAGGGGCATCTGTGAGGACCAGAGGATGCCAAACATTTTGAAAAGTCCAACACAATAAACCCCCAAAATTCAATAGCACTCCCATTGCAACACTGTGCCAGGTGACCTTTAAGCCCCTCCCAGCTCAAACATTGTGATTTTGTGTCCTTGATCCTATTTTGGATTTGAAGCCAGTGAAATTTTCAAATATTCCTTATTATATACAATTACCAGAACTGGGAAGGATACCTCTATGCTTCCAACCTCCAGCTACCTCTTCTTTGGCAACTCTTTATTCATTGTTCACTCTGACACAGGGGCTGGATTTTTCTCTGCCCAAAAGTGATAAGCCCCACCCCAAAAGGCAGTTTCTTTAATAGTGACAGGTAGTGTGAAAACTGGGCTTGACATTCTTCTCCATTTGCTAATACAAAGTAAATCAGTTAATTTTATCCTTGAGAGTATCACTGGTGTATAATAGTGTATAGACAGTTCACAAATGATCCTGTCTTCCATAATATTTATCAACATCTTATATAAACTATATTTCACAGCCAGCCTGTGGAAGTAGCAGTTTCCAGTAAGAATGTTTCCTTGAAGACTGTCTTACAGCACATTGAAGCCACACCAAAAATTGTCCACTATGCAATCTTGGGCATACAGAAATGGAGCAGCAAGCTGACTTCTCAGAGCCTAAAGGCCCCATTCTCTAGGTGTCACGTGCATGATTTCATTCTCCTCAACATAGACTTGACTCAGAATGTGCAGTATGACTTCAACAGGTAAGTCAGGCCTTATGGATACGGGTAATCCTGGCATCTACTGATGGCTTCTGCCCAGCTCTAGCCTCTGTAATGCTTTTATTCCTATGTCTTCAGTTGAGAAGCTGACTCTTTATGTGGGCAAGGAGAAAGGGGGATCACAAGCCCCAAAGTGTGCCCCTTTAACACCAAACTGACCTAGATCTTTTTTTTTTTTTTTTTTTTTGACGGAGTCTTGCTCTGTAGCCCGGGCTGGAGTGCAGTGGCCGGATCTCAGCTCACTGCAAGCTCCGCCTCCCGGGTTTGCGCCATTCTCCTGCCTCAGCCTCCCGAGTAGCTGGGACTACAGGCGCCCGCCACCTCGCCCGGCTAGTTTTTTGTATTTTTAGTAGAGACGGGGTTTCACCGTGTTAGCCAGGATGGTCTCGATCTCCTGACCTCATGATCCGCCTATCTCGGCCTCCCAAAGTGCTGGGATTACAGGCTTGAGCCACCGCGCCCAGCCTGACCTAGATCTTAACAGGGGTTACAACGTCAAATGCTTAAACACTTTAGCCGTCTCCTTATTCAACAAGAACTCAGAAACTATTGGCTCAAGTCAGTGTGTGCACCCGCAAACATCTAAGACTAAGCCCTCCTTCACCATCCAAACTCAGAAGGAAATCACTTTTCCTGAATGTTAGTAGGCTTCAGGGAAATCCTACTGTAGGGAAAAGGCAGCAGATGGGGATGAGCAGGGTAGCCATGGCCTTGCCTCCCAAATAAATTATGTCCAGGTTCCTACAAAACCTGAGAGCCAAACAAGAAAGCAGGAACCATAAAGTCCTTCTTATGCCAACCTCACGGTTATAGAATAGCTGCTGCTTTCACTTCTGTTTTAAATTGGACAGAGGCTTCATCCTGTTTGTAGCCAGAAATTTAAAACTGGGAGCACCTCTGCATTCCTGTTCTGCCAGAGTGTATCAAATAGGAACACAGTCCTGTTTTTGCATAGGGATACCTAAAACCTGTGACATAGCTGGGACAAAGATCATCTCACTTTCCCCTTTTAAAGGCTGTAATGCCCAAATCAGAGTTTTTCCAGGTCAGTATTATGAGGGCCAGCTCCACAAAAGCACGGTTGATTATTTTAGGCTCCTAATATCTTGCCACATGTTTATTTCGCCGTGTATAGTTATCACGGTTGAGATATGCCAGCTGAAGAAAACTATTGTTGTGGTTACAATTTAGGTATTTCTGTGAAGATGTTGACTTTAATCTGAGAACTAACAGTAGTGGCCTGCTCATCTGCCGCTTTAATAACTTCAGTCTCATGAAGAAACATGTTCAGGTTGGAGGGCAAAGGGACTTTATCATTAAACCAAAGATCATGGTAAGTACTGCAAGCTTGATTCAAGTGCTGAAAATAAGCACAATGATAATGACTATCTTTGTTATTAAATGTTGGCATTAAGCACTTTCCGTTTTATTGGAAAAGTGAAATAACACAAGGGAGTTTTTTTTGTTGTTGTTGTTGCTGTTTTTTTTTTGGAGACAGTCTGTTCCCTAGGCTGGATGGAGAGCAGTGGCGTGATCTCGGCTCACTGCAACCTCTGCCTCCCGGGATCAAGCAATTCTCATACCGCAGCCTCCCGAGTAGCTGAGATTAGAGGTCCGTGATACCATGCCTGGCTAATTTTTGTATTTTTAGTAGAGACGGGGTTACACCATGTTGGCCAGGCTGGTCTGGAACTCCTGACCTCAAGTGATCTGCCCACCTTGGCCTCCCAAAGTGCTGGGATTACAGGCATGAGCCACCACATCCGGCCATTAGGGAGTTCTTAATGTCAAATTTTCAATCTCATTTCTGTTACTGGAGACTCATCTAGAGCCAAAACATTTGTTTTGACAATCCAACAAAATTACTTTAAATGTTGGCCTTAAATCTAAGTTTCTTTGGATTTAAGCCTTAACACATCCTTCAAAGCTTTAGTTTCAAGATGGCAAACTTAACATTTTTGCCTTTTTTTTTTTCCTGAGACAGAGTCTCACTCTGTCGCCCAGGCTGGACTGCACTGGCGTGATCCCAGCTTGCTGCAACCTCTGCCTCCCGGGTTCAAGCGATTCTCCTGCCTCAGCCACCACACCCCGCCACACTTTTACATTCTTTATGTAATACATGAGAGAAATATAAATCAAGATGCCAGTCTGGTCCTTTGCTAGAACTTTCTTAAAAGACAGTAATATAGATCAAAACTATACTCTTTTCTAAGAAATTTACTGATATCTAATAATTCATAGCATGGGGCTACCAGTGGAGCTTAGAAACCTCTTTGCCATTTTTTTGGTGGGGTTGTGGGGTGGAGTTAGGATGAGACAGGATTTAACCCATACACACCGAGCACCACTGTAAAAGGCTTCCGATTGATCTCACAATGTACCTGTTAAATGTGATAACTTTTAGAGAAGCCTGCTTTCTTCTGCCCTCGCTGTGTGTAACTTACATTAAATCCAAGAGAAAAAAATTCTCAGGACCCTTTACTGACATACATTTGAACCTAGCACCCCTCACTGTGCTACTGCTATTATTTGGGGACTGTTAGGATACAATTCAGTGTTTCCTCACCTGTTTAATCCAGTGACAGGCAAGTTTCCCATGATCATCTTGGCTCTGATTTCAGGTGTCAGAGAGCTTAGCACCCATCTTGCCCCTTCAATACATCTGCGCTCCCGACAGTGAACACACGCTACTGGCAGCCCCTGCACAGTTTCTCCTGGAGAAATTCCTTCAGCACGCCTCATATAAACTCTTCCCCAAAGCCATCCATAACTTCAGGAGTCCCGTGCTGGCCATTGACTGCTACCTTAACATTGGACCAGAGGTAAAAGGGGTGTGGGGGATACTGTACTTACCTACATCCATCCATTTCTTTCTCATTTTAGCTGTTTACAAAAAAGCCTGTGACATGAAATATAAATCAAGATGCCAGTCTGGTCCTTTGCCAGAACTTTTATTAAAATAAGATAGTAATACAGATCAAAACTTGTATTTCTACCCTTTTGCATACTCACTTATGCAAAGGCTCACACAACATGCAATGGCAGTTGGCCCTCCCCATGCCTATTTTATCTCCACAAATGAGCCAGAGAATATACAACTCAGCTGTCAGCTCCTCTGAGAAGCCTACCTTAGTGGCTTCGGGCAGCAGTTGCTTGCTCCCACTTCTGTTAACATTCATCAGATTATACTGTAATTATGTGGGTTTTTCTTCATAAAAGTGCGAGTTCTTCAAAGACACACAATGTCTCAGTCATTGTTTTAGACATATGTAAGAGGAGCTCAGTGATTACTGAACCAATAAATGTGTACCACCTGAAGCCTTTAGAGGTGGCATTTCTCCACTTCCCACGCCTTGGACTTCTAAAACTTTTCACGTTTTAGTTTTTTTTTTTTTTTTTTTAAACTGCCACTTGCACCACCAGGCTCCTGCTACTAAGCTGTCCCTTTAGAAATTATTACTGTACTACATCCTCCTTGTAAAAAATGTTTTAAAATAAGAAAGTAAAGTCACCTGCCAGAAGAACATTTTGGTGTACTACATTTCCTTCCAGGGCTTTTTCTTTGTATGTATTGAAAAAAACACACATGTCCATACACATACTCTTTTAACACTGAAGTCCAACTGTATTCAATTTTGGAAACTAATTTTTAAAATTTCACAGTGTAAACATTTTACATTCCCATTTTTATGTTTCAATAATCTACACTGTCGCTTGGGTAATGAATTATAGAATTTAGAAGCAGAAGGAACCTTAAAAACCATCAGATGTAAAGGCCAGGCATCGAAGCTCATGGCTATAACCCAGCACTTCGGGAGGCTGAGGCAGGAGGATCACTTAAGGCCAGGAGTTCGAGACCAGCCTAGACAACATGGTAACACCCTGTTGCTACAAAAAATAAAAATAATTAGCCAGGTGTGATGGTGCATGCCTGTAGTCCCAGCTACTCAAAAGGCTGAGGTGGGAAGATCACTTGACCCCAGGAGTTCAAGGTTGCAGTGATCTGATTTGTGCCACTGCACTACAGCCTAAGTGACAGAGACCCCATCTC
Source organism: Mandrillus leucophaeus (assembly GCF_000951045.1). NCBI lineage: Eukaryota > Metazoa > Chordata > Mammalia > Primates > Cercopithecidae > Mandrillus > Mandrillus leucophaeus. The sequence continues at coordinate 6,428,775 of NW_012105475.1, forward strand.
AAAAAAAAAAAAAAAAAAAACCCACACCCATGAGATCTAATAACATCTTTTACAGTATTTATGTAAGTTACCTGTTTGATCCAGATATTCCAATTCCCCTATCCTAGAGTCCATAATCTCAATACTACTACTAACAGCAGCTAACATTTACTGAATACTAAGTTATTTAATTCAGAAAGCATCCTATGAAACAAGTACTACTGTTATCTCTATAGATGAGGAAACTGAGGTATAGTGAAATGAAGGAGACTGCTCATTGTTCCATGGCTACTAAATGGAGGAACCAGTATTTGAACCCAAGCACGCTGGCTCATGCATTTAGCCATTCCACTGTTTTAACTCCCAACCATCTTACTTCCCTGTAATTTTTGCAGTTATCATCTGTTCACAGAAGCCAGATAGAACCAAAAATTTAAACTCATGTACTGTTTTTTTTTTGAGATGGAGTTTCACTCTTGTCACCCTGGCTGGAGTGCAATGGTGCAATCTCCGCTTACTGCAACCTCCACCTCCAGGGTTCAAGCGATTCTCCTGCCTCAGCCTCTGGAGTAGCTGGGATTACAGGTGCACACCACCACACCTGGCTAATTTTTTTTTGTATTTTTACTATAGACGGGATTTTGCCATGTTGGCAGGGCTGCTCTCCATCTCCCGGCTTCAGATGATCCATCCACCTTGGCCTCCCAAAGTGCTGGGATTACAGGCGTGAGCCACTGCACCCAGCCCATGCACTGTCTTAAGCTTCTATCCAATTGAAAATTTAAGTATATCTAAATGGAAAGCTGATCAAAAATATTTTTTATTCTCACCAATAAGGCAATCCAAACATTTAATCTTTCCTAAGTATGCTTTTTTGTGGAAAGTAGTTTTTTAAATTTTATAAAGACTCTTAAATGGAAGGGCTTGTTTCTTACTACTAATTTGTCTCCTAATAGTCCTTCATTATGAGAAATAAGAGAAGCTTTAAACAGGTTAACACTTGGCATGCTACATAAGAGGCTGCAAAGCTTAACTAACCAAGCCATTTAACATTGGAAAAAACTCATCTCCTTTACCTTATCCTGAAATAGATAAAAAGGAAGGTACTGACTCATTCTGCTGAACTGCAGATATTCTGCTTGCTCTTGAAATGCCCATGCTATTTCTGCTTGATGATTTCAGGTGGCCATATGCTATATCAGCTCCAGACCCCACTCCAGCAATGTCAACTGTGAAGGGGTGTTTTTCAGTGGACTCCTTTTGTACCTCTGTGACTCTTTTGTAGGTGCTGATCTTCTTAAGAAATTTAAATTTCTAAAAGGTAAGTCAAATTTAGTATCTTGCTTGTAATTGCCATTGGTTCCCACTGAGCAAAATACAGAAGATAAAGATATTTTTAAAAAGCACTTGAGGCCAGGTGCAATGGCTCACACCTGTAATCCCAGCACTTTGGGAGGCTGAGGAAGGCGGATCATAAGGTCAGGAGATTGAGACCATCCTGGCTAACACGGTGAAACCCCATCTCTAATACAAAAATTACCCGGGCATGGTGGCAGGCGCCTGTAGTCCCAGCTACTCGGGAGGCTGAGGCAGGAGAATGGCATGAACCCGGGAGGCGGAGCTTGCAGTGAGCCGAGATCAT